>NC_063344.1:41158148-41195868 GCF_021869965.1 Rhincodon typus | reverse complement strand
TCTGAAGAAGGGTCTAGGCCCAAAACGTCAGCCTTCCTGCTCCTCTGATGCTGCTTGGCCTGCTGTGTTCATCCAGCTCTACACCTTGTTATCTCAGATTCTCCAGCATCTGCAGTTCCTACTATCTCCGCAGTACAGAGGGATCTAGGTGTCCTTGTACATGAAGCACAAAAAGTTAGCACACAGGTACAGCGAGTAATTAAGACGACAAATAGAATGTTGGCCTTTATTTTAAGAGGAAATGGAATATAAAAGTAGGTAAGTCTTGGTCCAACTGTAATGGGCATAGGCAAGGCCACACCTAAAGTACTGTGTACAGTTTTTACCTCCTTATTTAAGGAGCGATATACTTACTCTGGAAGCAATTTAGAGAGTTCACCATGAGATTATTAAAACCTGACTTAATAGTAAAAACTGAAGTACTTGCACGATTCTGGTTCCATTGCTGGAACTCCATTGCCTTCTTTTGAATGGAGTATCCCTTTCCAGATCCCTTCCTGGAGTTACCTGTAAACTTGCCTCCTACACAAATCTAAAACAGCAAGGGGAGCAGACCACTGTCACACTCTCGGTAAAGAATAATATCCTTGACACTGCATATAAGGGAGGGTCACCTAAGCCTATATGGTTAGCCACGTCCTACAGATTGGCAATACGAAACTGGACACAACGATGAAGAGCCAATAAAAACTGAATTCAATTCGACATTGCTTCATCCACAATAAAGGAAATTTCCTCACTGCTCTGCAACCAATATTTCCAAACCCTGAGGCATGCCAGTATAGTGAGCTCCATGACTAACCCAGTCCCAACAACCAGTGCTGACGCACACCTGAATAAAATTAAGCCAGTAATGTGCAACATTTACATGTGACAAAATGAACATTGCCACCTTTTCATACATTCTTAAGGTTTTGCTTAAGGTCACCACACCTTGGTGCAACCTCAACATCAGTATCTGAGGCAGAGGCAGAGACAGTCTGCTCAGCACACTGCACTGTTTCCTTTAATCTCTGGCGTTCTCTAGATTTCTGAAAGGGCTCTGGACTCATTGAGGTCTTCTGTACAGCTGCAAGACCATCCTCTTTGTGTTCACTTAAACTGGACGTGTTGGGATTAATAACAGAGGGGATGAGGAGAGAGCTACAGATTTTACAGATGTCCTGAGAGGAAGCCCATGGGGAGCTGGTACATGCCCCTCTTCCTTCTCTGTAAGCCATAGCATTTCCCCGTCTCCCTCAGATGCTGGAGGTTCTGGAGGGATATCCAGTCACCTCCTTCCCCTCTTGCCTAGTGATTGATGTACTGAGGCAAAGTCAAATGCAACAGAATGCAGGTCCTTGCACATAGGGACCATATGATAGACCTAGCTTTGCAGTTAGCATCTTTTCATGCAGGAAGCCATGCACTCTCCTGTCAGAGTCCTGAAGAAGTTAGTATCTGGATAGATTCTTCCATTTTGCAGGATTCCTCATTGGCTCTGGCATCTGTGCCATGTGCTTCCATGTCTGCTTCAGAAGGCCTAATAAGGCCAACACCAGAAGCTTGTCATCAGCTTGGAGCTCAGCATGGGCCTGATCACTAAGAGGCCTCCAATTATGAAGAACCCTGGCTGATACAGCCTTCCTCAGCCACAAGACACCTCTGTGGTAGTGATCACCAGCATGTATTCCTGGCTGTGCACAATCCCTCACAAATGTGGGTCAGTGTAATTGTGCTGGAGAAGAAGAGGGCAAGGCCAAATTTGGTGCATGTTCTGGTTGTTCCCTACCTTTATTAGAACTAGAGTTGACACTATTGGCTTTATCTTTCTCTTATTTTGGCTTTCTACTTGGCATTGAATGCATCCTTATCTTGCATGACAAATTGGAGAGTTATTAGCATGTCAAGAGACAGCTAACTCCCTTCTTCCGATATATCCCTTAAACCACATACTTGCACACATTCAACTGCTACCAAATTGTCTTATGCACAACTGTCACATGCTCTGGCCTCTTTGTCCACATTGTACCATTGACAAGCGTGTTTTTCCCAGGCCGGCCCCTTTACCTGCTTGCAAACTCCTTTGACTTGACTAGTGAGTGGCTCCTTGGTGCAACTGTTATTTACCTTCGCTGATCAATGGCGGTTGTTTGGAATTTCACACCACACGATCCAGAATCTTGTTGGACCCCATAGCTGTTCCCCACCTCTGTGATCTCTGTCCGGGCGACATTGGATGGTCTCCTGCTGCTATTCCCTGGGGAAGAGAAGCTCCTGGCTTTTCCAGACAGCCTGATGGATAACAGCACTGGGGAATTGTGGGACTGTTCTATGCTTGTGCAAGATGTCTTCAAGAATTCTGCAGTGGGGTGGTGGAAGCTAACAGGGTTCCAACAATAATGATGCAGATGGAAGAGGGGAATGATGGAAAGCTAAAAATATAGATGGTACGGAGGGAGAGAGAGCGAGAGAGAGAGCGCGAGCGAGAGAGTGAGCGAGAGAGTGAGCGAGGTCCACGAAAATCAATTGATAACTGAAAGTGGGGCATGATGGAGGGCAAATGATAGTAGACATCTAAAGAGAATGGAGGCTGCAAGTCGCCAATAAATTTGAAAGATGGTCTGCAGATAAATAAACATGTCTCCCAGTCAGCACTGGTTCACCCTCTCTGCACAGACTAAATCTTTATAAAAATCCAAAAGATTTGTGAATGCTGGGAATCAGAAAGAAAAAAAAAACAGAAATTGCTGGAAAAACTCAGCAGGTCTGGCAGTATCTGTAGACAGAAATCAGAGTTAATGTTTCAGGTCAGGCAACCCTTCTTCAGGAAAAGAAACCTGAAAGAACTGCGGATGCTGTAAATTAGAGACAAAAACATAAGTTGCTGGAAAAACTCAGCAGGTCTGGCAACATCGGTGAAACGAAATCAGAGTTAACATTTCAGGCCCAGTGACTCTTTCTCAGAGCTGATGGTAGCTAGGAAAATGTTGGTTAAATGCAAAGGATAGGCTAGGGGGAGAAGGTAAGGAGTGAATGATAGTTGGGAATAAAGCCCAAAAGAGAGGGAAGACAGTTGGACAGACAAAGAAGTGGTTAACAATCTGGCTTGGAAAGTGAATAGCTGTTAATGGAAACTGTTAGTGACTAACAATAGGTAAATGTGTAATAGAAGACTATGTGATAACAAGGCCTGGTGTGTGGGGTTGGGGGCTAGGGCATGGGGGATTTGAGGCCCTAAAATTATTGAACTCGATATTGAGTCTGGAGGGCTGCAGGGTCCCCATGTGGAAAATGAGATGTTGTTCCTCCAGCTTGTGCTAAGCTTCACTGGAACATAAATGTTCTGCGAAGTGGTCACCCAGTCAACACTTTGTTTCCCCAGTGTAGAGGAGACCACGCTGTGAGCAGCGAATGCAGTAGCCTAGATTGGGTGAAGTGTAGGTAAATTGCTGCTTCACCTGGAAGGTGTGTTTGGGCCCTTGGATAGTGGGGAGGGAGGAGGTAAATGGGCAAGTGTTCGACCTTCAGTGGTCGCAGGGATTCAATAATTTTAGGGCCTGAACTCTCCCATGCCCTTACATGCAACCCCACACACCAGGCCTTGTTATCACAGTCTACCATTACATACTACCTGTTGTTAGCCACTAACAGTCTCTGTTAACAACTATTCACTCTTCTGGCCAGATCATTATCCACTCCTTTGCCTGTCCAACTGTTCTCTTTCTTTGGGGTCTCTCCCCAACAAACATTTACTCCTTACCCCCTCCTCTCACCCTATCCCCCGCACATAAACAGACATTTACCTAACTACCATCAGTTTTGAGGAAGGGTCACTGGACCTGAAACGTTAACTCTGATTTCTCTTCGTAGATGTTGCCAGACCTGCTGAGCTTTTCCAACAAGTTCTGTTTTTGACTCTTCTTGAGAACTGATGGTAACTAGGAAAAAGTTGGTTTATATGCAGAAGATAGGGTGGGGATAACGGATAATGAATAAACAAAATAGGTAGAGCCCAAAGAGACAGAAGAATAGTTGGACAGACAAAGAAGTGGTAACAGTCAGCCTATGAGAGTGAACAGCTACTAATGGGGAAAAGTAATGGTTAACAATGGGTTCTGTGTACATGTACTCCTTTTTCTGGGCAGACACTTATAGCTCGAAGTGACAAGTAACATTTGTACCACACAAATGTCAGGCAATGACCATCTCCAATAACAGACAATTTAATTATTGCCCCCTGACATTCAATGGCGTTACCATCACTGAATCCCCCACTATCAACGCCCTTGGGGTTACCATTGACCAGAAATTCAACTGGACTCACCACATAAGCACAGCGGTTACAAGAGCAGGTCAGAGCCTAGGAATACTGCAGTGAGTAACTCACCTCTTGACCCTCCAAAGTCTGTCCATCATCTACAAGGCACCGCTCAATGGTAGCACCACTGAATGTCAAGGGGCAGTGATTAGATTATCTCTTTTTGGAGTAGTCCAAATCATTATCCACTCCTTTGCCTGTCCAACTGTTCTCTTTCTTTGGGGTCTCTCCCCAACAAACATTTACTCCTCACCCCAAAGGAGTGGATAATATTTGTGTAGTCCAAATGTTACTTGTCAGCCCGAGCTATGGTGCAATACTCCCCACTTAGCTGGATGGGTGCAGCTCACACAACACTCAAAAAACTTAATACTATCGAGGACAAACCAGACCACTTGATTGACACCATATCCACAAGCACCCATTCCTTCCACCACCAACATTCAGTAGCAGCAGTGTCCACAATACATCTACAAGATGTATGGCAAAACTTCAACAAAGATCCTTAGATAGCACCTTCCAAACCCATGACCACTTACATCTAGAAGGACAAGGGCAGCCAATATAACCTTCCAACCCACCCACTATACTGAATTGGAGATATATTCTTGCACTGTTGCTGGGTTAAAATCCTGGAATTCCCTCCCTAAAGGCATTGTGGGTCTACCTACAGCACAAATACTGCAGTGGTTCTAGAAGGCAGCTCATCACTGCCTTCAAGGGAAACTAGAGATGGGCAATAAATGCTGACCCAGCCAGAGATGTCCACATCCCACAAATGAATAAAGTAAAACATGTGCTTACCTCTCATACTTACCTTTTGTACTGTAACTGTGTGTATGTGTATGGTTATTCCTGACATTTGAACGAAAGTGGCATGCATTAGATAGTCCAACCCTTGGGAGATGTACTCTTCTGATACAATTCCACTGTTAATAATAGTTTGAAACGGATGTCCCCTTGACACAAAAGAGTGATAGAAATCTGGAATTCACTCCCAAAAAGGATGTAGATGCTGGACAAACTGATGATTTCCCGGTTGAGGCTGTTAGATTTGTTATGTCAGAATATCAAGGTATCCACAAAATGAGTAAATGGAGTGGAGATGTAGATTAACAATAACCAAATTTAATGGTTGAACAAATTTGAGAAGCTTAATATTCTATTGCAGTAAGCTTCATCCTATCTGCCCGAAATAGGGGGAGAGATTATTTCTGAAATTGAAATCCTATAACTTCGAGTTTCCTTTGCAGGATTTCAACCCCTCTTTTGCTATGTCATGTCTATCCATGGGAAAAGTGGCATTGGACTGTTCTAGAATGTAAACTTCCTCCTCACCCAACATCCTCTTCTGTATTGTTCACATTTTAGATTTCTGCTGTATTAACAAAAAGCTATGCGAGGGAAGTTCATTATGATTATTTGACAAGATTCGAGTTAGTCTGCCAGAAGATTTCAGTATTAGGAACAGGATTGATAAAGTGAGTACAGACAAATTGTTGAAAATGGGAAAACATTTAAGTTACAGTTCGGCTCATTATACAATATTGAAATATGTAAGTGTGGCAAGTGAGGCAGACCTAATTTAAACAAATGATAAGTTTCTGAAAATAATTGTAAAGGATAGTTAAATGGTATAAATCGTACAAGTCCAGAGGCAACTAGTTGTGGAGTAGAGTGTGGTACAGGAATATGGAGTTGATCACAACAAAAGTTCAGAGTTTTAGTTCAAACAATTTCTTCCTGTTTCTTAAATGTTGTGATTCCTGTTATAAATATCCATGTTGAATAGGAAGGGCTTATGATAAAAGCCTCCTACAGAAGATCAAAATATAAGGAAATAGTGAGGACACATTCATACCAATTACAAACTTCATGCTGCTACCTGTTTAGCATCTGAGCAGCGTCGTTACATTGTCAAGTTTGTATACTGTGTCAGTGTCTTGAAATTGTTGGTCCTTGTTTGCTATTAAATGTGGATTACATGCAGACAACTATGGAAGAGAAGAAATTGATGACAACTGGGAGGATAGGCTAGCATCAGCATCTGTAAAGGGGTTGACAGAACCAGTGTTCAAGGTCATGATCATCCAAAACCAACTCTGTTGGGCTGGCAATGTGCTTAGGATGCCTGAGTTCCAAATGCCAAAGCAAATCTTTGCCCAGCTCAAGGAAGGCACTTGAACAAAAGAAGGGCCAAGTGAGGTGTTTCAAAGACTCCCTGAAAGCTTACCTCAAGAAATGCAACATAGATGTCAACACTTGGGAGACCCTCACTCACAAGAAACCAACTTAGAAGTAGCTCCTACATGAAGGGGCACCATTTCTCAAGAACATCCGTTGGTGAGAGGAAGTACAGAAAAGGAACTGGAGAAGGGACGCAGTGATGTTAAAGCCAAGGACCACTTCCACCTCCCGGTAACACCTGCCAAATGTGTGGTTGGGACGTGGCTCTAAGATATGGCTCATCAGCCACATAAAGACCCACAGAACTCATAGCCAGTGACACGGAATTTCCTAGGTAGACAATCATACTTGCTAATGAATGATTGCTGGCAATAATGAGTTGATTAAATTGGGTCTGTACTCAGAGTTTAGAAAAATGCGAGGTGACCTTACATGATTCTTAGGAGGCTTGACAAGGTAGATGTGGAAAGGTTGTTTCCCTTCATGGGAAGAGGAACCGGAAGGCAGAATCTTGGAGTAAGAGGTCACACAACTAGGACTGAGATGAGGAAGAATTACAAATATCAGGAGATAGTATACCTGTGAAGTTCTTTACTACAGCAGGCTGGAGAGATTCAATCACTAAGTATTTTCAAGGCTGAGATAATTGGATCTAGAGTTGCATATAGGCAAAAATAGGATGAGGATAGCAAATTTCTTTCCTAAAAGGATAAAGTGAACATAATGAATCTTTATTATGACGTAATGTAATGGGCTTCAAAGTTGTTTATTACATATTCCAAATTTACTTAACTAACTGGGTTTAATTTTGCCAGCTGCTGTTATGGGATTTTAATTCATGTCTCTCCAGTGATCTTCTAGACGTTTTGATTACTAGATCATTACCATGACAACAATGCTCTTTAAACCAGTCATATAATTTGAGTAAGTCATCTGTGTACCAATTTTTGAAACTGTTAAATGCATTGTCATTTAGAAAATGTTATTTGCCAGAATGTAGTCGGAAAGTTAAAACCTGAAGCTTTATGGCATGTAGATTAATTCTTCATAACTATCCATTTTCCATTTATCAACCTGTCAAATCACATGCACATTACAAAATGATCCATTATGTTTGTGAAGAATTAACACTCAAAACACTGAATAAATGTATCAATACTTCATCTCCAAGTGAGGAAGAAAAATAAAGACTTTTGTTTATTCAGTGCCTTTCACAACTTCAGGATATCCTAAAGCATTTTACAGCCCCTGAAGTATGTTTTAAGTGCAGTCACTGTTTAATGTAGGAAATCATTACGGGCAGTTAATCTCCTGTTGTTGCGGTAATCCAATACCGAAACTGACATATCAGATACACACAGGCACCACACAACCTGTTTATTTGTGCTACAAGTATCAATATTATGAACTTGATTGCAGAAACATACGTGCCGAATTGATCGAGAAAGCTCGTGTGAGCTCAGAGATAAGATTACTGTTCCAAACTATTTATAGTGACATATATTATGTAAACAATGTAAAATCTATTTTTGTGTTTCTTTCTTTAACCACCCACAGGATTTCATTGTTGCTAAATTTTGAATGCTAATCCTTCTTCGCATGAACCTCTACATTACTGGTAAATAGCAGACAGATAAATGCACAAGAAAATATACTGAATCAAAAGGACCATTTTGTTGTTTTTGATAATATTTCAGCAATTTGAAAATAGATTTCTGTATTAGGGAAAATGCTGTACAAATCAAATATTCATAATTTATCTCATAATAATGTCTTAAAGCTGAGGCTTTGCAAACCCAAAAATATTCCATACAAATTATAGGAATAACAAAAATGGCACATTGCAGTTCATATTTAATACACTTTACCAGTCTGCCATTATAAACTATCATTCTATTTTCAAATTCTCTTCCCTAGTCACTCCCAGTCAATTTATCACTGTCCAAAATATTCTTGTGCAATAAGTAATTACAGCAAATATTTCATGGTGTTTCGGTTACTCAACTAATAGTCCAGAGGCCTGGATTAATGACTCTCAGACATTGATTCAAATCCCACTGTGGCAGATGGGGAATTTAAAACTGGATTTAATTACGTAAATCTGCAATAAGATGCTAGAGTTAGTAATAGTGACCAGTGTAAAACTCATTTCATTTGCTAACATCTGTTAGGGAAGGAAATTTTGCATAGTTGTGTTGTCTGGCCTCTCAGTGTCTCCAGACTGACAGCATTATAGTTAATCATACACTGAAAACACTTTGCAAGATATTCAGTTGTATAGGGATGGGCATTAATGCTGCAATTGCCAGTGATACTCACATTCTCTAATAAATGTTAAATACACAGGATAAAATTTATCATGTATTGATTAATAATTTTTAACATGTGTAGGATCCCATAAATAATTTTATAAGGTTTTAATTACTCATCAATTCTATCAAAATACTTCTGAAGGTGAATTTCTCTCAAATAAGCGTTATAGTTAAGTAGATTGATTGACAAAAGCAAAAATCTTTTGAATGTTTCTGCTCAGTGTGTCACTGTTGATCAATCAATGACACTTTAGAATAGGATATGCGTTGGTGCCTCCTACCTGAATGGCAGACATCCTGTCTAAGTCAATCAAAAATCTGATTGGCAGAGACTAGCAAGCCAACATTTTATTGCAATGGACTATACCTGCATTGGAAATACAGAAGACTTTCAATATTTCCCATTTGATTAACAATATTAGGCTGTGAGATTTGTGTAATTCTTTTAAATTATTTCTTTTGCTACTGATACACACGAAATCCAACATCATTTCATGGCCAAGCAGTCACTTATGTCAAGTACTTTCCAAACTATTAGTGTTGTGGCAAACTACTTGAGGTCAAAAACCAAAAGAACTGCGGATGCTGGAAATCAAGAAACAAAAAACAGTTCTGAAGAAGGGTCACTGGTCCAGAAATGTTAATTATGTTTTCTCTCCACAGATGCTGCCAGACCTGCTGAGATTTTCCAACAATTTCTGTTTTTCGTACTTATACAGGTAACTTTACTCAAGACTGGGCTAAAAAAAATTATTCAAATCGATATTGAAAAACATAAGTTATAGATGAAAGTCATCAGAGAAAGAAATTAAGAAATATTTGAGATACATTTTGATTATTTGAATGTTAAATATTTACAGTTCTATTGACTAAAAATGTAAGCAATAACATATGGTAAAGACATATAACAACAAGTGAAGAATTATATTATTTATAAACCAAAGTTTACAGTGAATGAACCCACAACAATAACGTACTTAATTTTATTTGATAGTTTAAACAGTATTCTTCTTGTCAATTATGCAAGATTATTAAGCACAATATTAATCGCAATTAAAATAGGATTTTTGCTATTAATTTCATATTAACTCATGGAAATCCAGAAATTTTTTTTTCAAACAATAATAATATTCTGCTTTTATTTTATTCTCCTGTGAGATACTTCTACATATTTTTAGTAAAAACGTGTCAGAACTGCTTGTTAGCCACTGAACAGTTGGTAACAAAACAGCTGGAGGAATCTGTAAACTGTTAAAGGAGGATCAAATAGTCTCAAAACTGTCACTAAAAATCTCCAGAATGAAACTGCAGAGTAGTAATCATGGTGGGATAATATTTTACATCATGGGGTATTTCAGGAACTGATAATAGCAGCTGTCATCACAGATCCCAACGGTGAAGGTGTTCTGTGTCAAGGATAAGTGATGTTACTCACACTGAAGTCCTAGGAATGCAAAATTAGCAGTCAGGTCTCTAGAAAGTACTTAGGAAGTAATATGGATATGCTTTTCCTTCTATCTCTATTCCTGCAGCTCCCTACTGCCCCCCATACCTACATGCTAATCACCCTGCCTAAAGTTCCCACCATCATCCTGAAATCTCTCATAATTTTTGTTCTCTTACTTCACTTCTTGTCTGCTTTGATTACTTAAATTATTTTATGTTTCCTTTCCCATTGTTCTCCATTTCTGTTGGAAATTTTTTTCTCTGTTTCCATTTAACTTGCATCTGACATGTTTTGTTCAGTCGTACAGCAGTGATGATTTAAACTAAGTATTAAATTAATTTACATGAAAAATAGAAATTAGATTTTAGATGAATATAACTCATTTTTTCTGTCAAAATCAAACTTTACATACTATCAAGAGCCTGTTTGCAATACTTCTATAAATTATATTTAGTGAAGCTTTTCATAATTTGGTAACGCTGGAAAAAGAAAATCAAACTAATGAGAGTGTGGTCTCCATTTTGATATGTCAGCTTACAACAAGTGTAATCTCCTGTCACTTAATAATAGCTCTGAAAGTGACAACGATCAGTGGCAAAGTTTTCATTAAACATTTCGGCAGCAATTAGCTATAAAGGAACTCACTTTACAAGTACAAGAGAATTTGCTTACTGATACCCAGGTTATTAATAATGCAAGACATTTGGATGTATGGCATTTTTGTACTGCGGCTTAAAATAACAACACTATCAAAACATGGTACTTAGAATGCAATGAATCCTTCCTGAAACCTTAATCCTAACAGCCAATAGAAAAGACTTGGTATTTTAAACAGGTTACTGTAATAGTCTGTACACTGTTATTTAAACACAGAAATGTAGCAAACCCATTCGAATTTAGTGATCATCCTTCATACCAACAGTTTTCCTATCATGTAAATTATCTTTTTCTAAATAACTTTTTTCCCCTTTTAATTCAATCATCTAGCTAATCTATTGTAAAATGCTATCAATCCCTAATTCTAGTACTGCAATCTTCACAACCCTCTGTGTAAAACGATATCTTCTAATGTGTCCTAAACATCCCCAACTTCCACCAAAGTTCTACACCCTACAATTACTGAAAACTTTTTTCTCTCTATTCTTCCCTTTCCCTTCATAATTTTAAACACTTCTTTGAAATCTTCAATTAATTCCCTCTGTTCGAACAAAAAGCAGTCAAATTTTTCAGTGTTTTGTTTGGGTGCCCTCAAACTACGCAACATCCCAACAAATCCATACCATACCCTTTCAACATCCTTCTGAAAAAAATAAAGTTGTACCTACGTTCTAATTGGTGTATTACTGAAGTTTCCTGCATATTGACCTTACAATTCAACTATTCTATTCCAAATCAATGGAAAGAAATTCCTGTATTCAATAATTTCCTTTTTTAAAATGGCCTTCTCCATTTGAGATGATGCTTTGCATCTTTTGATCCTAAACCCCAAATCCTTCTGTCAGCCACCTCAAAAGTGTAGCTATTAACTTGTCTTTGAAACAAAACACTTTAAGCTCCAACATCATACATTTGCTTATACCACCACCTGATGAATATCCCCTTAATTAATATCCCTTGCTCCCTATGTTAATGCTCTCTGTATTTTGGACATTTGCTCTTGTCTTGCATCATATTATTGATACACATCGTGAACAGTAGCAATGCCAGGAGAAAATCTGACAATACTGCAACCTACTTCTATCCTCAACTCTTATTGTTTTCTATCTTCTGACCAATTTTTAACTCAAGTTGCTCCACATCCCTAATAATACCCCTTAAATTGCTCCAATATTTTACCCTGTTATGCTTTGTCAAATGTTTTCCATATATAAACGTCCACTACAACACCATACAACATCCACTGTATTTAAAATAAGATCAGAAATGGTTGGAGAAACTTAACAGGTCTGGCAGCATCTGTTGAGAGAAAGAAGGTTAATGTTTTGGTCCAGTGACCAGTCTTCAGAACTGATTTTGGTTGGAAAAGGTGGTATGCATGTTGAAGACAGGAGGTGAGGAAGGTGAACAATAGTTAGAGATGGGGCCCACAGAGAGAGAACCGCAGTTAGGTAGACAAAGGAATGGCTAAAGGTCACCCTGAGAAAATAACAGCTGCTAATGGGGACCATCAGTGGTTGACAATGGGTTGTTTGTGGTACTAGTCCGTGTGATGACAAGACCCGGTGTATGGGGCTTGGGGTAAGGACAAGGGAGAAGGTGCTCAGGCCCTAAATTTATTCAACTGGATGTGGAGTCCTGAAGTCTGCAGGGTCCCCAAATGGGAAATGAGATGATGTTCTCCCACCTTGCACTGAACTTCACTGGACCACTGCTGCAAGACAGAAATGTTGGTCAGGGTTATTTTTGCAGACAGATCATAGGTGTTCTGCAAAGCAATCACCCAGTCTGTGTTTCACCTCCCCAGTGTACAGCAGAGTCTAGGACAGAATCTATTTTTTTTTCTTTATTCATTGACGGAATGAGGGTGTCGCTGGCTATACAGCATTTATTGCCCATCCCTAATTACCCAGAAGGCAGTTAAGAATGAACCACGTTGTGGGCCTGGAGTCACATGTAGGCTAGACCAGGTAAGGAAGGCAGTTTCCTTCCCTAAAGGACATCAGTGAACCAGATGGGTTTTTCTCTGACGATCGACAATGGATTCATGGTTATCATTAGATTCTTAAATTCAGATATTTATTGAATTCAAATTCCACCATCTGCCATGGCAGGATTCAAAACTGGGTCCCCAGAACATTATCTGGATCTCTGGATTAACAGTCCAACGATAATACCACTAGGCCATCACCTCCCCATTGCCCTGAGAGAGTTATGATGAAGAAAGTAAAAGGGTTGATAATTCTATCTCAGAGAGAGGGGGCATGAGAGAAAGCATGAGTGAGTGTGCAAGAAAGCCAAAGCGACCAGTTTTGATTGGCGCCACTTTGTCTACCATCCACTTTGTCTACCATCGACACTTAGTAACAGCAAGCTGCACCATCTACAAGATGCACTGCTGAAATTCACCAAGGCTCCTTACATAGTACCTTCTAAACCCATGACAAGGGCAGCGAATAAATGAAAGCATTATCACCTGCAAGTTCTCTTCCAAGCCAGTCACCATCCTGACTTTGAAATATATCATCCTCCCTTCAGTGTCCCTGGGTCAAAATTCTGGAACTCCTTATCTAATGGCATTGTGGAGCTACCTACAGCAGTTCAAGAAGGCAATGCACCATCACCTTCTCAAGGGCAGCCAGGGATGTGGAATAAATGTTGGCCCAGCCAAAGATGCATACATTCCATGAATGAATTAAAGAAGCAGTAGAAAGGAGGCATTGCTGGTTCTAGTGCTGGGAAATGTGGTAGACCAAAGGAATCAAGTGTCTTTGAGGCAACATTTGTGTAAGAGTGATCATCGTATCACAAGTTTTAGATCAGGAATGAAGAACAGAGATCAATCCAAGGTGTAACCTTCCAATTGGAAGTACGCAATCTTCAATATGTTTAGATATCTAATCAGGTTAAAACAGAATCAAGGATTACCAGGAAAAACTGTAACAGACCAATAGGTGATCTTTAAGGAGATGTCTCAGGTAGTGACACAGTCCTTTTCAGCAAGAACAAGGGGAGCAAAACCAGTGCTCCTTAGATAACTAGAAAGACAGAGACTTGATGAAATATAAAAATTAGGTTTATGGTGCGGATCAAGTGTAATCTACAAGTGAGAACAAGGCCAATTACAAGAAGCTGAGAAGGGAAGTGAAGATGAAGATTAAACTGACAAAGAAAGAATACAGGAATAGATGGGCAATTAAACTAAAAAGGAACCTAAAAATCTTCTTCTGGCTTCCTAATATTAACGAGGTAGCAAGAGAAGTTCTGAGGCCTGTTATGGACAAAAAGGATGATATGTGCTTGAGATGCAGGGCAAATCTAGAATACTGAGTGAATACTTTGTACTGGTGTTTACAAAGTAAGAAGATGCTGACATAATTTTAGCAGAAGCAGAGACGGGAGAGATAATGGATGGCATGTGGAATTGATAGACAGTATGGAATTTGCACATAAATATTCATCTCACTGTTAATTTAACAGCAATTTTGGGTCAATACTTCAGATTCATTACTCAGCTAATTTGGAGTGGCCATTAATAATCATTGCTATTTCATTGTTGACAGCTGTTTAGGTAATGATTTATTGCAGCTATAAATCCCCCACATCAAATTAGATTCAGCAACAGTAAAAGTGCATGTAACATATTTTAAAAACTGAATGCTATTAATTCTAAAACATGATCATATGAAACCAAAATACTGCAGACACTGAAATTTATAAAAATACGCTGGAGCTAGGACAGCATGGTGGCTCAGTGGTTAGCACTGCTGCCTCACAGCACCAGGGACCTGGGTTCGGTTCCACCCTCGGGTGACTGTCTGTGTGGAGTTTACACGTTCTCCCCGTGTCTGCGTGGGTTTCCTCTGGGTGCTCCGGTTTCCTCCCACAGCCCAAAGGTGTGCAGGCTAGGTGGATTGGTCATGCTAAATTGCCCATAGTGTTCAGGGATGTGTAGATTAGGGGGATGGGTCTGGGTACGGTGCTCTAAGGATCATTGTGGGCCGAAGGGCCTGTTTCCACATTGTAGTGATTCTAAACAAAAATAGTTCAGGTAGCATCTATGAAAAAGAAAGTTAACAATTACTGCGAGAATTTAGACGTGAAATAGTTTTGAGAATGTGAAACGGGGCAGGGTGAGGAAAAAAAACTTAAGGGAGGTGTCTGATAGGAAACATAGAAGATAGGAGCAGGAGTCTATTCGGTATTTTGAGCCTGCTCCGCCATTCATCATGATCATGGCTGATCATGGAGGGAAGATAAGAAAGTTTAAATAACAAAAATATTAATGCTCCAAGGTCAAAATCAGTGGTAATGGAGGGTGTAAAGACAAAAAAGATGTAACTTGAGGAGATATGAATAACTGAATGATGAAAAGTTGCTACTTGAAAGCAAAAGCAATGGAAAAATAAGAGTAAAACCAAATGTTGCAAATAAATGGAATTAATTTGAAGCCAAAGATTGCAGCCTGAAATGATCAACCTCAGTGTTCAGAAGACAATAAAGTTTCTGATTGAAAGATGAGATGCTGTTCCTTGAGCTTGCATTGAGCATCATTACAATGCTGATATTGCCAATTACTGTAAGTAGCAGTGACCACCGCATAGTCATTGTGGAAACAAAATCCCACCTGAAGTGTGGATACCTTCACTGTAATTTGCAGCACTACCACAATGCTACACGAGACAAACTTCGAACAGATCTAGCAATTCACAACTGGGCATCCACCAGGTGCTGTGGGCCATCAGGAGCAGCAGAAATGCATTTAGCCACAATCTGTAACCTCAAGGCCTGGCACATACCCCATTCTACCATTACCATAAAGCCAGGTGATCAAAACTGCTTCAATAATGGAGTGCAGCAAGGCATGTTAGGAGCAGCACCACACATGGCTCAAAGAGGTGTCAACCTTGTGAAGTTACAGAATTAAACAGGACACAGCAATTCCACAACCAATGGATTAGATTGAAGTTCAGCAGTTGTGTGATATCCAGTTATGAATGGTGGTAGATAAATAAACAAATAACAGGAGGAGAAGGCTCCACAAATATCCCTACCTCAAAGATGAGGCAGCCCAGTGCATCAGTGCAAAAAGACAAGGGTGAAGCATCTGCATTCATTTTCAGCCAGATGTGCGAGTAGATGATCCATCTCGAGCTCCTTCTGAAGTGCCCACTGGCGCAACCAATTCAACTCACTCCATATGATATCATAAAACAGTTATACGTACTGGATACTGCAAAGGCTATTTTTGCAATAGTATTGAAGATGTGCATCTCTAATCAAGTTCTAATGCAGTTGCAATATGATATCTACCCAACAATTTGGAAAATTAACCAGGTAGGTCCTGTGTACATAAAGCAGGACAAATGAAACATAACCAAATACAGACCTTTCAGTCTATTCTTGACGTTCAATAAAAAGTGATACAAGGTGACATCAACAGTGCTAGCAAGCGGCGCATGCACAGCAATAACCTGCTCACCGATGCTCAGTTTGGGTTCTGGCAGGGCTGAATTCTTACAGCATTGGTCCAAACATGGACAAAAGAGCTGAATTCCAGACACAAAGTGAGAATGACTGCCCTTGACATTGTTATGGACCAGACCAAATCCCCTCAAAATATATCAAAAAGAAAGCCGAGACCCCAACTTTTTCTTTTTTTTAAAAGGTAAGTGTAAGGTGGTGTGTTCCAGTTGCAATTCAAAACTATGAGGCTGGAAGCAAAATATACTTTATTCTTATTTTGTCGTTGAAATATAAACAAAAGAAAAAAGTATTCAAATAACTTAGCTCTATTGGAAAACTTAGCAGATAATAGTTCATTTAACTTCTAAACAGCAATTTTTCCAATACGGTATCATCCCATAAACACACCCTTGGCCAAGGCAAATTCAGTAAAATATATTGTCTCACATGCAATTCTAGCAGCAAGAAGAGAAACCAAACTTTTAGCTTTAACAGAGAGGAGTAACAGCTTCCACATCCAGCCTCAAGATCCCAGCAACCACTAAAATCCTGGTTCTGATAGAACTTGATACCACCCTTTCATGCTGCTTCTATTGTTCCAATCTTAAAAAAGAACCCAAGATCTCACAAGCTGTTTATTTGATTGGCTTGGAACAGACCCCTCTTTACCTCTGTTTCAACCTCTCTTCATAGAAAAAAAAGACAAGATACACCTCTTAAAGCCACAGTATTGTCATAACATCAAGTTTGCACTTGACTATGTATGGCATCAAGAAGTCCAAACAAAATTGGAGGCAAAAGCAAGATGGCTCTAGTTGTTGGAGGCTTATCGTTTCATTCCAGGAACATCACTACAAATGGAGCCCTCAGATCGACTATTTTCGACTTCTTCGTCAATGACCTTCCCTCCATCATAAGGTTGGAAGTGGAGATATTCACTAATGTTTGCACTTAAAGGCCTCTCACCCATTCCAATGGTTACTGAAGGAACAAGAATCAACATATAGTTTGGCCATTCTAACTGCTGGCTGGGTTCATGAACAAAATTCCCTGATAAGACAAACCAGTTTCTAACCTGTATCCAGGTGCTTGACCTATTTTCAGGTGCTTGCGTGTCAAGACAATAAAAGTCATTAGACACAATTTTATGTATGGTATGGCATAACATATACTTTTGTACCAGAAGCAGCTCATGCACTAGTCACACATACACCCTCCTATGGAAGAGCAAAGTATTTGGGGATAGAAGTAGCATGATGTACAACTACATTTGCAAACCTATTGTTTATAAAGTAAAAATAAATTTCTCCCCGTGCTTTCAATTGGATTGACAATCTGTCTCATTGCTTTGATAATAAACCTCATTTCTAACATTGCTCAGTGTTGACAATTCTGATAATGCTTGAAGATTTCATTTTGCCCAAAATCAAATCAGTATGAATACTGATTGAGTTTTCAAACTAGTCAGCATGTTTAATACTTTTTCACTGTAATGGTAATGGCAAATGGTATGCATAATACACCTGATTCCTGTGATAAACCTGCATAATGTAACTGTGGAATGAGGGATAAGGTCGTTTACTTATGCCGAACTTCATTAGCAATCACTGAAACAATATAATCCAAGAATCATTAAGGAACTTACTAACACTTGTTCTTTGAACTAATCAATAACCAAAACAGTGGGAAAATGCATCTTTTGTTATTCACTTCTATTTTCCATAAATCCCTTGGATACTTATATCATAAAATTCAAGATGATGTTAAAAAGAAAGATATCTGGATTTTTTGAGGAATTAATTTGTCTCAGGAAAAGCAAAGGGCAACAATTTCACATAGAAATACTACAGTTTAGGGGTCGTGTAAATAAATTTATGCATATATCACCTGTTGATTATGCCATTTAAGATTTAACATTATGTGGGATAGAATACTGCAGCGAGGTTAGAATGCTATCATTTTACCTCAAGACTTGGATTTTAAAAGAGTGCTTGGATGAAAGTTCCTTCTTTCTGTTGACCATATCGATCCTAATATTGAATCTGGACAGAATTAAACCAATGCTGAGTTGGTTTCAATCTATGACACAAAACTCTTGCTCTAAATTAGCAATCTGCTTTTGTGCTGAAGCAGATACTATTAATCATGGGCCCTTCAATGGGTTCCTAAAATAATTGAAAAATGTCTGCATTAGCAGTCAGTCAATATGTGTTCTGTTTATCAATGAACAGATGGCATATGCCTAATCATCCATCACCAAACTGATACATCAGCACCTCAGGCAAATTCAAATAGAAGCACTTCTTGCAATGCGTCAGTTTGGTTTTCTTTAGCATTCACTGACTGCTACAATTCATCAGAAGAAAGTATTAAAAACACTCTTATATTTATTGTTCCAAGCAGTATAATCCATTCTGAAATGTAAATTCATGAGGTTAACTGGACAGGTGGAAGTTTCTCCTGCAATAAATCTGCATACTCTTCATACTTTTTAAAATTAAGGATACTTTGTGCTCACAACTTGATTTTTATCACACAGGTTAAATAGTTAAGCAGAAAATTTGGCTTAAATGTTACATCACTCAGTTGAAAAGGAAACACAAAGTACATTTTACTCTAATATTAATTCATTTCAAATGTTACACTACATTTTTTAGCATTTTGCATTTTAGCTATGGAAGAAATGTTCAAAACACCGGAATTCTATTTACATTAACATGCTATATTTGTGCCCCTTTGTTTGACTCAAGGCTGTCTCCAATCATCAATTCTCAAATAAAATATGGAGGTGGTTTCCAAATTGAAGCACAAACTGTTCAAATTTCACTAAAATAGCATCATTAATGTACCCTATCCAGCTTTGATGAGTGATGGTCTACCTATCATTTTGAACTCAGCCCCCGCATTCTCAGAACAAAGATTTGTTTTTCTCAACTGTCCTCATCCAGCTCGAACATTCACTCTTGGCCCTAATCCCCATAATTTCACTTACACACATCATCTGATTGGGTTCATGATAATGTTGTTAAATTTAAACGGACTGATTGCAGTAAGTTACAATGAACTACATGAAGAACTTCATTGTATCTTCATTGCAAGACCTTCATGATTAAAATAGTGAAGATGGAGACCCTGCATGCAATTATTTCGTCACCTTCAGCCTCTCTGCATGATAACCTCTGCTCTTTATCTACTTTTACAAAACTATTACGATTACAATTATTAAACGAGCATATCATAGTTTATCTTTATTTATTCTTTAATGAGGCATCACTAGATAGACCAGCATCAGTTAACATCATCTCTAACTGCCCCAGAAAAGGTGGTACTGTATTGCATTCTGGAATCACTGCAGCTCATGGGGTGTGGGTAAACCCACAGTGCTATTAGGGAGAGGCTTCTAGGATTTTGATTCTGAGAGAGTGAAGTGCTGGCAATATAGCTCCAAGGCATATGGCTTAGAGGGGGGCTTGCAGGCGGTGGTGTTCCCTTACATCTGCTGCCCATATCCTTCTAAATGCTAGAGGTTATCGGGTTGGAAGGTATTGTTGCAGAAGGAGCATCTTGTATATGGTACTCACTGCTGGTCACTGTACATTCATGAGTGGAAGGAGTGAATGTTTGGATGGGGTGCCAATCAAGCAGTGCTTTCTCCTGGATAGCATCAAACGTCTTCAGCTGTTAGAGCTGCATTCATTCAAGACAATGGAGAATATTCCATTACACTCTTCCTTGTGCCTTGTAGATTGTAGACAGGCATTAGAGAATCAGGAGATGTGGTGCTTGCTGCAAAATTCCCAGCTTCCAGGCTGCTGTTGTAGCCACAGCATTTATATAGCAAGTATCCAGGCAATGGTAACCCCTAAGATGTAGAAAGTGGGAGACATTGCAATGGTAATACCCCTGAACATCAAGAGCTTCACTTATTGGATATGGTCATTGGCAACCCTTGAAGGCCAAAACTATTACTTGCCATTTGACAGCCTAAACATAGACCTTGATTTATCAGGTCTTGCTGCATATTGTTAGGGGCTGTTTCAGTATCTCAGGAGAACAAATGTTGCTGAACATTGTACAATCATTAGCAAACATTTGATCTTATAATAGAAGGAAGGTCATTGATGAAGAAGCTGAGGGTGGTTAGGCATAGGACACTTCCTTGAAAAGTTCCTGGGGTCAGGGTTGAGCTGATTGACCTCCAACAACTATCTTTCTATATGTCAGGTATATCAGCATCCTGCACAGAATGTTTCCCCTGGTTCCCATTGATTCCAGTTTTTAAAAGGGTTCTTGGAGCCACATTCAGTCAAATGTTGCCTTGATATCAAAGGCAGTCACTCTCAGCTCAACTCTAGAATTCAGCTCCTCTATACATATTTGGACCAAGGCTGTAACAAGGTCTGGAAGCGAATGCCCTGCTGGAACCCAAGTTGTGCATCAGTGAACAGGTCATTTCTTTGCAAGTTCTGCTGGATAGCACTGTACCATTTTACTCTTGATTGAGGGTAGGTTGTAATTGGGTTGTAATTGCCGGGTTGGATTTGTCCTTCTTTTTGTATCCAGTACATACCTGGACAATTTTCCACATTGTCACGTAGATGCTGGTGTTGAAGTTGTTGTGGAACAACTTGGCTACGGGTACGGTTAGTCCCAGAGCACAGGTTCTCAGAACAGTTGCCAGATTGTTGTCAGGGCCCATAGCCATTGAAATATCCAGTGCTTCTGACCCTTTCTATGGGTTATCATATGGAATTAATCAAATTGGTTGAAGATTAGCACCTGAGAGACTGGGGACTTCTGAAGGAGATTGACATGGATCATTCACCCAACATTTCTAGCTAAAGATAAATACAAATACTTCAGCTTTTGACTTTGTGCTGATGTGTTGGGCTCCCACCATCATTGAGGATGCTGATATTTGTGGAGACTCCTCCTGTTGGTTGTTTAACTATCCATCACTATTCGTGACTGGATGTGGCTGGACTGCAGAGTATAGGTCTAATCTGTTAGTTGCAGGACACTTGGCCCTGTCTGCTGCTTGCCATTTATGTTGTGAGTCATGGAAATTTTCCTGTTTTGTAGCTTCATTAGGGTGATAGTTTGTTTTTTGATATGTTTGGTGCTGTTCCTAGTATGTTCTCCTGCAGTCTTCACTTATTACAGCAAAGAAAACTGATCAAACATTGAGGGTTATTTCCAACTGGTGGTTCGCATATTTGCTCTAAATGAAGAGGGATGGGGTGATTGGCATTTCAACCACTGCATTGATGCCCAAACCCTGCCGATTTGAATTTTTGTGTGTGTCTACCACAGTCTTGAGAACATGGTTGCTTAAATTTGCAAGGTGAAATTGCAAAAGGCCAGTTGTAGAACCCAATTTGTAATATTTAGGTTGGTGAAATGTATTCAGCCCATGACTATTCAAAACCTTTTTGTTTTTAAGAAAGGCACTATCCATTGACACTCAAATGGAAAGCTTGTAATCTGCTGTCAGCCCATGTCCAGCCCCTGCCTCCCCCAAACTCACTGCATGACAGTTCCTCTCACCCTGCACATTTCCCAACCTCTTACCATAAGCAGGCTATGCAGCAATTAAAGCAAAATTGCACAGATGCTGGAAATATGAAATAAAAAGAGAAAGTGCTAGAGAAACTCAGGAGGTCTGGCAGCATCTGTGGGGAGAGAAACAGAGGGTTAACATTTTTGGTCCAATATAGCTCTTCTTCAGAGCCTTTGTCAGTTCTGAAAAAGAATGATATCGGACTTGAAACATTGACTCGGCTACAACAAGGGCCCAGTTAGCACCCATAGTTCATTGTAGGATTCATTGGTAATATAGCTTCCTGCTGCTGGCTTGGAATGGATGGCACAGCTGCATTACTGCTTCTTTACCCATTTTGGGAAGATGTAGAATTTCTTTTCGTCTTGTCTGTGTTGGTTCTTGGCTGGAGAAATTGAAGACCACTTCTAATGCCGTTCTCTCCTTTCATAAGTCTGCATATTCTTCTGCTACAAATGTTGATCTGTTTTTCTCTCAAAGAATTTTTTCTAATTGCACAGCATATTCTGCAGTTTGGGATTCCTGTGACCATTTGAACCAGTGCCCATCATGTTTTCCAAATCAAGAGTAATAGGAGAGATGGAGCTCAAACTTTTGGACCCTCCCAGCATTAGGAAGGTTTGGGGGGGGCGGCCGGGGGGGGAGGTGAGGCTGAAACATACAGGTGCCAGCCTGACACGTTGGCTTGAAGATGCTGCTCAAAGAACAGGCAGTGTTCACCATGGCAGTGGGCAGGGCAGAGCAACAATTACGTCCACCTCCTGGTTAAGGCTAATTAAAGTTATTGAAGAGCTCAACATGAGCTTGATAAAGGGATCAGTTGAAAGTTTCAGAATGGATGGTGGGGGCACAGGTTTCACATGCCGTCTGTTGCTAAACAGCTGAAGGAAGAAGGATACTGTGTAGGAATTCAGTCACTGGCATCCCAGGAATTACCCATGCCCTATAGAGGGTCACAGCAAAGCAAAGGGGACTTGGTAAGGAGGTGAGCTTGATGCTACACAGGGTTTGGAGGTGGGGTGGTCAGTTAGCACTTGGCCAATCAGTGGCATAATCCTACTTTTGGGAATGCAAAGGCAGAAGAGTAGGGGGAAAGGCTGTCAATTACAATTGGGCAGCAACTTGCCAAGAGGAAGGTGCAGCTGGCAATTGGGGGCATGGCTTTCAGGCTTAGCAATAATGAGGGGCAACACCTTCCTTAAGTAAAGCAGAATGATCTCTATGTAGCAAGATGGCGAAGGAAAGCAAAGAAGAAAGTCAGGAGAGCAATGCAGTAGTACCCCTAAAACAGGATCTACCACAGAAACTGAAGCTACCTGGAGATGACTGAGACACACAGGTACAAAGATTGTGATTTTTCAGGAACATAGTCACAGATGTCTCACTTCACAACACTACTCACTATACCCTGTCAGGAGCTGTCAAAGTCACTGCACCCTCTTCACTTCTGTCTCTGTCCAAGAATTATCTGTAGACCATAGTGGCACCTCAAAGTGGTTGCACACCATGACATCTCACTGCTTATTGATTACCTCTTTACCACGGCAGGACAGCACATTCATTTTGTGGCAGAAGTCATTTTGTGACAGAAACAGTGACAGAAGGAACTGGGTTTTGATCTATTGCTGAAACCCCTGAGGTTCAGGGCATCATAAATTGCACCCAATAGACTATCAAGGCACCCTGTGACCACCTCTCAGATTAATAAACAAGAATTCTTCCATTCCCTTAACCTTCAACTGGTCTGTGACCAAAACGAAAGCTTCTTGCAAATACACATTTGGTTTCCTGGCAGCTGGCGGACTCCTTCATCCCCCAGCAGTCCAGACAGCTTAGCCTCAACCTCCAAAATTCACAAATGGAAACCAGAGGACAAGGGAAATCTTTTAAAGAAATGCCTACTCACCCATATCCAAGAGCTAGAGGCTGAGACACAGAGGCAATAGAACCAAAGCTATCTATACAGTAAGGCATTGAGTAAGACAGTAAGACAACAAGTCATTGAGCTTTTGAAGATGCAATCAGTTGAGCAGTATTATCCAGAGCTCTCCACCTAGAGTTTGTGTCATATTGGTTGTCTGAAGTGATCTCCACATCACCTCCCTCCAAAGGGATGTTAACTTGAACATGGAGACACCCCGGAATGAAACAGCTCATCAGAGGAAGAGCAGAAGCAAGTAGGCAAAGACTGGAAGTACACACCCAAGGATTCACTTAATGCTCCATGCAAGACTAAGGGCCCCACGATCATCCACTCCAATGCTAGGCTGCCCTTGTGTGATTCAGGGATATGGAGGCAGTGGCTTGTTTCTCTCAAGCTTGTGGTGGAGATGAACAAGGTGGTCATCCCTACTATGGAGAAGTCCCAGTAGGCAATACAGTGACACTCTTGATCATTGAGCCCTGATGCTCAGATGGTCCCTCAGTCAGACAGGCTAAGGAGCAGAAGGATGATGAGGGTGTCCCTCGCAGGGTGGACCTTATCCACCTCCATGACACCCTCAGCTGTTACTGGGCAATAATGGCTATGTTACAGCATGTCCTCAAAAGATCTCTGTACCACCAACACCATTGACCACTCCACAATACATCATTTCTCATACATCCTCTGGATATTGTACATTTCCTGCATGCACATTCCATTTGGTTCTCCATAAAGTTGATGAGTTTGTCTATGGAACAGTTCATGCACTCCAGGCCCTTAGCCAATATGGGACACATGAGCTGAATGACTCGTTCAGACTGCCAATGACAGCATACTGACTCAGTGAATGCTCAGTACATCTCCTACATCTGGTCAGGTAAAACTTCCTTTCTCATGCTTTCCATGGCCTTACTTCTGTGCCCAACTGAGGTGCGTTGTGTCTGGTCTCCATCCTCCAAGTCCCTCTGCATCTGGCACCTTCTCCTGGCCACAAGGCTATGATGTTCACTCTGTGCCACCTATCTAGATACATCCCAGGTCCATCCAAGTGAATGCAGTTGCACTAAGGGAACATGCACCCTGAAGGTGTGACAATGTTTCTTTATCGTCTCGTGTATGTGTCTGTATGTGTATGTGTATGTGTATGTGTGTGTGTGTGTGTATGTGTGTGTGTATGTGTGTGTGTGTGTGTGTGTGTACACGCACGCACGTATGTGTCTGCGCGTGTGCGCGTATGTGTCTGCGCCATGGGTTGGATATCTATTGCTATAGAAGACACACAAGGGATGAAAACTAACCCTAGAGACCAGAAGCTGTTGCATGTTGAGGCTACCACAAAATGCTATTCAGTGTATGATACACTAATCAGCCAGAGTGGAGTACATTGCACCCCATTAATGACAATTTTGTCTTCTGTAATTATCAGGTCAATCATGAGCTCCCATATTGCTAGGACTGTACGCCTCTTCTTCCACTAGTTTGGTTCTCTCTACACTATCTGCTCCATCAGGGCAATACAATAGAAAAAGTGGACTAATCCTCATCTCGGCTGTTTCCTGTTCCCATTTCCCCTGCTAGAATAAAAGAAAAGATATTGTTGTCTCCATAGATCCAATGTCACCTGTCCCTATTCATTTTGAGCTGCATGTCTTAGTACTGATAGCTCCTCCCCAGCACGATGGATCAGGGCCAGAGGGGTTAGTAATTTGGCCAGACCGCCCATCCCACATCCCCACCATGTTCATGAGCAGTATGCGCCCACAGCTTCCTCAGATTATGTGTCCGCTCAGTCTGTGGCATCAGGTCATTGCTCTTCAAGTAGACACCCAATTGTGTTTTATTAAAATGTGCTCCGGGTTTCCACCTTGACCTTTTCAACCAGAAGAGGTACAAGTCAGAGAAATATCGGGAAGATCAGAGGTTGCACTCACCTTTCCAGAACATATTAGTTTGTTGAACATTCAATAGTACTACATTCATGTTCTCCTCACATTGCTATTGCGGCAGCTTACCTCCAACTCACCTGTGACATCTCAATTCCCTCTGGTCCCATCAGAGACTTCACGTCAAATCAGCAGATTGTGCTTTTAAGACAACTAGCAGTCTCAGAGCTGGGTGCCCAATGAGTCAAAATCAGTGCTCCACCTCATCTGACCCACCACCACTCTTACCCTCAGTAGCTTCAAATCAAGCATGGAATACATCTCCATACCAGTTCCGATTTCTGTACTAGGAGTTCTAGTCACATCAAGTCTCATATATCCTTATCTCTGTTGATCTGCTTCTCTATACCACATTAACTGGGGAGGCAGCAGTACTTCCAAAATTGGAACCTTTTGGTACAAGTTTATGCTTTTTTAAAAAAAATCCATATCTGTAGTTGCTGCTTACACAAAAAGGAATGATCAAGAATGGCAAATCCAGTCGTCATCAATTCAGTGTTACCTTTGATAGAATTCAATACTTTAGCCTGCAGGTGAGAAATTACTTTGTTATCAGAGATTCTTGTCATGTTTTTTTGTTTGTTATATCTTCCTAATAAATCTATTCTTGGTGACAGAATCAGAATGATCTTAGACATCCAGTGTCAGTCAAGCAAAACATTTTCATATGAGTGTGCCCTTAGAGAGAGAACAGATGTTGAGCACTTCAAAGCAAAACTGCCTGTATTTTCTTCAAACACATCACTGGCTTGATGCACGTTCCTTGTGTTTGACTGTCAGTGTGGTGAATCCCAGTTTACTGTTTAACCCCATGGATATTATAGTAAACTATATATCTCGCACTCGCTGACAATCATAATTCTAGAAAGTCACACAAAGGCTATGTATCACATGGGTTGCTTAATAAATATTTTCTTGAGCTACTATTCAAAAAATAGTAATATTACTCCAATTAAGCTTCTATTTAGAAGATGACTCAAAATATAATTAGTGGTACACAATGTTAGCCTAGAGTAAATGTAGTCAAAAACCAATTCATTAGTGGTAGTGTTTGTAATTCTGAGATAGAAGGTGCAAGTTAAAGTCTTACCTGCTCCAGTGATGTGTAATAAATCTTTGAACAGGTTGATTAGAAAACATCAATAACTGATTGACCATCACTTGAAGCAATGTGCACTACAGTAGAAGAAAAATCCTAACAAATAAGAGATACACACAAACAGGACAAATCCAGAAAACTCAGAAGCTTGGAAAAGAATCAGAACTCATAACAAATTGACCACATGGAAGAAGACTAATCAATCCATCATGTCCATGTCAATTGATAAAGAGCTCCACTAGTCTAATCCCATCGTCCTGCACTTGATCCCTAACCTTGCACGGCAAGGCTCTTCCAGCAGACACCATAGTACTTTTAAATGTACTTTGAGAGATTTCATCCCTAACTCGCTTTCAGGCAGTAAATTCCATGTCTGAGGCACCGTAAGTGTGAAAAATGTTTCTTCATTTCCCCTCTTATACTTCTACCAGTTACTTTAAATCGACCCATGTTTTTTTCTTATTCCTCTACTAAAATAAATAGCTTAATTGTATTTAGCTATCTAAACACCAACTGATTTTTTTTAAACATTCTTTGTTGTAACAACTTATCCAATCTTTCTTCACAGTTAGAAGTTTTCCAGTCCTTTGCAATTTCCTCATCAATTCTGCACTATCACATATTTCCTGTACTCTGGTATCCAGAACTGTATACGAGACTCAAGCTGTGGTCTCAGCACTTTTGGAGACAATTACGGCTTAATTTCCTTGCCCTTATGTTCTATTCTTCCACTAATACGGGAAAGCATATCATATGCCTTCTTAACTACCTCATCGACTTGCCCAGATTCTTGAAAGGTCTGCAGACAGACACGCCAAGACAATCAAGACACTCCAGTTCCTCCACAGTACTCAGTACACTCCCATTGAGCCTTATTTCACCTTCCAAATGTATTATCTCAGCCTTCTCCAGATTGTAATCCATTTTCTACGTTTCTGCCTTACTGACTGAACTGTCTATGTCCTCCTGAAGTCTAAAGCCTACCTCTTCCCTGCCAAACCCGTGGCCAATTTTTGTATGATTTGCAAACACCTTGTGAGCACTACCCTTTGCTTTCTGCCACTAAACTGATCTTGCATCCAAATTGCAACTCTTTGGATTCCAAGGTTTTTACTCGATTGGCCCATTTGCAATCTGGAACCTTGAAAAGCCTAGCTGAAATCCATGTAGACAACATTCACCCTCAAACTTTCCTGTCATCTTTTTAAATTTTAAAACAATTAACCAAGTTAGGCAGAAGTGACCCTCCTTTAACAAATCCATGCTAACACTCTTTTTGTTAATCTATGCCTTTCCAAATGATGGTTAATACTGTCCCTGAGAATTGATTTCAATAAATTTTCCACAACTGAAGCTAAGCAACTTGGCTTTTAATTCCTCCGATTATCCACTACATCAATCCTCGGGCACCACTCCTGTAGTCAGAAAGGACTGAAAAATTGTCGTAGTCCATGCAATTTTCTCCCTTTTTCTTATAACCCCCTTCCACAACAGAATTGCATTCGAGCCATTTCTTTCAGAGCATGGTGTCGCAAATATAAATGACATGTCCCACACAGAGGAGTTGGTTTTGAGTGATTTGTACCTCGATACTAGGCTTGGGATGGAACATTGCCACTAGGCCACATTTCTTGCCTCCAGATTTGAAGGACCTTGCGAAGACATGGTGGTATTTCTTCAGTGCATTGAGACTCCATGGGTCAGCAGGCACCCTCCCCTCATAGCATGCATAAATGAACACAAAAATGGAAAGATAATGCTGATGAATGCATGACTGGAAAGATGGTGTACAAGGAAGGACTTTAGATTTTTGGAACATTTGGAATAGCTCTGAGAGAGTTGGGACCAGTACAGGTCAAATGGTTTGTACCTAAAAGGAGTTAGGACCAATTTTCTTGCAGAAAGATTTGTTAGCATTGTTGAGAAGGATTTAAAATAACTTTTCAGGAGTGGGAACCAGAGGCAAATAGAACAGAGATGTAAGGAATATTGGAACTAGCCATATAAGGAAACAGTAAAGTGGTAGCTGAGTTCAGCTTAAGGGGAAGATAATAAAGCCAAATTAGAGTTACTGTGTTACCATGCATATATATGAATGCACAGAATTCGGTAACAACATTGTCAAATTGCCAGTGCAATATTCCTGGTGGAAAAATGCTGTTGTGGCAATAACAGAGACAGGGCTCAAAAAAAAAGGCAGGGCTCAGTCATACATATTCCTGGGAGGCAAGGATATAACTGATGGGGAGAAATGCTGGGATATTGTTTGCCCATGTCCTTCACCTCTCAATGATTGGCAACAAAATACACATTCAGGAGGAGTGTAACTTTAAAAGGATAGACACAAACACATTTTCTGGTAAGTTTAAATCAAAGGAACGAATAAATTTTAGTTTGTTAGCACAATGCCTGAAACATGAACGAAATAAAATATTCACTCCATCACAAACAGATACATACACACAAGAAAGATTATGTTCGAGGGATGAGGTATGTACTCAGGTTATTGGATAATTAACAAGAAACAAATCCCGTGTCTTAAATCAGTCCTTTAAGATGAAAAGGTGTCATGTCCAATAGGTTTACTTCTCCTGGTTCTTTGAAGATAACTGGACATGGGATGTTTCTGGGTCTTCACGTGAAGTTATGGCTGAGCGTCTGTTGAGAAGAAATACAACCTTGCAGGTGAAAATGAAATTGTTCCTTTAGGACAGTCTATTTAGGCAGGGCCCTTTTCTTGCTATGTGATGATCTGTCTGCTCTGAGTATCGGAGATTGATCTGTCCTTGCAATTATAAGATTTATTATCTCAAGTCAGTTTTGATAAAATGATCATAAAATCTTTAACCACACAAATCGCCTGATGTCATAAGTAATGACTAGATAATATGAAATGTGTTTCAGAGGTAGAAGCTGGCATCATTGGAAAGGATACAACAGAGACGGAGGAACTGGGGAAACGGAATAGAGACTTTACAGGAAGCAGGGTATGAGAATGTACAGTCAAGGTAACTGTGAGAGTCAATGGATTTGTCATGGATGTGTGTTCAGTCTATCCCCAGAAATAGAAAGAGAGATGTCAAGGAAGGAAAAGGAGGAGTCAGAGATGGACCAGGTGAAAGTGAAAGTGTTGTGGAAATTGGAAGCGAAATTGATAAACTTTTCTAATTTCAGTTGAGAGAGGAAAGCAGCACTGATGATGTCATTGATGTACGGTAGAAAGAGTTGTTGGGAGGGACCTGAGTAGGATTAGAACAAGGAATTTTCCATACACTCTACAAAGAGACACGCATAACTGAGGCCCATGTGTATACCCATGGCCACACCTTTGAACTGATCCTTCCCCACGCTGATACTACCGCTAGACACATATTCCCCTCCCCCTCCCTTGTCAGCCTTCTGCAGGGACCGTTACCTCCAGGACACCTTGGTCCACTCCTCCTCCACTCCCACCACCCCCATGGCACCTACACCTGCAAATCACAGAAGGTGTAACATCTGCCTGTTCATTTCCTCCCTCATCAACATCCAAATCTTCCAGGTGAAGCAGGCTTTCCCTGCATTTCACTCAATCTGGTCTATTGTATTCGCCGCTCACAATGTGGTCTCCTCTACACTTGGGAGATGAAACACAGGTTGGGTAAACGCATTGTAGAATTTTTGTTTAAGTTGATTGCGTGTTGTTTGCCAGCTGTTTACTAAAAGTCAAGTGACTTTGAAGAAAAGATAAATAAAGCTTTCAAGGCAATAATAGATGGGTTTATGTCCCTTAAATGCTGGAAAAGCCTGGCTTTGAAATGACTATGGGGGCCTCTATGCAGCTGGCTGCCTAGCCACTGTTTCTGAACTAGTATTCTATTTTCCTGATCTAAAGTGGTCAGTAAGAAAGAAACCCCAGGAACTGCAAGTCTCTCTCCCCTTCTCTTAGTAGAAATTTCTGGGAACCTGACAAAGTTTCCAAAAATCAGTATTATTGACTACCTCATAAACCCTGTAAGGCTAAACTGTGGCCACTCTCCTAAGATTTTGATCCAGTTTGCTTGCAATTTAACTGAAGCTTTTCCATCAAAGGCTGTCGAAAGTTAAATTTCATCAACAAGATTCTCTGAGTCCTGGTAGAAGTTATCGCATTCTATATCTGTTTTCAAACTCTTTGCCAACAGGCATGTTTTTTTCCTTTAAACATCATCTCTGCAGAGATTGTCTTTCTGTGTAGTGAGAGATTGTCTATGTTCAGGATTAAAGGGAGATAATTTCTAGATTATTAGCTTAGGTGTTAACTAGTATTTTTGACACACGTTACAAGAATAAAATCAATGTTATAATAAAAGGATTATTTTGAGTTCATTAAAGAAGCCTAGTGAAAGGTATATTTTATTCTGGATTGTAGTACAAAGGAAAATGAATTAACAATTTTGGTGATTGAATTAATTCATTAATATTAATAATGGAGCATTTGAGCTAGAGTACTAATGCATTCCTCCTTTCACAGTTGCAACACTATATTGCTCACATTGTCACTAAGACCAGGAACATCTCACTTAGCACAGACAAAGGACTGAACTCAAGACCTTCCTAATCTGAATGGCTCTGTAACATAACAGGTGGTGCATCTATCTATCAATTGCTTGACGAATATTTAGTTGCTAAATTTATTTTTCAAATGTTCCCCTGGTAATTGACTCAAAACAAACTTACTTCAAACATCAGTGCTGCAAGCAATTCAAGGCCATATCTAATGGCAAGGTCTTATAATTAATGAATAGTACATTAATCAACAAGCACTCTATTACAGCATGTAACAGTATAGGAAGGAAGCATAATATGTGGGAAGTAATGTAATTTATTAACTGGGATAATTAGGGGTGCATCTATGGATCTGCACCAGGGGACCAAGCTCAACCTCACATGGACATCAGAGGAGAATGTTTACTTGGCATTGATAAAAGCAGTGATGCTAATAAACAGTTTTCTTTGATACATTTCCCACTGCAGTTCACAAGTCATGACCATTCTTCCATTAATTGACGTTTTTTTGAGTTGAGGAAAAATGCAATCCATTCAAAGTGTTGTGCAAACAATATAGCAAATCACGGAAGAAGGTAAATAAATGTTAATTACAACCTACATTTCACAATTTTGTAGAAGATTTTTTAAAAAATTATTATGCCTCATATTGTGGCGTTATTGGGCAATTGTTGTGCTTTAGAATCCTGGGTCTCAATTTTAACATGGGAAAAGATTCACTGCCATAAAAAAAATGTTCACATACATCAGCTGGCATGATCAGCTGTGGGGAGACTCGATCAGGAAGTGAGTGAGGGGTCAAGTTATTTGGGGTTGGTGAGGGATTTGACTCCATGACAAGGGAACCTCAAGCTTTCCTTTTGGCATTGAGGATAGCAAACCTATTCTTCCTGGTCCCTCAAACGGAATATTTAAAAACTCACTCAGTATTGCCTCCTCTGGGTATGACCTATTCCCTTGCTATCATCAGATAAGAAAAGGCATTACTGCCAATCTAAGATTGGAATTCAGTCTCAATGACATCCCAATCTAACCTGTACTGGTAAAAATGCTTCAGAGAAGTACCAACATTAGCTCTTCAGGTTAAACTTCAAAAGGATCAGCTCCCAACAGTCAAAGTCTCTGGCAGGTAGGTCAGGTTAACAATCACTTTCTTGGTTCCTAAGGAATATATTCAGTCTTGGACTTCTTAAAACAGATAAGAAGGTTAAATCACATCTTTTCTCCCCTTCAGTCACTGAAGCTATTTTCTATCCTTTGACACAGACCATTACTCAGCAATGAGAACAAGCAGCCTGCTGCTAGGCCACTACCAAGTCAGTGCTAGTCTGTGACCCTGAGCAGCAGGCATACGAGAGAAAGGCTGTTCCCACTGGGAAAAAGAGAAGTCATTCTGTTCCAAAAGGAAGGTTAATTACTGGAACAAATGCTCTGTCTTAGCAGCTTCCTCATTTCTCTTATGTTAAGGCTACATTTTTTTTTTAATTTAAAAATTGAGAAGTTTTCATCCTGTTGAGATCTCTCCCATCACTGCCAGCAGGCATTATCAAAATGATCTATGAAGAAGATCAAAATGGAAAAGATAGCACATCCCTCAATGTTTTCTTATCACAACAAACATCAATCTTGGCTCAGCTGTTCTGTTTACCTGATTTCTAATGCTTCATGTTAGGCATAGGAAAATATTGGCTCATAGGAATAGTACTTTGGAATGCAAGAAATAATATAAAAAACATTAGTCACCAAATCTTATAGAAACCATACAGAATTCACATTCGTATCTGAGACCCTCAGCTTCCACATTTTCTCATCCAACTGACCAAAGGCAAGTACACTCCTAAGATAGTTACATGATGTAGTTGTTTAATTCTTCAAGGTAATCAACCAATAAAGAAGATTTCAGGACACTAATACAGCTTGACAATCTATTTAATTCAACCCTGACCAATTACATTCCAGAGGCAAAATTAATTCCAGCAGCAAAAGAACCACTGGACTGTATTCTGAGGTCCATGGTAAAGGAACCATTCACCACATTGACAGCTTGTCACAAAGGTTTGCATGCTTTAGAGAGCAGACTTGCACTAATCCTGATCTCATCCAGAGACAAAGCCTTCAAAAGAGCATCTGCAGCATTTGTGACCAGGACAAAAATTAGTGAGGCTCTTTGATCAATCAGATTGAAGAATCTTGACTAAGATTTGGAGAGTCTAAATCAGCAAGTTTAAATTAGTTTTTTTGTCATGTACAAAAGTGAAGTCAAACTTGAGAAGTACAGATGGGGTTAACAGAGAGATAAAGCATATAGAAAAAAAAAATCTTTCAATGTTTCTTAAATTTCCAACTTAAGTTTCCTTCTGAGGGAATGAAACTCAACATTTGTTAAATTAATTTTTCGGTGCTGAGGTGATTGTCTGGCAGTAATTAACACTTACAATATAGTACTGAACTCCTTTCTAACTACATTAGCCCTTTCTCTTGCATTGTTTACTGAAAGCTAAAGTCCAAGCATATGAAGTTCACACAGTTGGATTCATTTCAGTGCTGAGTCTACTGGTGAGGACTGCACAGCACATCCTCTGAAGGAGTTGAGTATCTTTGACAGAAACTTTAGGATCTCTGTAGATGGGGTGTACTTGCATTTCCAAAAGGCATTCGATACTACATCAAAAGTTACTACAAAATAAGAACTCATGGCCTTGGGGCAATATATTAGCATGGATAGAGAATAGGTTAGCTACAGCTGGCAGATACTATGGATAAATGAGTCTTTTTTGGGGGTTGGCAATTTGTAATTAGTTGAGTGCTACCACCCAGTGCTGGGGCCTCAACTATTTATAATCTATGCTAAAGACCTATGTAGGGACCAAAAAAAAAGAATGGTTGCCAATTTTACTGATAATACGAAGACCCATAGGAGATTTTTTTGAGAAGAGGAGATAAGAAATTGGCAAAGAAATAGAGATAGGTTAATTGAGTGAACAAAAATTGGACAGATATAGAATGAGGTAAACTTGTTTTCCTTGGCCAGAAGAATAAAAAGGCAGCATTTTATATAAGTGGAGGGTGATTGCAAAGCTTAGCAGCACAAAGATATTTGGTTGTCCTGATATATGAAGCACAAAAGATCCAATATGTTTAGGAAGACCAATTGAATGTTGTTATTACAAGACATGAGGGTGCAATAGAATGGACCATGATCTTGTCAGTTGATGGCGCAAGCCAAAGGGATCAATTGCCTACTTATAATTTGCATGTTTGTTACTGCTAACAGCAGATGCTGCAAGTTGCTGTTCAGCTTAGTGCTCACCGTTCATAATGAGGCTGTTATCCTTGTCATTACTCTTATTGCTAAACCTGCCCTACTGGGTTTGTTACACCATTGGTGTACTTAGTCTTTTCACCAAATATTTTCGACCTGCTCTGTAAAAAATAAGTAATTGTACTAGGACCACGTACTAGGAGTAAGAATAAGATAAAATAAATACAATAATAACAACAATTATACTATGAGTATAAGCACTAGGAGCCTCCTCCACAAGCTACCGCTGTGTGGGAAAGCAATATTCTCATGTAATCTTTTTCTTGCTTCATTTTAACTAATTTTTTCTACAACCTCCCCTGCTTTAATAGTACAAATTAATTTATTTGATCGTATCTACATTATTCATGTTTCTCATTGCATTGGAAAATAAAACAAAATAAGCTGAGTTCTATCACTCTCCATAATGTAAGGTGCTTTCAACACTCGTGTTATGTGGTTTGGACTGTGACAGATCCGGTGACCCACATCTAGCTGTCTGTACTTGCTAGTTTCACCACTCTTATCATAGCCGAAGGATTGTGGAGACATAAAATGTGACGTAAACCAAATAAGCACCAATGTTAAAAAAAATTCAAAACACCATGGCTGCATAATAGTCCTTTTCAGTATTTTCTGATCTCTTCAGCAAGCAGTGACCTCCTGAATTTGCAATGTACAGCATTCTAAATATGATCTACATCAGTGAGTTCGTAAACAGCTTTGACTCTTGGTCAAATACTTTGAGGAGCACTGTATATATACTGAAAAATTTCTAACAGGGACCAATAAAATAATAATTGATAATTCCGTGATGTATCATATTGCTACATAAAATATGGTTTCCATTTCCACGGAACTAATTCTGCAATTACAAAGAAGCTGTAAACATCACCATGATACCAAATCTGAATGGCTTTGGTTCTAGTTTATTTATACTGGTGATTTTTTAAATTATAGTTTGTGTACTGAAATTTATTTTAACTCTCTAATTTCATTAGGCGTTTAATGTGCACATGTTCAGGAGCCCATTTTGCTATTGTCTCCTCAGCCACGATAAAACGGTGCAAGTTGATGCTTGTGAATGTTGTATGTAAAGCAATCTGTGTTGGCATATAACGGCAGGTTTGTTAATTGTGTGTGCAGAAGAATTTGTAGAAAAATCAATAAGTATGTGTGTGTGGTTTGTATGATATTTTCAGCGCATGTTTTACATTTGAATTATGTACATTCCATATTTGCCCAGCTCTCCCAGATGACTACAGTCATTATAACCCAACAATTGCTGAGTGACAAGCACCTTGTAGTGACCGAATGGCAGCACATTCCATAGGTCTCCTTAAATAAAAAACTTTACCAAGTAGTCATTCAAAAATTATTTATTTTACTTTATTAAAATTTCATAAGCATCATTCTCTTCTTAAAAGTTGTTATTTTTCTAAATGCTCAGAACTAGCACTTATATAAAGACATTATAGAAAGGCAGTTAGAAAAATTCAAGATAAACATAGTTTTGTAAAAGGGAAATCATGTTTAATCAATATATTGGAATTTTCTGAAGTAATGTGCTGTGGATCAAGGCAAGCAGTGGATGTGGTATATTTGCATTTCCAAAAGGTACATGCAAGGAAAGAAGCTCATGCTGTAAGGTAGCACATTGGCTAGCTAACGGGATGCAGAGTAGGCATAAATGAGTCATTTTTTTGGTTTGCAAAATCCAACAAGCTGTCTTTATATTAATAACTTGGATGAAGGGATGGAAGATATGGCTGTTAAATTTTCAGACACAAAGACAGTTCTGAAAGTAAGTTGTGAAGAGGACCAATATTATTCGATTAAGTGAGTGGGCAAAGGTATGGCAAACGGAGTGTTGTGCATGAAAATCTGAGATTCACAACCTTCTGTGAAAAAGAAAATCTCCTGATCACTGTCTTAAATGCTCGAACCCTAATTTGAAGAGACCCCTAGTTCTAGATTCTCCTACAAGAGATAACAGTCCTTCCACAAGCAACTTGACACGATCCCTCAGGATCTTACACATTTCAAGCAAATCACCTCTTACTGTCCTAAAAAAAAGATGCAAACAGAGCATGTCCAGTTCTTCCACAAAAGATAATACACCCATTCCAGGTATTCTCCAATAAAACTTCTCTGAATTGCTTCCAATGTATTTACATTAATAAGGTGATCAATACTGTACTATATACCTCAGGGTGGTCTCCGCAATGCCCTGTATTACTGAAGCATAACCTCTCTACTTACATATCCAATCCCTCTTGCAATAAGTGATAACATTCTACTATCTTTTCTAATTACTTGCTGCACTTGTATACTGCCCTGTTACAATTCATGCATGAGGGGTACAGGTATACCCTGAGTGCTGTTAGAAAGGGAGTTCCAGGATTCTGACCAACAGTCACGAAGGAACAGTGATATATTTCCATGTCAGGAGAGCATGTGGTGTTATTACTAGTTATGCATTTACCGAAGCAGGAATCAGTCTGTCTTCCAGTGCTGTTGATTTAGATTTCAAAGTTGAATGCAAAATTCAGTCTGCTTTCTCCCCTTCCTTACCAAACTCCTTCACTGGGGAAACCACACTATTTTTATTTTGAAAATCTGTCACCAAATATCTTATAAAACAAATTACAAGCACTGCCCACCAAGGATAGAGGAAACCAGGTCTTTATGTTTTAAAAAGAAAATCATCATAAATCACTCATTCCACTAAAGATACAAGCACTGCCCACAAGGGGAGGGGACTAAATCAAAATGAAAGTGCTGGGGATGTAATGCACCCCAGCCTCCGCAGTGCCCACCTCTCTGTAAAAACATCAAGGGTATTAGTAGACACTGTGCTCCTTTCCAAAGGATACCCAGAAATGGAGATAACAAGGTGCAGAGCTGGATGAACACAGCAGGCCAAGCAGCAGAGGAGCAGGAAATTTTCTGAAGGGGTTAGGCCCGAAACATCAGCTTTCCTGCTCCTCTGCTGCT
>NC_063344.1:41142508-41157748 GCF_021869965.1 Rhincodon typus | reverse complement strand
CTGCTGCTTGGCCTGCTGTGTTCATCCAGCTCTGCACCTTGTTATCTCAGATTCTCCAGCATCTGCAGTTGCTACTATCTCTACTCAGAAATGGATGTAGTTGTGGAAGGCAGGCAAACAGGTGGGACTTTTCGACCAGGGCAGGAAACCAAGCCTTTCTTTTTACACCAAATCACCCATTTTACTAATTAAAACAACAATTAATAAGCATTACCCACCAGGGGTAGTGCAACAACAACAGCAAAATAAGGGAATTAAATTAAAATGGACTTGTAGGGCAAATGATACAGCCCATCTCCTGTGATGTCCACTTCTGGAAATCAGGCCTTTCATAGTTTCTAACCAACCTGTTCGGAGATGTTGTTACACATGTCTGAAGCAGGTGGGACTTGAACCCTGGTCTCCTGGCCCAGAGGAAGGAACACTATCATTGCACCAATAGAATCCCTAGGGGACCAGACCTTAAGTATATGTTCCAAAGTGCATCAGACACTCTCTATTTTATCTGCATCACATCTTGGTTCATTCTTAATGTCTTTAGTACAAATGCAAGAATGTAATTAGGGCTCAAAGCCTTTGCAGAATCCAGGGCCATCAGCTGTCTCTTAACATCACGTGCTGTGAATCAAATTAGTTGAAGACTGGCATCTGTGATGCTGGGACATCAGGTGTAAGCCAAGATGGATCATGCACTAGGTAACTCTGGCTGAAAATGGATGCAAACACCCCAGCTTTGCCTCCTGCACAAATATCTTGGACTCCCCTGTTATTAAGGATAAAGGAGATTTGTGAACCCTTTACCTCCTGTCAGTCGTTTAATTGTCCATCATTTATGACTGTCTGTGACAGGCCTTCACAGCATAGAAGTGATCCACCCAATTTGGAATTTTTGTCTGGTTTTAGAGTTGATGCAAACCCACTGATCCCACTTATGTAGTTGCCCCAGTGTTGACTGCTCTGCACTTCTAACTATGCCTTTTTGTAAATTATCCTCCATCAGACTGGGGGTATGAAGGGTTTGTTGTCAAAATCTGAATGTGGCACACTAGAATTCTGGCACACATTAAAAAGCAAACTCATCTTTGACATTTACTCCTGGGATAGCAGCAGTGATGTCTATAAACTGGGAAAGGGTTGACAATACTATTAAGCATTGTACATTTTCAAGAATTACAACTGCATATGATTCCAGCGACTTGATGGTGGCACAGGACAATGAAAAGCTCCCTTTTGTAGCTGGTAGATGAACATACGTGACCAATAATACAGTTCTAGAAGAAAGATCTTAGTGCAGCATTTGGACCTTTCCTTACATTCCTTTGTCTGATAACAGCAATACAACAGGATGGAGGAATTGCAAGGATCAACACAAACAACAATCCACCTTCAAAAGCATGTACCACACTGAAGGGAAGAGAGTGCCCAATGGATTCATTTTTTCACCCAACAGATTCTATTATATATAGATATTGATGCTCATGAACAGTTCTCAACTGGCTTCATCTCATTTCGGTGACCTCCCCGATCAACATGATGACCCGAATCATGACCTTAATGAGCACAACTGGAGCACTGATAAATGCTTGGGGCTCTCGTGATACAGTGGTAATGTTCTCTATCTCTGAGCCAGAAGATCTTGTTTCAAGGTCCACCTGCTCCAGGAGGTATGTAATAACATCTGTGAACAGGTTGATTAGAAAATATCAACATGCTTCAGGTGATGTAGGGTCAATTTTTGTGGAGACTCTGCATCAAGCATTTCCAACACCTCAAAACCATGGTTAGTAGCATCTAATGGAGAGTACTGTGATCACAAATAAAAACATTTTAAACAGAATTCCAATTAAGTAAGTAGCAGGATCACCAGAGAAGTAACAACAAGAACAATTTATAGTAATTAAACTGCATTGTAGGTGAAGCTGTTTGGGAAGATACTCAAAGACAAATCTGATTACAATGACTAGGCATAGAATTAAAGCAAAATAAACGCTACAGGCCAAAATTCACAAGAATGATATAGAATGGAAGAGTCAAAAATAAAACCGGCAAAATAACAATATTAAAAAACACTATAAAAGTATACACCAGTGATCATTGACGTCTATGCCAACAAGTTGTTGGCAAATCGTGTACCGCACTACATTTTTATTAGTGGTGCATTTTTAAGTGTAACTTTCATTTAAAAATTCAATTGATTTCTTTTACTACCCTCACAGGATTGGGCAAATCCAATTGTCAGGTTTGCCAAGTTAGTAAGCTTCTGTGCCTTGTCAAACAAAAGTGGTGAGGAGCTCATTTGAAATGTTAATCAGAACTTGCCATGAAGGTGCCTGAGTGAAAATTTCTTTTTATTAAAAAAAGTGTTATTTCATTGATTGCCTAGCCTTTGTTCAGATTTTCAGTCCAACTGGATCAGTCACTGGAAAACTCGTACCTCATCTGCTGGTGCTGTCACACTCAGCTGTTTCTCAGCAACCAAAAGGGACTGATGCCAGGTGGCCAGCTACAATCGGTTGACACACCAATGTATCCCACAGACCTCAACTGCAGATTCTTCTTCAAAACTTTGACTTTTAATTTTAAGGGTGGGTATAATGTCCCCTTGACAATCTTTTTTTCAACTTAAAATGTGATTAATTTGTGACCTTTTCTTCACAAGCTGGACTTTATGTCTAGCAAGCAGGTGCCCTGGGTGAATGCAGAAGCAGGCATATCTGCTGCTCCTTCAGGAATTGAGGTCCTAAAGGAGACCACCCCTGTTTCTTCCCTGATCAGTGCCAGCCACTTCCTCTTGCCTGTGGAGTGGCAATAGAGATGGGATGCGGCCATTCATTAGCCATTGACACAAGAGTGGGCAGGCTATACGATGCAAAGCTCCTCCCCATCCCCAACAAATTTTCTTAAAATTGTGGCAGGGACAGGGACGAATGGGTAGGCTTGGGGGAAGATCTCCAACCCTCCTCCCAAGTGCAAGCCCACCTGCAGGGAAGTGTAAATTCTGTTTCCTAATTTAGAGACCCAAGTCCTGAAATAAATACTGCTGTATTTCTCTGAACAATCAGCACACTGATAATTTTAATGATGGAAGGAAGCAAAAACCATCACAATTAAATAGTAAAGGGTCTAGAGGCCAAGTATTAGATGGGTTATATTCAACATTGGTAAGGATAGAAAATTCAGATTGGTTCATTTTGATGCACCAGATGGTTTTCTCATTCACTGAAAATTGGCTCATTTGCCTATTTACATGAATCTAAACTAAAATTGAAAATTACTATGCAGATGAGCACAACTGTAAAGATTGTTATATTGAAATTAATGGCATAGAATGGCTGTGAATAGTCAAATCAAAATCACATGATGACCTTCAATGAGTTGATTTTCAGCATGGAAAGAGTATAAAACTAATATCAAATTGGCAGCCCTTTGTAAACCCTTCCTGATTTCCCACTTCAACTAGCAGTGTATGAAATATGACAATTTTCTGTCAATTTGTACTTTCATCCAATTGATTAAGACGAACCATTTTTGATTTTAAAAATGAAACATAGTAAAAGTTTTCAAAATGAGTTTTACTAAAGTAAATTAAAGCTAAATAAAGTTAGATTCCATCACTCTAATCCAAAATTGTGATATTTAATGCACAGTTTATATAAATCTCAATAGAATCAGTTCTAATTGTAATAAGTGATGCATGAAATGCGTATCTCCAGGGTGAATAATTACTGTCAGTTTCAAACACAGCTTCTTTCTATAAACTCCATATGAAATGATGGGTTGTGCTACTGTCAAAGAAGCCTCACTGACACAATGAACTTATAGCTTTTATTTCTGAAGATAAACCTTGCTTATCAGAGATTGACTAGATTGGACAATAGTGGACTAACCTTTGAAAGCTTTTCGTTGCATACTGCCTGGGGTTTAAATGTGACTGCTGCTATTAGTGGACATCATATAATAGACTCACTGATTTATGATTTAATGTAATTAAATTAACAGGAGCTACAAGGCTGCATGCAGATACAGTTTACATGAACAGTGTCCTTCAACCCTTCCATGAATGGTTACAGGCTATCTGCCTCAGAGAAAATTCATTTTTCAAATAAAATACAATGCAATTTATTTTGTCATACAACTGCCAGTTTGCAGCGTAACCGCTTTTATACAATTAAATTATATTAGGTGAGCTATCACTCAACACAATGGACCATAAGAGATAGTAGGAACTGCAGATGCACTGGCTCCATCCCCGCCTCTTTGACCTGTCTGTTTCCTCTCCACCTATCTTCTCCTCTATCCATCTTCTATCCGCCTCCCCCTCTCTCCCTATTTATTTCAGAACCCCCTTCCCCTCCCCCATTTCTGATGAAGGGTCTAGGCCCGAAACTTCAGCCTTCCTGCTCCTATGATGCTGCATGGCCTGCTGTATTCATCCAGCTCTACACCTCTCTACAATAGACCATAAGTTAGTTTAGTAGCTGTAGATTCTCCAGTTTGCAAGACCAAAGTAATCAAAGTAACCAAAACACAATGATAGAACTTGTAAAGTGTAATTTAAAAATGTAATTATTCTAATTATTTAGTGTAATGCGATTGAGAATTACTTGGCCAAAAGTGAATCCTTGCGCATTTGAAGATTTAAGTCTAATAGCGTTATAGGTACAATGAATATAACAAATACTGTCTTAGTAATTCCGTGTTCTATACCATTTCAATATCAGTATCAATAAAGTATGGAAATCCATGGCAACAAAAGGTGCGGTAGTAAAACAAAACTTGGCAAGGCCACGGTGAGAGTTGATTGACTCAGTAGTTAAAATTTACTATCGGTGTACATATTATGTAAGTTTGCTTCTGTTGAGTAAATGTTTTCAGGTCTAAATTAGATTACCTTTGTTGGCATGTTATTCCATTTGGAGGTGGAAGTTAACGTTGGTTATTGTAGTCTCACTTTAAAAATTTGAGGTCATAGTTAACCTTGGATCAACACTATCTCTGCAGAAGTCAGCAACCATTATTGAATTCTCCTTATTGAAGGTGACAATGAAAGGTCAATAAGACAACTGACAGGACAATGGAAAGAAAGGTTGTCAATTTGAAATGTTAACAGATGGAAAAATAATGAGTAAGGACAGTGACTTCGAGATGAAGTAAAATCAGATGAGTGAAAATACTACATATCTGTAAACAAAGCGATTAATTTTGAATCAAAATGTTTGGATTTTATTACGACTGGATAGCAAGCAGCTAGAACGCACCTGCCTTCTAACAATACGTAGTTTGACCATTTTAAAGCAAACCTTCCATCTCCATTCAGCTCCAACTTACTATGTAGATTGTGTCATAGGGCTGTACATTGCGTATTACAAATGGCCTTCACCCTGATATAGGAAGGAACTCTGGCTAATGACATGGATTGAAGTTACATTATTGAAGCTACAGTATAAATGGGAAAGCATGTGTTTCAACACCATTTACATCCTACAAGTACCCTGTTTTCAAAGAAGTTCCATTTTTTTTTCATAGAATGCGTACAGTATGGAAACAGGCCCTTCGGCCCAACAAGTCCACACAGACCCTCAGAGTATCCTCCCTGACCCATTCCCAGACACTATGGGCAATTTAGCATGGCCAATCCACTTAGCCTGCACATCTTTGGATTGTGGGACGAAACTGGAGCACCCAGAGGAAACCCATGCAGACATGGGGAGAATGTGCAAACTCCACACAGACAGTTGCCCAAGGGTGGAATCGAACCTGGTTCCCTGGTGCTGTGAAGCAGCAGTGCTAACCACTGAGCCACTGGACCGTTATATTCTACTGTGATTTAATATTGAATTTTATTCACTTTTAATCTCACTTTAGCATCATATTTCTTTAAGATTTGTGACAGTAAATCATTTATGGGCTGGATTTTTATGAGTTGTGCTGATGCTGGAGGCCTTTAAAATATATGTAGAACTGCAATGCAGAAGTTCCATCCCTATTTCCAACAGATCCAAATTTTACCGGCATAGACAAAGAGGGCAGGGACTGAATCATAGACACAGGAAAGCCAAACTCAGCAGAACTATTTGAAATTACTACTGAATTCTAACAGACCCCTTTTTGCCATTCTGTAGGCCTTTACACTCTATGTAGGAGCCACATGTTTATGGGAGAAGTAGTAAACAATCTTGAAGGGTAAATAAAGAATGTCTAAAAATCATGTCCTGAATTTAAATCTTTATCCCTTTAAACATAAAAAAGACAAATCCAGCAGTGCTTTGATTGACAGGCCAGCTAGTATAGCTTAGGAAAAAAAGCACAATATTTTCCTCCAGTATTAAAAGACATTACGGCTGATATTTCCTAAAGGATTATATCGATAATTGTGAGTATTCTGCAGCATTTTAAAACCTTAAAAAACATTTCCCTCAACTGGTGAATTCATATTTTGATTGGCAATTTGGTAGGTTTTTCAAGGATTAACCATCTCTTATGGGTTTCAGAATAAAATGTTATGGGTAGAATCTTATAGGGGTGGGAGTAATATGGCCTGTGATGAGGTATATGGGAGAATCTGATGACAAGTTCACCTAGGTTCATCTTAATATCGAGATCATCTCGCCCCACTTTTTATGCTTTTCAGAAGAGCTGTGGGTGAGATTCTCACTGGGCAGTGAAGAGATGCCAATTACACTCATCATCGATTGTTAAATAACTTGTTAATGCCACAAACTGCCTCATTAATATTCAGACTTCCAACACAGCAAACTCACCAGACAAGCTAGAGGCTGGAAAAACTTGACAAGGAAACTAGAGTGAGCACATAGTGGATTAAGGTTGCTGCTTGCTTTCATCGTCCTCCCTGTTGGAAACCAGGCATCAACATCTAAGAGCAAGCTCCTTGAACACCAGCCACATACACTTTCGTGGACATCATGACATGTGCCAGCCTCTAAAAATCTTCTTGGCACATCGCCAAATCACTTCTGCACTTCAAAGCTGTATTACAGGCTGCTCCAGCAACTATTGTTGTAATACTGCAGCAAGGACACTCTGCACTAAGGTGCATGCAACCAACTCATGTACTCGACTAGGCTGTATTTCTGGGTTCTTTTCTGGCTGTCGTAGCATTCACTCACTTTGATCCACACTGGATGTTCACAGGATCCCAACTGTGAATCGCCGTGCCTTTTTGCTCTTTGCTCTCTCAGCCAGAGATATCAGACCCCTGTTAATGCTGGCTTGCATCGAGTGCAGACACAAAGCCACTCTCAGGGACACAAGGAGGCTGTTAACTTTACTTTTAAATCATTGAGAAGTTAAATAACTTGATAGCTTGACAGTTCTGCAGACCTTATCCTCCTTCTATCAGCATGTATGTCTCTCTATCAATTCATGTCATCCACACTGTGGGTTAAGACCTCTGGAACAGTTGAAATGGGATCTGTCCAAACTAAGCAGCGAGTTTAACTGATCAAAAAAACAAAGAACTAAAGATGCTGGAAATCTGGAACAAAAACAGAAAAAGCTGGAGCAGTTCAGCAGGTCAGGCAACAAAGAAGGACCACTGGACCTGAAATATTGAAAGCGCTTTCTCTTCACAGCTGCTGCCAGACCTGCTGAATTTCTCCAGCAGTTTGTAACTGATAGAGTTGATAAAGGGGAGTCTGTGGTTTATTTGGTCTTTCAGAAGGCTTTTGATAAGGGCTCACATAAAAGATCAGCATGGAAAATTAAAGCAAATAGGATTGGGGAAGTACACAGATACGGATAGCAAGCCGGTTGGCAAACAGGAAGCAAAAAATGGGAATAAACAAGTCACTTTTGAGTGCCAGGCAGTGACTAGTGGGGTACTACAGCAATCAGTGCTTAGATCACAGCTAGTCACAATATATATTAATAACTTAGATGAGTGAACCTCCTATAATTATTTCCAAATTTGCAGATGACACAATGCTGGGTGGGTGGTTAAACTGTAAAGAGGATGCAGAGGTGCTTCAGTGTGATCTGGACAGATTGAGTAAATGGGCAAATGATTGGGAGATGAACCGTGGTATGGATATATGTGAGGTTATCCATTTTGGCAGCAAAAACAGGAAGGAAGATTTTCTGAACAGTGCTAGATTGGGAAAGAGAGAGGTGCAACAAGACCAGGGTATCCTTGTACACCAGCCACTGAAGCAAGTAAATGATATGTTGGCCTTCATAGCAAGTGGATTTGAATACAGGAGCAAGGATGTCTTGCTGCAATTGTCTAGAGCTTTGGAGAGACCACACCTGGAGTTTTCTGTACAGCTTTTGTCTCCTTATCCGAGGAATGATGTTCTGGCTATGGAGGGAGTGCAAAAAAGGTTTACCAGACTGATTTCCGGGGTGGCAAAACTGATTTATGAAGAGATACTGGATTGGTTAGGCATATCTTCACTGGGGTTTAGACGAATGAAAAGGCAATCTTACAGAAGCCTATAAATTTTAACAGGACTAATCAGGGTAAATGCAGAAGGATGTTGCTGCTGACTGGGCAGTTCAGAACCATGTGTCACTGTCTAAGGATATGGGGTAGGCCATTTAGGAATGAGATAAGGAGAAACTTCTTCACCCAGAGAGTGGCGAGCCTGTTGAATTGTCTGCCACAGAAAGCAGTTGAGGACAAAACATGGAATTCTTTTGAGAAAGAGTTAAATATAGTTCTGAGTTAAAGGAGTCAAAGGGTCTGTGGAGAAAGCAGCTATGATGATATTGAATTATGGAGCAAGCTCAAAGGCCTGCTTTTGTTCCTATTTTTGATGTTTCTATGTTTCAGCATACCTGATTTGAATTGTTCCATCCCTGAAGGCTGCTGCTGGAATTTCATAGGCCCTAGGCTCTGAAATTCCTCACACATCTCCACTTCACAAATTTCCTTCAAGGAACTCCTTAATGCCCTCCCTCTTGAACAGGCTTTTGGTTAGCTTACCAATATCCACTTCTGTGACCTGGTGTTGTATTTAGTTTTATAATACTCCTGTAAAGCACCTTTGACTGTCTTAATATGTTAAAGGCACTGTATAAATACAAATTGTTGTTCTACAAATTTCTTTTAAAACATTTTGAAGGTGCACTGAAGAGACAAGAAAATGTTTCAGACACACTGGAGGTGAACTTCAATTTAGGATCTGCAAAGCAATAGGTTATAGTGAAATAGTTCCACATGTATACCTCGCCTTATTTTCCCTCCCATTCCAACTCAGGTTAAATTACAATGACTGAACAAGAACAGCTCAGAAAAAAGTTAGGCATCCTTTGGATTTAAAGGTGCACACTTAGGCAAGGATACAAAATCAGCAGATAGCTTTAATGATGTTTCAGACTTGGTGAAATTGAGTTTTTGCAATTTCATCAACTTCAAATTAATTCAACTTTCCACTGACAACAGTTTTGTATGGAACTCCATTAACAGAGACCTAGCTGAAATTGGATTTATTTCTGTCTCATGGGTAGTTTACATTTAAGTTGTCAATTATTGGACGTGGATGTTAGCAGAGCTCTCAAGAGTGGGAATGTGCATGATATTAAGCAGAACAATGAATTTATATATCATTGGCATTGACATTTTAAAAAAGACTGACAAGGAGATCCATTGTTTTTGTATATGCAATCAATCCCAAGGAAAAATTGCATATACTAAGTTCAAATTTTAAAAATTGTCTGAATCACTTGCTTGTGTAGGTGGTTTCAAAAATATTTGAATGCATTTCTTAGTCAGTACAGCTGTCCTTTGTCATTACAATAATTTATTCCATGAAAATTAATGAAATATACAGCACTTTGGCACAGTTGACTTCTCATTTCCTTGAAGTGCTTATGATGACTCAAATAGTAAGTACAGTCATGATTAGTGAGGGCTTAACCTATAGCAAAGACTGAGCTGTTCAGCAATCCTCTCCTGTTAATGTTGACACTGAAGCAGCTCATTTAACTCTTGCAGCAAAATTCATGTTGAGCAGCTGTTTTATTAAGCTGTTGAATTGTAGCATCATTGAATTAACTCCAGCTGACGAGGTGACCTAATTCTTAATTGATCATTTCAAATTTCCCCCAGTTCATTACTTGGGTGTTAATGAGCTACAAATATTTTTTATCAACATTTTCTTATCAATTTCACTTCAGGTCCTTTCCATCTCTGCGAGGGAAAATTGATGAGGAGTTGTACAGAAAAAGGAAGAAAAAGGATGTCACAGTTCTTGGTTATCTGCCAGCTTTAACTACCATCTATTGTTGATTCTGATGCAAAACAATGGGAACATTCTCCCTTGAATGCATTCGCGATCATTAATGTTGTTTTGTGGCTGAAGTTGTAAAATGAAAAGTCAATAATCATAACAGATGAATATATTGAAGTTTGTATCATTCAAATAAGCCTCTTCTTTGAAAATTTCTCTTTGACTGGGTTTTCAATTTAATGTGAATGGAGTTGGGACACGGAATTATTTGGGTTGCCTCTTTAGTACAATGCAACTGAACAGCAGGAAAGTTCTGCTGAACATAGGCCTGAACCCAACAGTTTACTTAACACTGAGTGGCAGTGTTGATTGTTGGCAAAATGCATGGAGCTCCCTTTAAATTAAAACTTAAATGTTCGCATAGTGCAACACACATGGGCAAACTTTAGGAATTTTACCATATCTATCCCTTCCCTTTCTACTGAATGCTGCATATGGGTAGAACTTTCTAAAGATTTGTTCCACTACCAGAGCCTCAATGACCATGAAAATCTTTGACTGCTTTGTGTTTAATTTTAAAACTAAGTCACCTGTGAAACTGAAGGTTCAGGAAAGGTGTGTGTTCAATATCAATCAATAGCAAATACAGTGACATGATGATTTTTGTCATTGGACTTGTTAACAAAGAGGTCCAAACTGTGAATAAAATAAACCACGAGTTCAAATGCCTCTTTAGTACAGATGAAGAATTTAAAATAATAAACCTGAAAAGCTCGTCTCATATTTGCAACCATGGAACTGCTGCATTATGAAAAAAGCCACCTGGCCGATTACTGGCCAACATGGAAGAAAATCTTCTGTCCCTATCCAGTCCAACCTATACGTGACATCAGGCCCACAGAAATGTTATTCACTATTGACCATCATCTGAGCTGGCCTAGCAAGTCACTCAATTGGACACAAATTTCTATGGCCTTAATCAAACACAGCGCAGTGGTTCAAAGAGGAGGAATCAAAACCACCCTTTCAAGGGCAATTCATGCTGACTTTGCCAGTAATACCCATCATTGTATGAGGCATTTAGCACCTGAAAGATGAACTGACTTCATGAGTTTGGTTCTATCCATCAAGCTAGAAAGGTCTGATTCAGGGAGGATCTAATTACTCTTCAGTTCTGTGATACTATGAATCAGTGACTATTATCAATGCTGTATGAGAATGTTTTAGCAGTAGTAATGTGAACTTAATCTTAACTTGAGCCTGGTGTCTTCCAAGAGACATAGATGTGGGGCTAGAAAGGGTTGGAGGGATGTGGATGATGAAAAATACAAGAAAGACTATTAGCCAAGGCAACAGTGTAAAGTTTCCATGCACAATGAGCTTTCAAAATCTTTTTTTCAAACTGTATACAGTTAAATGGTACAATAGAAATGTGATTCCTCCTTGGTGAGTGGGCATTCATGACATAGTTCTGTACTTGATCTGGCCATCTGAACATTGAAGAAGTGAAAGCCATTACTGTCAATGGCTGCCACTGTTACAAGAGTATGTCAACTGCCACTGTATGTGCAGCTTAATTTGGAAATATGAAAAATTCCATGAAAGGAAACAATTTAAAATCGCAGAAGTGACCAGTGCTGGTCTATTTCATTTTGCTTTAAGAAAAGAAAACATTGGCAAAATTTTCCCCTCCATGGTGTGGCGTAAGCAAAAGCAAGTGCAAAAATATAGTGAAATAATCAGAAACTCAATGTTCAGAAAAGTTTTTTTAACCCTAAAATCTTAATGGCAACTTCAGAATTTCTCCATTGAGCAGTGGCTACTTTATTTCCATGCAGTTGCATCCCTGAAGCACCGATTTACCTTATTTATAAGGTGTTTCCAATTCTCCGCTCCTTTCCCAAGAAAGCAGACAGTGCAAATTTCTGATATGTAAACCAGAGCAGGGGCTCATTTGATTCCAGTCCAGGGGTATGATCATGGTTAGACATTTGACTCCTACCAGAGTCCAGGGGTCAGGTCACGGTCAGTCCTGCAGGTCAAGTGTAACCAGGCCAGGGATCACAGGAAGGTCAGTGAAGGTGCTTTGGAGACAACCTTGATGTAGGGTCGGGGAGGGATGGACCAGTTTTTCGTACAATGAAGCTAAGGGAAAGATTGAGTATAATGGAGGTGGATGGAAAAGCTGCTAGTGGTGAGGCACAAGTAAGAGGGCTGCTGAGGTGTTTCCAGCATGTAAATACAAAGCAGAGATATCAAGAAGGGTTAATAGTTTGGGAGGTTGAGGTGGGTGAGAGCCACTGAGCAGGCATGCTGTACACAATAACAGACATTGTAGTCCATAAACATGGCGAGATCTGTGTAGTTGCAGAGTTAGAGTGAGTCATGGCCCTGAGTGTGAAGTAGCAGAGGTGGCACTTACCCTAGCAAAGTGCAGATGATCATTAACCTTCTTGCTGGATATTCTTGTTCATCCAGGACACAGCACTGATCAGGCTAGAATTTGGATCCAGCTTGTTCTGGCTTCCTGAGACAGTCAGCTGGAAAAAAGGCTGCTCTCCTTTCCACTAATCGGTTAACAAACACCTTTAGCTCCCTGCTTGTGAAGCAGGCAGTGAGCATTCCTTCCTCGGTGCGAGGGTCAGTTCCTGGATTGCACGACCTGAAGTGGTGTGCATCTGTGCTTTAAATAAGGCATCAGTGGCACAAACATTGGAATGTTCCACCTCTCCAGCTATGCCTCCATGAGAAAGATGTCCAAGAGACCAGTATCATACTTAGTGAGGTGAAGGGAGGATAATTGAGCGAGAAAAGTCACTCTGAGTCATGGTGGACCAGGCACCACAGATCTCAGTCAACAAAACACAAAATGAAAATGGGAAAATTTTACCAAGTGTATCTGAAAAAGATTTTTTAGAAGTTTAATTATTTGCAATGGAGCTCTATTGCATTGTTGAGTCAAAGAGTTAGTAAAAAAATTTCCACCGTAAACATGTAATCATGTTACACGACTGACAAAAGATGATCAAGTAGATAAAGTAAAATCATTTTGCTTATATCTTAACTGTCTGCTTTAATAAGTTATCATTTTGAATACTGAAGTGAGATAAAAAGAAACATTAATCCTATAGCTGAAATCAGTGATCAGAGACAGCACTGCTGCTTATTTTCATGGGCACATTACCAAAAACCAGACTATGTCCAAAAGCAAGGTACAGCCTTGAATGTTTTAACTCCCTCTCTAAAGTAATACAAACTTGAAAGCCAAAATAGTCCCAGATAAGGTTAGAAAAGATCTAAAACCATATGCAATAAAGTAAGTAAGCACATTCCAAATGTTAAGCACAGTTGACTGAGCAATAAATACACTTAAAAAAACTTTAATAAAGACAAGCTCCTTTGCCACAATACTTAGATGACCAACAAACCTAAAGCTTGTGCGTCACAAATAACCCACTCAACTCAATTATAAGAGCCACTCAACAATCTTACTTCAGCATAAAGTCCACTTATTTAAAATTTAAATCATGAATTTAAAGGCACTTAGATTTTTGGAGGTACTTGTTCAAAACTACTCATCCATAATAGCGTTGTTGCAAACCACTCACTGGATCTCTTTCAGGAAATATGAAATGAAATATCACCACAAAAGTAGCATTTGCCACAGTAATTATAAAGTGTGTAGGTGTACTGCATATCTGGTATTCTCATTTTTCATTGTCAATTTCATGTTTTCATTAATTTTAATGTGAAGTACAACATTAGAGGTAATTCTACAAAATTAACACAATTAATCATGAGCTGTGCTAATTTATGGGGTCAGCATCACATCACGTGAGCAATTTCAGACAGAATCAGCTGCTGGAATAACCAACAACAGCCTGCTCAGAGAGCTGTGGTGCTATGTTGTAATCATTGGAGCATAATTTGCTGAAGCAGGGCATTTAACAGGGTCTGCCATTAGTTAGACGTGCCCTTGCACACCAGGTTTTTAATATTTTTTAGTGTTACCATTTGTCCTAAGTACAAAGGCGATAGTGAAGAAACCAGGGCATCTGCAACCTCCAAACTTCAGTGAACAGGGCAATCAATCAGCCTGTGAATGAACAGCACAAAAACTGAGAAATAGGGTGAATGAAAGTGGGTTAGGGATATCTCCGACAAATAGAATCTGAAAGAATAACAGTTGGCATTTGTAAAAGTGAATTTTCAGCCCCAAAGTGATTAAATACCAGTAATTAGCAGATCTCATTTTTAAAAAAGTACAAAGACATAGCTTTCAGGCACAAATTTAGTTTGAAACTAATGGACAACAGCAACCCGCTATAACATACGCAATTTAATAGTGAGCTAGGAAATGAGATGCTGTTTTCACAAAAGTTTTCAGCAAAGCAGTGTGACTCACGTAGCAACTTCGGGATATTTGCAAATCTGCTCGTGGTGTTGTTGTACCATTCATGCATAGAAACAATGATATTCACCAGCATATTTTCCCACTCTACTATTGCCATCAAAACAAGGAGATCAACAATGGTTCGACGATGAGTAGGAGGGCATGCCTGGAGCAGCACCAAGCACACCTAAAAATAGGATGTCAGTCAGTCAATGTACAACACAGGACCACTTGCATGCCAAGTAACATGCTATAGACAAGGCCAAGCAACCCCATAACCAAATCTAAACTCTGCAGTTCTACTACATGCATTGTGACTGGTGGTGGACGGTTAAATAACTAAAAAGAAACTCCACAAATATCCCTATCCTCAATGACAGGGGAACCCAGTGCATTAGTGCAAAAGACAAAACTGAAGTATGCCTATCCATCTTCATCTAGAAGTACTGATCCATCTTGACCTCTACCTGACATCCTTAACATCATGGATGCCAGTCTGCAAACAATTCAATTCACACTAAATGATGTAAGAAACAGATGAAGGCATTAGGTATTGCAAAGGCTATGGGCCCTCAACAAAACCACCAAGATTTGTGCTCCGACTCTAGCCTCACCCCTAGCCAAGCTATTGCAGTACAGCTACAACACTGAAATAAC
>NC_063344.1:41106231-41142108 GCF_021869965.1 Rhincodon typus | reverse complement strand
CCAGAAATGTTGTGTCTACAAAAAACAGGATGAATCTAATACAATCAATTACTGCCCTATCGGTCTATTCTTTATTATCAGCAAAGTAATGGAAGGGATCATTAATAGTGCTATCAAGAAGTACTTGCAAAGGAATAAACTGCTTACAAATTCTCAGTTTGGGTTCCATGAAAGCCACTTTACTCTTGACCTCATTACAGCCTTGGTCCAAACATAGACAAAAAGAGCTGAACTGAAGTGAGAGATACTGTTAAGGGTCCCGACCTGAAACATCAGCTTTCCTGCTCCTCTGATGCTGCCTGGCCTGCTGTGTTCCTCCAGCTCCACACTGTGTTATCTTATTTATCGCACTTGACTCGGTGTGGCATCAAGAAGCTCTAGCAAAACTGGAGTCAATGGGAATCAGAGGAAAAGCCCTCCATTGCTTGGAATGGTAGCACCCCCACTATCACCACCACCACAACACAGCGACCACCCCCAATTACCACCACCATCACCATCACAACCATTAGCTCACCCATGGCAGAGATCAAGCCATAGAAATCAGAGGAAACAAAGTGTGACATGTTTTAGGGCAGCACGGTGGCTCAGTAGTTAGGACTGCTGCCTCACAGTGCCAGGGACCCAGATTGAATGCTGGGTTTGCCAATCAGAATCAAGGCATTGTGTGTACAGAATTAATATAGGGCAAGGCAAGGAAGACAAAGTTCCAAATGAAAGTAGACCAATACGTCTATAACGATGCACGGAGCTGTATGTGAATACACACCACATTGGTCAATCACTCTAATGTCTTAGATAAACACAAATACAGCAAAATCAGCTTGACTAAGTTGAGAGCATCTTTAGCTATAACTCCAAATTTATGGGCCAAATTCTCAAGAGTTATGAATTCTTTAAAAATGGCGGGAATAACCCAGATGCTGAAGTCCTGCCCTCATTCTAACAGAAACATAGTAACAGGTCTAGGTCCTTCAGCCCTTGAAGCCTGTTCCACCATTAATTGAGGTCACGGTTGATCTGTGGCCCATATCCCTTAATACCTTTGCTTAACAAAAAGTTATTTAACTCAGATTTAATATTAATAACTGATCTAGCATTCACGGCCATTGTGGAAGAGAGTTCCAAATACCTATGACGTTTTGTGTGCAGCAGAGCTTCCTAACATCTCTTATGAATGGTCTGCTCCCTAGTTCCAAAATCCCCAGCCACTGCAAATAGTTTATCATTGTCTACCCTGTTTCATTCTGGTAAATCCACACTGTACTCCCTCCAAGGCCAAGATATTTTTTCTCAGGTGTGGTGCCCAGATCTGCTCACAGTGCTCCAAGAGGGGTTGAACCAGGGTTTTGTATAACAGCAGCATAACCTTTGCATCCTTGTACTCCAGTCCTCAAGATATAAAGACCAGCATTTCACTAGTTTGTGATTATTTTCTGAACTTGTTCGTGACATTTTAAAGATTTGTGCACCTCAACACCCAAGTCTCTTTCTTCGTCCACTGCATTTAACTTCATACCATCTAGAAAGTACCCTGATCTAACCTTTATTGGTCCAAAATGGATAAAGCTCACACTCAACTCCATCTGCCACAGTTTTGCCAATTTACTTAGTCTATCAATATCACTTGTAATTTTATGTCATCATCTACACTGTTTACTATGCCACCTGTGTCATCAGCAAATTTCGATCCAACTTTTGCCAACAAGGGCAGAGGGAATGGATTGTGATTCATAGGGGATTGAAACCTGAACACTCCAGGACCATTTGAACTTAATGTTAAGTTCAAACAGACCCCATTTTGGCTGTTCCCAAGGACCTTAACCTGCAATATAAGAGTCAGAAATTGATGCAGTAGATGGAAATGCTTTTGAAGGGGAGATGAATGTGTTATGGGGCTGGAGATTTCCTACTAAGCTAAGTCATTGATTTAGTAGATCCATTGCAGTTTACAGGATCATGTTCAATCCAAATTTTGCTCTCTGGAGGCAAGGTGAGATGGAGCTGGCTGCCATCCCTGGGAACAAATCAAAAAAAGCCAAATGAATGGACAAGCCAGACTTTTCAAGAGGAAAGTAGCAAGATGAAGAAAAATCCATTGCTGATTGTCATAAAAACCCAACTGGTTCACTAATGTCCTTTAGGGAAGGAAACTGTCATCCTTACCTGGTCTGGCCTACATGTGACTCCAGACCCACAGCAATGTGGCTGACTCTCAACTGCCCTCTAGTCAATTAGGGATGGGCAATAAATGCTGCCTAGCTTGCTTCACCCTCATCCTGTTAATGAATAAAAAAATAGAAAAGCAGGCAAATAGCAATTGTACTAGTTCCTGGATCTGGCTGCAATGCAGGCAGGAAAAAGGAGAGATCAATAGGACTGACATATTAAACTTCCCGTTGCACCTCTCTAAACTTTATGCACGGCTTTGTATTATGTTATTTAAGCTTCAGGACTACCAATCTTTTACTTTCCGTCTTCCCAAGCTTCTTCTTCAAAACAAACCTCACTTCTTAATTCATTCCCTCAGCACCTTCTCCAGCCTTTACTTCCCCCTCTTGTCTACAGTTGCTGCTGCTCTGTCATAATACACTTCTACAATAAGGTATACCTTGCAACATCAAAACCCATCTGCAGAACTTATTGACCCCCAATTACTGTTCTGGTGCAAGATACTGATTTGAATAGCTATCCGCTATGGCTCAGAACATAGCAAACTCACTTTGGCTGCATTTCCCACCCCAGAAACTGAAACACAAAAGAAGGTTACTTTCTGTACACCCATGGATGCCTCAAGGTGTTGGGCTGTCTGTCAGGGAGTTTGGCTGCCAGGAACATATCATTAACTCACGGGATGCTGCTGCTATTCGTCTGCCCTTCAGATGTCTGCTAACATCAATAATAGCAGTTCCCTGTGCTGCTTAACTGACACCACTTCTTTAAAGCTGCAGTAAAGAACACTGAAAGCATTCAGCTAAGGGAAAGCAAGACAGGATTGAGAGTTTGGGAATAAAAAAGCCAGAGTTTAATCTGGGTTCTGAGGAAGGGTCATCGGACCCGAAACGTTAACTCTGTTTTCTCCTCCACAGATGCTGCCAGACCTGCTGAGCTTTTCCAGCAACTTTGTTTTTGTTCCTGATTTACAGCATCCGCAGTTCTTTTGGTTTTTACCAGAGTTTAATCTTCCCATTTTTCACTGTGTCATTTTGGTCAAATTTCATGGAAGGTTTCTCACTGCTGAACAGATTTTCTCAAGTAGTTGTTACAAATTCACTTGATTAATTAACTATTCCACTCCATGTGTCCTCTTATGTGATTCTAGCCCAATTTTCCCTCATGCTGTGGCCAGAAATACTCACCATTGCTGAGATAGCTCAGGATTCAGCAGTATCCCTGGTGTCAGCACCTTATTTAACAGGTCTATTCTGCTCCCGGTCAGGAGCTTGCAATGTAAAGTACCAGCATAAACAGCTGTACCACACACCAGCAGACCATTGGAATAGTTTGGACCCTACTGTCTCAGGCACGTGAGTGCCTGGCTTCCTCCATGGACATTCGATGGTTGTCATAGATAGCCAAGTCTAGTCATATCAGAGTCTGCTGGATATATGCACAGACCTGCACTCCATCACTATTGCAATTGGTACTCAGCGCAAACGACAAGGCAACAGGGAGATGAGGGACTGTGAACTCACTCCGGGTGCCCCTTGCTCACAAGGGGAACAGGATGGTGTCAGTTGTAATCTTTCATGATATGGTCAAGAGAAGTAAGGCAAGGCTTTGGACTGATGGTCACAAAGCATATGTAAGCAGGTATGTTTCATCTGTACTAAATGGGTCTGTAAAGAATGGGATATGAAGGGCCTCACATTGCTATCAATTGAAATTCCTTCCTTCAGCATGAAGCATTTAGCAACCCATCCCACAAATTAAGTGTGATCACAGCCATTTCCATAAGATCATAAGACATAGGAGCAGAAACTAGGCCATTCAGACCATCATGTCTGCTCTGCCATTCAGTCATAGCTGATAAGTTTCTCAACCCCATTCTCCCTCTTTCTCTCCATAACCCTTGATCTCCTTGAAATGTAAATGTCAATGTAAGTGCCAGCCTGATCTCTTCAATCGCTCATATTTACTCTATTTCAGCTATAGCGCCCACCAAGACGTATGCTGTAACACTGTCACTAATACATGCAACACCTTCCTCACTCACCCCTACCTCTGACACCACTAACCCTGCGTGCCCGCTGCATTGCCTACCTACTTCCTCAGGAAACCTCTCCATCTGCACCCATGATGATATCTGTGCCACCCATTTTCATCTTCCATAATACCTGTCTCTTATTCAAGAGCAAAGCAGACCAAAGTAGGGCAGAAAGAGTCAAAGCAGGTGGTGTGCCATCTATCATTCAGCTCTTCACCCCCTTGATGGCAGGATCCTGACTGACTTCTCTGAACAGGGCCTGGACTGTTATTGGAAGTTACCCTTAACTTACTTTGCCAGAGTCCCTGAACAAAGACAAAGACAATAGATTGAGGCCTGCTGACAACTATGGCAAACTTTCTGGCTTCCTGTGCTAAATGGCATGAAAAGACAGTAGTACCATGAGCCAGGTATCTCTGACTGAAGGGGCAAAGCACAAAAAGGCAAGGCAGGGATGCTATGTGCATTCAGGTAGGCTTGAAGTGAGTGAGCACTATGACAGTGGAGATGCAGCCTGGACCTGTCCTTGAGCTGGCTGCATGTCCCTGAGTACACAGTGCCCTTGCAGCAGAATTGCAACAATAGTTGTTACCACAGCACAAGGTGAAACACTGAAGCATCCTCTAAATGGATCAGAGGTGTATCTTGTAAATGGATCAGAAGTGTATCATGAGAGTTCAGAGAAGCTGGAACATTTTGAATGCCAAGGTTATGGATGTGGGGTCATACAGCATGCCCATAATGTTGGTACCTGGTATCCAACATGGAGGTATTTTGAAGCAGGCAGTGAGTTGAACTTGCCAAGAACCCACTCTTGTTTCCATGTCAAGCATTCCAATGGTTAGTTTGCACTGTAAGTTTGGTAAGATCATCGCCTGTTGCAAACAAGTAATGAAGAGTATCATTTCAACATTGAGACAAGCATCTCCTCCAATTCAACTGCACATCTTGCCATAGCCCATGTCGCTCAGAGCCTGGTAAGATTCTGCCCACAGACTGTGTGTGAAACTCTTGATGTGTTAGACATGACAGGATGTGTAATTAATAATAAATACCATCCTCATATTTAAAAATGAACTTCAAATCTTGCCCTCAATTGCCTCAGTTGAATCTGCCTCCACCATTCTTACAGGAGGGCATTCCAGACCCTAAATACTTGCTGCATGAGTTCACCTCACCTCATCTCATCACATTTTCTTCTTTTGCAAAATACTTTAAATACTTACCCTCTGGTTCTTGATCTTCTTACAAACTGGAACAATTTCTGCCTATCAGCATTGTCCAGACCCCTAATGATTTTGAAAGTTTCCATCAGATCTGTTGACTGCTTTTAAAAAGCTGTTTGTAAGCATTCCATCAAAATGATAGATTTAGCTGCAAGTCACCAAATAGCCAGGCTAACTAACATCAAAACCTTGAAAGTGAGAGGCCTCATCAGAGAGGACTCCACTATCTGTTCAAGTTAATGTTCACCTGAGAACTAACTTTCTAGAAACTCAACTACAAGATACCTTGCAGCCTTATGAGAATCCCTTGCATTGCATGATGCTCACTTCAACCTGAAAAGCATTGCACTCATCTATAAAACTTCAAGCATGCCACAAGGGATATAGAATCTGTAAACCAGAGACAGAGCTAACTGTAACTTGTAACTGTCTATTACCTTCATTTGTATGCAATTGTTGTGTGAGGAAACAAGTGTGAGAGATATGCTTTAAATCTGACTTCTGTTTGTGAGGTTAACTAATTTTCTTTATTGTAATGTCACAAAAGCTTGTTGAAATTATCTAATTTGGGGCCCACACTCAGAGGATCAGAAAACAATATCTTCTTTCACCACAAAGATTACTGATCATGCAAAGTAAAAGTGCATATTTAGTTAGTCTGTGACACTGAATAGGCCAATTCTTGACCCAGAGGTCCTTGAGCAGGATGTTCCATGAGGTAGTGGGATCAGAGTTTGCGTTTTTTTCTTTGTTTCTCTGCCAGTACTTTGCCACATCCTTACAATGTTGTCACTCAAAGCATGATGCAGTCTGATGGACAATTTGACTGCATTTTGAATGATCAGAAGTAAGATCTTCTCAGTTATTAACACTGATGCTGCCAAACTTCATGGCAAGCTGCAAAGACTTTTCAAAGAGGTGACACTTTTCAGACATCTGAACACAGCGTCCAGTCCTTCAACATTACTTTTGTAAGGGTTTAGCCCAGATGCTTCTTGAGCTGGCTTCATTTGTTCAATAATCCTCTCCTTGAATCCAGACACAGGACATGAATGATATCTTGGAGCTCCCTATAAATTTAATGCACCGTTCTTTCCAAGGCAAAGCCCAATATATGAACAGTGTTTGTATTTCCACCAAAACTGAAAAGACTGGCAGCAGACTCAGACCCACTGGAAATTTCACCCCGGAAAATGGGTAGGCTTCCCAGTTGGAAAATGCACAGTGGTCCTATAACCCAAGCTGTGAAAAAATTCAAACCCAGGCTTTAAAGAAAATTGCATATTTAACATGAAACTGACTGTAGTACAGACGAACTCCATATTATCCCCCTGCAGCAGTCAAAGATGAAAAGATAGGGTTAAATTCTGACCCAACGTAAAGGTGCATGATTTTTAATTGCTACATTTTTATTCAGATGATTGATGTCTTTCTACACAATTTTTAGAAATCATCATCCTCATGTAATGGCCAGAGTGATAAGACCTCATTTGCTCACTTCCTTATTCACTAAGATGCTGCATGTGCTGAAACAAACCAATTTTGATTTGAAGCCTGAGAAACTAAACTTCAGAAGATAGCTGTTGTTCAGAAATGATAATCTGATGGTAAATAATTAAAACAGCAGATTTTCTTAAAATGTACACACTTTTAAAAAATAAACTATACCTTCCCAATATTATACACACATTCACTGAGAGAATTTCTCACTACATCAGTCCAGCTGGAACTGGAGCAGCATATCGAACCTCAAAGCAAACCACAAAACTGGATCAAGTTTGCCTTTGGGTTTTACTCAGCATCTTGTAGAGGTTGCCCTCTTTCTCACTGCAACAGCCTGCGCAATAAATACCACGTACAGCAAAGTCAACCAAGGAAAGAAAAACCTGAACAAGACAAACAGGAAATAATCCACAACTGCAGATAAAAAATCTTAGTGAAAAGCATCCAATCACTGTCCCGCAGTGCAGTAGCAGACACATAGCTCCTTGCTTAAACTCAAGCTGTGTTTCGTCAGAATTTGTAAATAATGCACTTCAAAGAACATTGCATAAATTACCCTTGCATTTCAAAGATGAAGCTCCCATGTGCTCCCCCCAGCTTGGTTCTAGAGTGCCAATTCACAGATTCAATGAATAAGCAGTTGCTATGAATATTCAATAGAATTGCAATACAAGAAAATGTCAAATGAATTTGGGAGAAAACAGAATGATAGTTCAAACCATTTTAACCCTCAGGATAAACCATAAGCATTACCCAATGGCTTAGGATATTTGCTCAGTGCATAGATCAGCCCCTTACTGATGATTAAAACCATCCAAAGAGTTTTGCTGGATTGTCTATCATCTTGTCTACTTGATCCTTAAATGATTTATAATGCTGCTATAATGACTAAACAGAAGAAAATCTTTGGCTCTGTGTCACAATTGTACCTCTGAGTCAGAAAAACAAGAATAATCCTGAATGTGAAGGATCAAAAAGAAGGCTTTGAATTTTAGCTTGAAGTCAGGCAGAATAAACATGTCCAGTGGGTGTTAATACGTTCTCCTTCAATATGGGGGACCATTAAATTGGCCCCATCAAGTAGATAAGAAGGTATTTATGGCACAGAAGTGTTCACAAGCCAAATCAAACTTTAGTTCAGTTTTCATTTCAGATTTATTTAAACAAATGAATTTAATTTTTTCCAGATTTTAATCTGTGTCCAATTATATAACCATTATGCATCCTATTTTGATGTCACACTTTATATTTGAGAATTCCCAGGAGGTGTCATAAATCTAACCTTTTCGGGCCAGTTTCTAAGAACTCACTAACCATTTATTGTCTGGACCTGGAATAAGGGAAAATATACAGGAGACTCCAGAAAATTGATTAACATTGACTCCACTGTGGGTTTCTTTTTAAAACCTCACCTTCACCTTCTCTTTGGAGCCCAACCCTCTTCCACTCGGCCTCCACCTGGGCCTGTTGGTGATGGCAAAAATAGTTGCCATCTTTGCGATACTTCTTCTCCAGTTTGGGCAATCTTTGGCTAGAATTCCCATGAGTTATTGTGAATATTGCATTTCTTTGCAGGGAACTTTAAGAATATACTTGAAACATCTCCCCTGTTCCTGATAACTGATTTCCATAAGAAGCTCGCAGTAGGATGCCGATAGTCAAGGACCGGTATCGCATGATGGGAGCAGATGCGTCCAGGGCCTTTTCTTCTGATGTTTCACCTCAAGCCCATTCTTCCATAAATCTCCCGAATTCAGAAATGATTATTTGAAGCTTGCACATGCAAGCATCATTTGTGCCAATGTAGCTCAATAACAAAACTTGGAGTGTTCTTGGTTCTGAATTTGAGGCAATATAGGTTGAAAAGTTTCTGCTTGTCCTATAGAATATCTCCACTCTGCTGGGCAGCTTCATTGACATGGGATGGAGAGCTGCCATGAGGAAGATGTAAAAGAGTATTAATCCGTTGGTGACAATCACTGCTTGCATGGAACTGCATGGCAATGAACTTCTGTAGCTAGCTGAATTCAAGGAGGATCCTTCATAATCCTGACCAACAGAGTAGGAGGCCTTTGTGAAATCAAAGAAGGCTGTGTATAAAGGTTGCTACTGTTCTCAGCATATTTCTTAGGCTTGTCTTGCTTTGAAAGTCATGTCCATTGTGTCCCTTGATGGACAGAGAGTGCATTACAACTTTGGTCAATTTCTTCAGCCTTGGGGAAGAGAATCGTTGTAATAACCTTCCATGTGGAGAACAGCAGGGATACCTCTCTTTCCTATAATTCATCCTCTTTTCTTTCTTGAAGGTATTCACAATTATGACATCTCCAAGATCTTCTAGCATGCTTTCCTCCTTTGAAAAAAGCTGTAATTGTGACCATCCTCAAGAAAGGAAGAAATCATATTGATAAAAAAGCTTATTCACTACATTTAAATTCCATCAACCTCATGATTGCTTATATACGTAACCATTTGTATTCAGCACCCCACACAAATGTCACTTGGAGTTGGCAACTCTGAACTGACAGGTATCCCTTTCTGATTGATTGTGAAATCAGTCATTCAGCTCAAATCCAATAATGATAATCTTCAGGTTTATGAGAACAGACGGAGTGAAACATAATAACCCTTAAACTGTTTATTTTTGTAAACTAAAGGCCAGGAAAATTAAATGCCTTGAAAGTTCCCTTGATAGCTTGATGATTCCAATAGATTTATCTACTTTTCATGTACATTCTTGCCTACTTTTAACAATTGAAAAGGGGACATGACTTCTCCCAAAGGGCACCTTAGCTCTTCCAAAAGATATCCCTGGACACCTCCAAAACAGTATCCTTTCTCTCTGAAAGGACATTCTCGCTTTCCAAAGAATTTTGAATGGTTTATACTTTCTCTTGAATAGTGTTAAGCCCACAAGTCAGGTTTTGAATATTCCATTAACAAAAATGGATTTGTTTGAAGGCAGATACAGTCTTCAATATGCAGTTGCCTCTGAATCATAATATGCAAACCAAAACCCATCCCCACCTCAAAACCTAGTGAAAACATTGAGTGCCAGATTTGGGGATGTAACTTCTGGAGTAGTGTCTCCATGACATTTTGGTTAAGGCAGGGGAGTCTCTCCATCTTTGAGAAAATTCAGGCCTAGCTCAGTGTGAGGAACTGTGTAATGCTTCAACTTGATTAATAATATATTAACATTGTTATAACAGAGAACTATCAGAACTTATTTTAAATCAATATTTTGGCAGCAGTTTTTGTTACCAGCCTGCACATTTAACTGTTATCATACCTTAATTTTATTTTTCTACTATGAATTTAATACAGGAATTATTATGTAACAAATTGTTGACCAGACATGAAAAACTAAAATAAAATTGATTTATTATTTAATGACACAATCAAAATTGCTTCCACAAATATCACTGGTTCACTGCAAAAGCTTAGGCCATACTTCAGCAGTACACCTGAGGAGTGACATTTGGAGAAATGTACTCATACAACAAAAGAATTCATTTTCAGTTCTGAGAATTATTCCATTAGTCATCAGATATGAATGCAGTTAAAGTCCTACGTCTGCATTAATTTTGAAAACATTCTGATGACCTGAATCCATTTTAGAAAGAAAACTGCACCACAGGACTATTCACCCATGCTTTCAGTTTCAGTCTCAGAGTAGATATTGTGCAAAACATTGATTTATTTATTTTTCCTTGTTATTAACATAAATTTTGTCTTATGATGTTATTTGAAATATGTTAACCTTGAAAAGATAACAAAATAATAAAGGAGAAAAACACTTATTTAAACAGACATCAGGTCAACATATCTGAGAACAATGAAAACTTAATACACTGATGAATAGACAGTAAATCCATATATTGATTTGAATGCAACATGAAAAGTGTGAAGGGTAAATCAGATGGTTTGGATGCACACTTCATTCAACTGTTCAAATGACCATGCAAGTTTTAACAGAGGTTATTTATCATATATACCCTGAGTATAGTCTAATTTTACTGATGTGAATTTGAGTTTAACTGAAATGAATTAGTCAACCAGTCCAGGAATGGAGGAATTAATAAAATGTTTAAATCCCTAGTTAGAGACAAGAGGCAGGATCTTGTGCTGCTTCCAGGAACAAGAATGAAAGCAGGTAGAGTGACTTAACTGAGGAAACCATAAGTCAGCATCCTGACATTGGGATGAAATTAAGCAATCATTTTCAAGTAGTTTTGAACTTCCCAAGTGTTGGGAAGTTGTTTGCATATATATGCAAATAATGCATGCTCATTAAAAGGTAACCTCAGCAGAATTAAGTTCCTCATCCCAAATAAATTATCTGCAAGCAAGCCAATATGTTCCTTCAGGTTCTGATTACAAATATGGCATTTACTAGCTGGGATAGGTTACTCTTTGAGTTGGAGTGAGGAGCAATGGCTACAGTTTTCTGAAGAAGAGTCACCAGACCCGAAATGTTAACTCTTGTTTTCTGTCCACAGATGATGTCAGATCTGCTGAGTTTCTCCGGGAATTTCTGTTTTTGTCCCACTTTTCTTTTCCTCTTTGAGAGACTGTTCAATGACACAATGATTGGGATTGGGTGGAGTCTAAGGGATGTGGGGCAGAGAGCTGTCTGAAGGGGGGAAGAACCTGGGACAGGTAAGTGAAAGTCAGAGTGGGATATGGTATAGTGGCAAGTACAGGGTCATCTCCAGGTAGCAAATGGTCTCATGGTGGGAGTTTTGGGTAGCCATGAAGGTAGAGTAAACAGGTACTGGGGACAATAGGAGGGTCAGGGTTAGAGTGGACATGAGGATGGTAACGACACCAGGCTCTGAGGGGATAGAAGGTATGTAAAGGGCAATGATGATAGGGTTGAAGGTAATGGGGTGAGGTTGAAGTGTGACAGAGGGGAAAGATATGTTATACTCAGTTGGTCATGGAAATTAGGAGCAAGTTGGTGTCTGTCAGAGGAGCATAAAACATGGCTGAGCCTGTGTGGAAGGTGAATTGCACCATTTTTGTACTTTCCATGCAGCTGATTTGAAAATGAGATCAGTCAAACCTGGAGAAAGGTCTTTTATGATGGATGAAATTAAATAGGAGCTGAATTGACCGAATAAAAGGACACCCTTAATGTTCATAAGTCCACTAGATGAGAACCAGGTCTCAGTGTGTTATAGTCACCATTTGAACAAAGTAGTATTGAGAGCTCACCCAAGGATCTCCTTCTGGCAAGATCACAGAAGGTCAAGAGCTGCAAGACAGTACAACTGACAGGCAGCATCTGTTGACTAAGACATGGAGGAAAGGAGGGACAGATTTGGCATCACAAGGACCACTCATCGGGAGGGACATAGGGAGAACAGTTGACTAGACTGTTTTTACGGCTTTCCCAATCCTCTAATTTACCATTACTCTTTGTCACATTGTATGTTTCTTCTTTCAATTAGATACTGGACAGAAGGATATCACACGCCCATGGCACCATCAAGTCCACATGCTGCTAAATTGAAAGCCACATGCAGACTCAGTATGGCTGGATGCACTCATGGGCATATTCTCCAAATGGCAGTCATGCCTCACAATGAACTCTTGTCATGTGGACATGCAAATAACACAGCTGCAGAAGCTGCTCAGACAACAGCCTCAGATGATAGTTTGGTGAAAACTGATGGGTTGACAAATACATTCTACATCTCAACTTCAATATTGATGCCCATGGGTTCAATCCTGTACTGGTCAGTATAGTCAGACGTGACACTACTGACAAAGTGACACAATAGATGTATCCATATTCCTCTATTTGAGGAGACTGAATAACAAAAATATTCAATGCTTTAAATACCATATCACCATTGCAGCAACTAGCGGCATAATGATGATATAACATACATGTTTAATTGCAATTCAATCATATATCTTTCATATAAACAATGATTAGACATGTTTTGTGCCCTTGTAATTTCCTAAATTTAGTTTCCCTACCATTATTCTTGGTTACAGTCCCTATATCAACAACTGAAGTGGTAGCTTCCTGCTGCCTGCTAATCTGGTTGCCAGTGATGATCTTGATAGTCATTCAGTGGTGATACAAGGCCGAAAGTGCTTCAGGCTATAGAGGGATTCCTGCAAAGATGTATGTAGCTGCACCTTCATTGGTTTGACATTATCAAGGCAATAGGGTCACTGATAGAGTGATGGTGGACAGGCAGGGCATCCCAACATTCTGGGATGAATCCCTATGGGTGCACAATGGCACCTCCCTGACTCCTTTATGAGAAGGCGCACCTGGAAGGAGGTCATGGTGCCTTGTACCCCTCTTGGCCAGCCACTATTGTACTGCATTTATGCTCAGCATGATGGAATGCAGGTCCAAGCATGTGTTTGGCAGCTCTGAATGCCCTGCTGGACCTCGCTTTCCATGGTAGGTTCTACCCTCACCATAGACGAGGTTAGGAGCTCACATGGCAGAGTCACAACAGTACACATAACACCACCAAATTCCTCCAGCCTTTGCTCAAGTCCACTCACAGTCTCTTGCATCTCTTCCTGAGGTTCCTTTGGCTTTCTCCATTAGGTTTCTTAGAACTAAATCAACAGGATAGTCATCTTCATAGGTCTCAGCACAGGTCTGGTCTCTAGCTGTCCTCCAACTGTCCAAGATTTCAGCTTTCACATCCATCTTTAGCTTCAGGAATGTATCATCATCATCATAGAATCCCTACAGCATCAAAACAGGCCTTTCGGCCCAACAAGCCCACACCGACCCTCACAGCATCCCACCAGACTCATCCCCCTATAACCTACCTCATCTGCACATCCCTGAACACTATGGGTAATTTAGCATGGCCAATCCATCCAGTCTGCACATCTTTGGATTGTGGGAGGAAACCGGAGCACTCAGCGGAAACCCACGCAGACACAGGGAGAATGAGCAAACTCCACACAGATCGAGGGTGGAATCGAACCCGGGTCCCTGGCACTGTGAGGCAGCAGTGCTAGCCACTGAGCCACAGTGCCACCCCCAGACGTGTGTGTGTATTTGTGATGTGCCCACTAGAGTGTAACCCCAGGCCTAATTGAGAATGTGTACCCACCATGTGTACCCACCAAGGACAATATCTGAGCTGGTGGAGGGTGCAGAGGAAAGCTGTGCAGGTGCATCATCTTAGGAGATGATGGTTTTGGAGGTGGAACTGTGGGTCGGATGTCTACTCTTCCTGAACTTGTTGCCAGAGCCTGCAGTGGAAAACAAACAGAATTAGCTCAAAAACAAAAGTTACTGGAAAAGCTCAGCAGGTCTGGCAGCATCTGTGAAGAAAAGTCAGAGTTAATGTTTCGGGTCCAGCGACCCTTCCTCAGAAGGGATTGTGTCATGCAAGTTCCTAGCTCACATAGGATAGAACCTACCATGAAGAGCGAGGTCCAGCAGGGCATTCAGTGCTGCCTAATACATGCTGAGGGTCAGCGGACCCAAAACGTTTGACCTTTCTTTACCAATGCTGTCAGACTTGCTGAGCTTTTCCAGCAGTTTCTGTTTTTTGTTCCTGATTCACAGCATCCACAGTTCTTTCGGTTTTTAAAGAGAATTAGCTGGTGGTTACGCACAATCCCTTTCCTTGACAATGTTTCAGGCATCAGTCCTTCATGTCCATTAGTCAACATCAGGCTATCGTCGTCCTCACTGGATTCTGAGAGACCCCAGTCCCTCTGTCCATGCAGCCTTGGTCCCATTCATCCGCAGCATTTATAATAGCTTCCTGCTCAAAGAGGGATGAGGACTCTAATGTAGAGGACATCTTCCCCTGTCATTTGCTTTCCCTTAGATTATGAGTGTTTTTCTCATGCACAAATAATTGAGTGTATTCCTAATGGGTGCACAACCACTTTAAAAGTACATATACCTATGGCAGCTTCCACGCCCTCAGCAGTAAGTAATTGAGACTTACATTGCCCTGCGATGGATACAGATGCCAGGTAATGAGGTGACTCCCATACATTCAATTCACATGTTCCATTTGCTGCTGAAACCTGTAATACAAACTCACATCTGATAGTCCTCTGCACTTGCACATTTACACAGTTTAATGTATTTGCGAGTGTCATTTTGCAGTGACTATGCTGTGCCACTGAACCTTGCAGAGTGTAGCTGGCAATTCATCTTCTTTCAGCATTTCAGCCAGGCTCCAGAGTTGGCCCACTAGCACTGAGCCTCACTGTGGCCTCTGTCCAGGGCATCTTGGTCAGACAGGAACATCTCCTGCTGCCACCACTAGGAAACAGTGCCTCTCTGGAGGTGAACTTGCTGTTAGGCATCACTGAACCATGGGGCCAGTCATAATCTGTCTTCAACATTGATCACAATCAATAGATAGAGAGAGAGTGATAGCAGCTGCAGTTCCCAAATAGAAACATAGAAACATAGAAGATAGGAGCAGGAGGAGGCCATTCAGCCCTTCGAGCCTTCTCCACCATTTATCACAATCATGGCTGATCATCCAACTCAATAGCGTAATCCTGCTTTCTTCCCATAACCTTTGATCCCATTTGCCCCAAGTGCTATATTTAGCTGCCTTTTGAATACATTCAATGTTTTGGCATCCATTACTTCCTGTGATAATGAATTCCACAGGCTCACCACTCTTTGGGTGAAGCAATGTCTCCTCACCTCCATCCTAAATGGTCTACCCCGAATCCTCAGACTGTGTTCTGGTTCTGGACACACCCACCATCAGGAACATCCTCCCTGCATCTACCCTGTCCAGTCCTGTTAGAATTTTATAAGTCTCTATGAGATCCCCCCTCATTCGTTTGAACTTAAAAGACAGTAAGAATGAAGCTCCTGGCTTAAAGTGAGTGCATACCTGTCTGGGTGCCCTCTAATTATAGCACCCGGACCTTTGACCTTATGAAGTAATGGAAGGGGCATTAACTTCCTGCCCCCATCACAAAAATCGCCTCACTCCTTGCCCATGCATACGTAATTGTACAAGACAAGTCATCTCGTCTGCAAGCGAAAGTGATATTCATTTCTGGTCCTGGTCCAAACTTCTCCAGAAAAGAAGATACGCCCAAGACAAACCTGCATTGCTTAGTGAGAATGAACATTCTATTGAGAGCTTTTGTGAAGAAACAGCCTTCCCTCAAAAGTCATTACAAAATACCAAAGTCACAATATTAGTCAAACATTTTTACATAGTGATGAATAAAATATTGTGATCATGTCATTTTATATGATATTATATAGTATTTTCCACACTTAGCTATACAATATTTAGTTTGTCTGCTAGTTGAATTTTTATTAGGACATAACTAAAGTTGAGAACTATTCAAGCTTGCCCTCATAGATCTAACTAAGAATGATCATGGGTTAACTACTACAAACTCCTCAAATTATACATTTGACAGGTGAGGAAAGAGTTCAAAATATTTTGTCTATTAATAACATGAAAAAGAGTATTAATATCCCTTAATGATTAATAGAATCATGGTAAATGCTTATTAAGTACAAGCTATACACTAATTAGTGCAAGATATTAAACTTGCTAAATGAATGTGACCTGTCTAAATGGGCTAAATAGATTTGGGGAAATAATACATTGAATTCAAACTAAAGAAAGCTATAAATGGCAGATAGATAGTTAGGTAGCAGCTGTGCAGTGATGTTAACTATTTCAAATCAGTAATGCCACAATATCTATACATGCTTAAAGTATCAAAGAGATTGATTACTACAATTAACTTTTGTTCCTAAGTTAAATTTAATAAATTTACAGATATGGGTGGTCATGTTTTCTACAGTATTGGGAAAAACTGATGCATTAATACCATCAGTCTATGATGCTGAACACAGTCTAGAGTAATAACTAGAAGCAGAAAGTGCTAAAGAAACTCAATAGATCAGGGAGCATCTGTGAATAGATAAACAAAGTTAACCTTTCCAGTTCCTAATAAAAAAGTCAATTGGACTCAAAATATTGACTGTTTTTCTCTCTCCACAGATGCTGCCAGACCTGCCGTGTTTCTCCACTACATCCTGTTATTACTTCGGATCTCCAACATCCACAGTACCTCGTTTTTATTTGACAATCAGGGGTATTGCTATTCCAGAACAATATTAATTCTTCACAAGGCTCCATATGACATAGAATAATAGCCCTTGGTTTATAAACAATAAGAAGTATTTGACAATTAGGACAAAGCTGTATAGTATCTTTGCACATGCAGTAGTTATAGGTCAAGAAATCTTCGTCACTTTCTAAAAAAGATATTTCACCAATGCAGCAATGATCAGGATGGCAAATAATGAATTCAGAAAAGCTACTGGTTTTTGGTTTTCACTGAAAAATTGGTAGAATTAAAAAATGTGATCCCCAGAAATGGTGGTGGAACTTATGAAAAAAGACCATAGTAAAATACAATGAAATTTATTCTATTCTTGGTAACTTTTCAAATATGCATCACCCACTGATAACACATAGCAATTTGTAGGTGTCCCTTAATGTTCAGTTCGCTTTACCATCACTGAATCCCCCACTATCAATATCCTAGTGAGTTACCATTGACTAGAAACTGAACTGGGTTAGCCATATAAATGCGATGGCTAGGAGTGCTGGTCAGAGGCTAGAAATCCTGCTGCATTAACTCACCTCCTGAGTCCCCAAAACCTGTCCACATTGACAAGGCACAAGTCAAGAGTGTGATGGAATACTCAGCACTTGTCTGGATGACTGCTGTTCTGACAACTCAAGAAGCATGATACCATCCAGGACAAAAGCAGTCTGCTTGTTTATATTACGTCCTCAAACATTCACTCCCTCCACCAACGACACACCGTAGAAACAGTGTGTATCATCTACACAATACACTGCAAAAATCCACTACCGTTCCTTAGATAGCACCTTCTAAACCTATGGCCACTACCTCCAGAAGAACAGGGGCAGCAGATACATGCGAACACTAGCGCTTGCAAATTCCCTTCTGAGCCACTCACCATCCTGACTTCCAAATATATTGATGTTCCTTCAGTGTTATTGAATCAACGTCCTGGATCTCTCTCTCTAACAGCATTGAGTGTATCTCCACCAAATGGACTGCAGTAGTTCAAGGCAGGTCAACACCACCTTTTCAAGAGCAACCAGTGATGGGTAATAAATGTTGGCCTAGCCAGCGATGCCCACATGCCATGAATGAATAAAAAAAGGCATGCACCAGGAAAACTACCCCTACTCAGCTTTTAACATAAAGAATATTCCTTGATATTTGACTGATTTTTTTTATTAACCTATTTTTCAAATCAACCTGTTCAGAGATGGTATTACACGCCTCTGGAGCAGATGGGACTTGAACTAGGGTCTCCCAGTCCAGGGGTAGGGACACTACCACTGCACCACAAGAGGGTCTACATATGAAATTCTTCACACCAAATATGAAATATATGTCATCCTTTGCAGGGCCCATGATAATCTTCTCTGCATCAACCCAATTTTAGTTGCCAAAGATATACATAAAACAGACATTCAACATAAAAATTGAAAAAAGTGACTGAAATTTTGGTGGAAGTGAAGGGTTTTGAAAAATCCTTTTTACAAAATGGCAAAAGGTTAAAGAGAGGATTCCAGAAACTGGGACATAATTGCTGAAGGTGCTACCAGCACATGGTCAGAAGAAGGGCTTAAGGGATGAGCAAAAGGGAAGAGACAGATAAAGTTGGAAAGAAAAGTGTAAAAAAACTAGAGGAGACAAAGAAATAGATTGAAGCCACATTTAAAAACTAAGATGAGAAATTTAAATTTAATGGGCTGGGGTCAGGGACACAATATTGGTCAGCAAAGACAAAGGTGATGGCTGAGTAAGTTGTAATAGAGTACAGGATATGCACAGCATAGCTTTGTTCAAGGTGCAGTTTCTAAATGGAAGTCAGACATCAATGTTGGTACGCTTGAATCAATTGGTGACAAAGGCATACTTGAGGACGCCAGTGGTGATCAAAGGTAAAGGTGGAAATAGGCCATGCTGTGGAACTGGAAGTGAACAATCCTTGTGAGACATTATGGAGTCTGAAACTAAACTCAAAATTGAATAGAACTTCAAGGTTGCACATATTTTAATTTCATCCTGCAACAGTGATGATAGTGGAGAAACAGCAGTATAGTTTTTTGCAGAGACTGAAAACAGATTCCAATTGAATTACCCAGGTAACCATACAGGGGTCTGCTCACGGAGAGCTATTAGATAGGAATTGGTGGTGCAATCAGGAAGGATAAGGAGGGATAATGTATGACAGTCAAAGTTAAAAAAATGGTGCTACAACTCAAATTCAAGCCACATTTGTTTTGAGTAGGGCAGAGGCCAGACTGGACAGGATCCAACCCCATCGTTATGAGAGTGAAGCAAATAAAGCTGGAAGATAACAGAGTATCAACTGGGCAAGAATCAATAGATTAGAAAGAAATTACTACAGAAATCAACTGCCTTAATTCATAAATAAATCCAATCACAGAATTTAATCTCCTAAACAGAAACATTGCAGGATTCCATAAAAGCATAATTTGATATATTCAGTCACTAAATCAGCGACTCAAATGATAAAAAAAAAGACTGGAAAATCAGTTCCGATTTTAAAAGAGTAAGATTCACCTTGTGACAATTTAAATTTAATATTTAGGATCTCTTCAGCATCTGGTTACTGAGATAGAAACCATTGTAGCAGTCAGTATGCAGCTGGCCCACTTTGTATTAACAATCTGCCTATGAAGCTATTTTGTTTGAAAGAGTGCCTATTGCAATCTTTTCTTGGGAAGAGCTTGCAGGCCGCTCAAAGACTTACAATGAATGACTTAAAGCAATCATGTAAAGATGTGATTACAACTCAAGAATATTTTTAAATTTCTGCAACACATAATTTCATTCTGTTTCTTTTTTTTCAAGGTGCTGACTGTGCTTCTTATAAATGACTGTCTCTTTGTGGAGTTGTAGTAACTCAAATTTTGCACCTTCCAAGTTTTTATTTCAATCATCTTTCAGCAAGAAAGCTGAATAGGATGTGACCACATATCAAAGCCTACTATTTATTGTTGTACTGGAGGAACTTGCAATAATAGAAAACAACATTGGATTTATCTTTTGTGTTATGCACTCAATCGATAAAAATATTCTGAATCTTCTGATCCTGTGTTCTTCAACACTACAGTAAATTAGGATAGTAGAATGGTACGGATTCAATCAAAAAGGTCTAATAATCAAATTAATACATAAAAATTTACATGATTCAGAATCCAGCACAAAATATCATTATCTAAAAGTTATTTTCATACGCAATTAACATTTGTACATCGCTGCAGTAAATTTCTACGGAGGATAATGTTTGCTAGTCACCGTTAGTAATAAGTATTACTACTTAGATGAGAATAGCATGTCAATAAATAAATAGGACATGGTTACTGAATATTTTATATCTTAAACTAAGTCTATAAAAATTTATACCACTTTTTGTGAAAATAGTAATGCATCAATATCTATTTATTCTCCCAAGTGCTGAATCTATGAACCGTCAAAGAACCTTCAATGTTGTTGTTGTTGTTGTAAAGAACCTTCAATGTTGTAAGTAAGATTTTAACACTGAACAAGGTACCTTGAAGCTTTTAGCAGAGCAGTAATTAGAGGTATAAATTCACATTTTATTTTATTGGATCTACTGAGATGAAACTAGCATAATTGTATTTGAATGTTACAGGCAGTACATTGTACTGTGCATATCAGTACAAAATACATAATTGTTTTAGTTATGAAATCCTTATCTAGATTTGGTAATGAAAAGCATCGGTGAGCTATAAAGTAAAACAAGAAGCTTTCTCATACCTATATTTCATTCCTGTCTGTTTTGCTGTTGACTCCTTCAGAGAGATGTGATGCTGAGGTATGAAGTGTCCCAGACTTCGGGCAATGATAGCAACCGTCCGGAATTTTGCACGGGCCCCATTGCCTAATTTCGGGCTACTGGGGTTCTGCTTATGCCTGTCGTCATTATTCCGTGCCTTCAAATTATGATCGGTACAAGCAATTGAGACTTGCATTTTTTTTTGTTAATGGTGCCGAATCAAAATGCTCACCTCACGTCAACAAAGCAGCTGCTGTGCACTAGTACAATACTTGCGGGGCAGCAAAGAGAGCTGTTGGTTTAATCTAGAGAGGCAGTAATTAGCAAAACATCGCATATTACAGGTACTTGAGTGCTACTCAGTCCAGATAAGTGCGAGTGAATGAAGCCAAGATTGATGCAGTACAGCGAATAACACTGCGCTTACATAAAATATTGAACCCTTCTCACACAGCACAAAGGTCTTCTATTCACTTTACAGTTTCCTCCTTCCGCCAAATCTGCAGTGATTTAACTCATTGATGAAAAAAAAACTCAGCACTTGAACGTTATGCAGCGTGAATTTGCCAACGCTCTGCCTTTGGTTCTCTGCAGATTTTGCACAGTGAGTGTGCTCCTCCTATCCGTTCTCGCCAAGTCCCGTAGCTATTTCACGTTCACCCCGGCGCTAGGAGGTTGCATTGCTCTGACACGCACTTAACTCTTTAACTATAACTGCTGAGCGAACAAGTTGTGTGGCAGGCTAAACGAAACAAACAGGGAATGTAGCAGTCGTTCAAATAACAGCCCACGAAAGACAGATCAGGATTCGCTAACGCGCTCAGCTGCCTGTTACGATCTGGGACCTCAGGCAATGAGAAACAAGAGAAAGCTGACATACGTCAGGATTACTTGACAGATTGCATCGTTATTAGAAAGCAATGAACGGGGGAAGTTTCCAAGGGTTTGTGGTGTGTGGGCATCAGCAGTCCACTCTTTGATGTCATTTAAATTTGGAACAAAGCAGCAGTGAAACAATCCATGTCCAGGGCTAGAATAGTGGAATGCATTCTCAAAGAAGCGGGTCATTTCGCCCCATCGTGTCTAAACCAGTTCCTACTATCTTTGGTAAATCGATATGATTAGTCCCATCTGGCTGCTCTGTTCACACAGCTTTTCATTTCTCTTTTCAAGGATCCGACTGTCCTTTAGTCACTCTGCTTCCATCACTCCTCTCTGGGCTGCCTTCCAGATCACCACAGCTGGTATATAACAATTCTCTCCAGCTGCCTCTGGTCCTTCTAGCAGTCACCTTAAACCTGTGTCCTCTGGTGATTGACATTTCGAACATTAAATACATTTTGTGTTTTAAAGCTTCTCCTGTCTCTCCACATTCTGGAAGCCCCTCATCCCTTCATCAACTACCATTTGAATAAATCTCTTCTGCACTGTCTTTAAGACTTTCAGATCATTAAATATTGAGTAAAATTGAACACAATACCCAGTTGAGTCCTAACAAGTGTTTTCTGAAGGTTTAGCACATCCTTGCTTTTGTACTCCATGCTTCTATTAATAAAGTCAAGGATCCTGTTTGCTTTTTTAACAGCATTCTCAATTTGTCCTGCTATGTTCAAAGATTTGGGAATGTATACCTTTTCTAATGGTAGCATTTAGTTTATTTTACTTCATTCTTCTCATCAAAATAGTTCCCTTCACAGGTCTCTGCGTAAAATTTGATTTGTCATGAATCTGCATATTTCAATGTTCACTTCCTTTCTTCTAAAGTTTGTTACTATTTCCGTTATTGTTTACTACATTTCTGAATTTTATGTCACTTGCAAAAAATGAAATTATGCCCTATATACTCGCATCCAGATCATTAATACAAATCAGAAAGCAGAGTGGTCCTATTAGCAGTTCCTGAGGATAACTGTGAAATTGTTCTCTCCATTTGGTAAAACAATGACTTACAACATCTTCATTTTTTCTTTCTCTCAGTTAATTTCCTATTCATATTGCTCTGTGCCTTTAATCCTATTGGAGGTATTATTGCAATTAGTCTTGATGATGTTGGTGAAATGAACATGGGAGATGGACAAGCTAGGCTACTAAGGTAGTTAGATTGTGTTCACAATTTAGGCTAGAAAAGGATCAACAGAATTCTGACAGCAAGTTAAAGATGAATGTTAGACACATATAGGCAGAGACAGTGAAGTAAAAAAAACTATCTGCACCAAGGTTGCCTCTGTGTGGAATGTTATGAACATGGGTCAAAATCCTTATCTTAAGGATATTCTGGGTCAATCTATAGCAAGTGGATTGCAACGATTGAAGAAAGCAGCTCACCACCACCTTCTCAAGGCAGCTAGGGAATGGGCAATAAATGCTGGCCAAACAGCAACAGAGAGACCCAGAGTGAATAAACAAAACATAAAGAAGAGTTGTTATCTCCTGAGAAACATGATAGGTACCTCTCTGAAAGAATGTTATAATTTCTTGGTAGACAGGCCTAGGGCTTAGACATAGCTTCCTTAATAAGGAGAGGCAGAGAGTCAAAACCAAGTGGAGCCAGAGGTCATAAGTCCTGACCCCTAAATAATCTAAGGCTGTCATACACAATGCCCATATGATTGGATGATGGGATTTCGGTTGTAAGTCAAATATTAGCTAATGGATAGAAAAATAGGCGAGAGCGTTTGTACGTATGTGATGCTTCAGTCACCCGGTCTCTGCATATTGACAGGGTCCACTCCGTAGTATGAAGAAATAAATTGTTTGGCTCAAAAATAAAGCCATGTGTGTGTGTCCGCTTTGGCAGATTCTCTCCTACATCTGAAAGGGTAGTAGTGCTTTGGTGCAAGAATCCTGTTGCTATGGATTTATTTTGCTACAGCACTGCTTTTCTCTTCTTTTGAGTAGAAATGAAAAAAATGAAACAACACTTACTTGCGAATGAAATAAATCAGAATATTGAATGCTTAAATGTAGCATTCTACTTTACTATGTACATTCTCTCTCTCATCTAACAAGACAGCTAATAATCAGAGAATGATGAAGCTGAGTAATAAATTATTGCTCAGCTTTGGGATTACTGCTGTTTCCAATTGATATTAAAGAGGATTAACTAGAAGTGACAGAAAACACTAAACAAAATTTGTAAATTGGCAGAAAATAATTGGACCAAGGCAATTAAGGAGGTGATGCTATAGAATCACATAAAATTGTAATAGAATGAGAAAGGGCCATAAAAAAGTTTTTGTAAATTATATGATGAGAAGGTCACAGATTCAACTGTTCAAATAAGGGTCACAATTCAAATTAATATAAAAAAACTTTAGAACTGATATCAGTAGCTTTTATTTCATAGTGATGGACACTTGGAAAAGACTTCCATAGTGGCGGAAGCAAACGCCTGGAATTATTTAAGACACAATTAGATGAAATGGGGGAAGTACATGATTGCTCTGGATAAATTAAACTAGGCAAAATGATTTTTCTTATGGATCACTTGATGTTGAAAATTTGACAAAATTCCATGCAAAAAAGCAAAGCAGCAGTGTTTGAAATGCAGTCTTTGATTTACAATGAACATTTAAAATAATAATGGGGTTCTCAGGCTAATATTTTAAATGTAACACTCTCCTTTAAAGCTAAAATCATTTGCACTTACAAGTCTCAGATATCCATGCAATATCCATCAACAAAGTAGAGTTATAAGGCTGGTTGTGCATTGCTGCCTTTTGTACTAAAGTTGACAATAAAGAACCATTGACCATGAATGGCAGTTCACAGGCAGTAAACTTTTCACGTTTAGAAAGCTCTAACAGGAATAACATTAGAAAGAATCCATACAAAGTTTTGAAAGCTGCTAAGAGGGTCAACGGGCTGCCTGGGCACTTAAAATATGATTCTGCTGAGATAAAATCATGTTGTGGCTGATGTAATTCAAAGTGCAATGAGATGATCTCGTGATAAATTGCCACATTGCATAACTTTGCTGCTGATAGGAGACAGACCAGGACTTAACTCTTAAAATATAATACCACTTTCACACTAATGTGTACTCGGAACCATGCCACATTGAAGTCAAAGTGGGAGTATAACTGCAGCATCCCTGGACTAGATTTTAAATAACAAAACTGTAATGCAAATTTTGCTCACTGAGTACAAGAGCTCCCACTAGTTACCTAAAAGGCACTGTATAAACTTCGACAGCAGAGGGTATGGGGTGATTTTAACTCCCCTAATTTGTAGCAACAGTGTGACAGGGGAGGCAATGACCTAGTGGTATTATCACTAATCTAGTACAGCAATGTGGCTAACTCTGAACTGCCCCCTGGGCAATTAGGAATGGACAATGAATGCTGGCCTAGCCAGTGATGCCCACAAGCTGTGATTGAATTAAAAAAAACAAATGGGGTGGCTCTATTTCCCATCCATTCTTGCTGATCTATATGTATAATATCAATGATCCTGGCTCACACCAGACTCTGGTAGGGGATCACAGTACAAAAATAAATTGTGGTCCCTTGATGTGTAGGAGATCCTATTTGAATTATGGCTGGCCCCTGAGTAACGAGCTCATCATGGTTGCTCCTGCTAGTGAATATGAGGTAAATTAACATATAAGATTCATAGTAAGTACTGCTCATCTGTAAACCACAAATAAAATCCAGTCTCCTACTATTCCACATTCTCTTCCCCTCTCTAGCCCAAGGCCCTTCACAGGCTCCTCCCCACAATTAGCATTCCCAGATTGCAATGTTGCTGGCAGCCTTAATTCTAATGCCCAGGGTTAACTTCTGGACAACTTGGTTTTTCTTTCCCACCCAAATCGAATTTACTGCCAGGGGTGGTCAATGGCATTTAGTCAAGTGCCATCAGTTAAAATCAGACTTCTGACCCATTCTTCCAAATGAGATTCCAGCTGGGAATTAATTGGCCTACTACCAAGTGATTCTAACCAATCAGGTTACAACAAAGGCTACAGTCAAACAAAGACTTTTTTTTAAACAGATGAATTGGGAGCAACACTGAGAAATGAATGAAGTTACTTTATTATATGCTCATTCTGTATTCAAGCTTAAAGTAAATGCAAGTATTCAGGGCATCTAGATATACTTAATGAAAATCAAAGATGTCGATGCTCAAGGCTCCCAAACAAACTGTTGCTGTATAGCCTTTAATTGTTTCTTTGTTCTGAGTTTAGATCAGGAGCAGGGACAAGACACAGAATTTTTAACTGATTCAATTTACTAAATACCTAGAAGTAAAAAATGAACATTTGCGTTTCCTTAATTAGCTATGAAAACATGTCCGATCGTGTTTATCACCAAAGGTTCATACATGTGTTGCTGAAATGTGACATTGACAATAAAGGTGTGGGATTTAACCAGAACTTTTACTGAGACTGAATAGCAAGCATAAGGCTAGAAGAGGGACAATCAAACTTGTTTCAAGTGAAGAGAGGAAAATGACAAGATGAATGAATTCTGTTGCCAGGGTGAGGAGAGGACCCCATAACAGGCAGCCAGCATCACTGAGCACAGCAGGAAAGGTAAGGAACGCATATTCATGTTTAAGGTAAGGTTTCTGGTATATATTTAATGTTCTTTAAACTAGAGGACATAAGTGGAAAGGGAGTAATTCAAGGGAAAGTCATGGCAAGGCAGCTCGGCCTGTTGAAGGCTCCTCCTTGTGATGTAAGAAGTCATGAACACTTCCTGTGTCCAGGGTAATCACATGTGCAGGAAATATCCAGCTGTAGCTACTGGAACTCTGCATCTTTGATCTGGAGGAGCACTTGAGTCATTATGGAATAGGTATAAGGCTGATATCTTCATGAATAGTACGTACAGTGAGGCGATCACTCCACAGGAATTGATGCAAAGGTAGAAAGGGAATGGGTGACAATTAGACAGAGAAAAAAACACCTGGCAGGTAGTGTAAGAGTCCACCTGGGGCCACATCTCTCTCTCTCTCTCTCTCTAGCAGATTGTTTTGGTTTGGAGCATGCAAAAGGGACTGTTTTCTGGGGGAATGTAGTGACAGCTAAGTCTGTGGCATCAGGAGTGGCTTAGCTGCATGGAGGGAGGGAGAAAAAAGAGTGCAAGAGCATAGTGATTAGGGATTGTATCATAAGGGGTACAGATAGATGGCCTGAAATGTGATAGAAGGATGGTAATAGGAATAAAGATGTTACTGAATTACTGCAGAACATCTGAAGAGGGGGAGAGAACAGCAAGAGGTCATGGTCCATGTTGCTACCAACACCACAGGTATAAAGAGGGTTGAATCCTCAGCACTTAACAAGCAGAATATGAGGAGATGGGAAATAATTACAAAGCAGGGCCTCAAATGTAGTAATCTCAGGATTACTACCAGTGCCACATGCTTGTGAGATCAAGAGTAGGAGAGGAGACTGAATAAATGCATGCATTGTGTAGGAAGGGATACATTTAGATTCTGGAGGCATTGGGACCAGTTCTGGGGAAGTGGACATGTTAAACCACAGCAGGTGCAGGAGCAGCATCCTCACAGGGATATTTGTTAATATAGTGGGCGAGGGTTCGAATGAAAGTGGCAAGGGATGGGAACCTGAAAGACAAGTGTTAGGGAAACAATATTGGAAATTAAAGACAGAAAAATAGAAAGCAAAAGTGGATGTCAGAGGATGTCAGAGGAAACAATGACTAGCAGAATGTAGGACTAGTGTACAAAAGGAGATATATAAAAATGTCATTAAGACAAGTCTAAAGGTACTATATCTGAATGCATTGAGGATCCACATAAAGTAGATGTATCAACAGCCCAAATAGTTGTACGATGTGATTGCAATTATGGAGGCATGGCTATGAGGTGACCAAAAATAGGAACTGAACATGCAATGATATTCAATCTTTAGGAAGAACAGGCAAAACATAAAAGTAGGTGGTTTGCATTGTTAGTGAAAGACAAATCAGTACGATGGTGAGAAAGGATATTAGTACAGGAAATCTAGACGTGACGTCAGACTGGGTGGAGCTAAGAAGTGACACGGGGTCAAAAACATGAGTTGCAGTTGCCAATAGGCTTCCAAACAGAAGTGATAGGGTAAGGAGTGACATCAAGCAAGAAATTAGAGAAGCATGCAACAGGGTGCTGCAGTAATCATTGGTAATTTTAATCTACATATTGACTAGGTAAACCACATGTGCATTAATACTGTGGCAGATAAATTCCTCGGAGTGTACACAAGATAGATTTTTAGACCAGTATGTTAAGGAAACAATTTGGGGTCCGGCTATCCTAGATTTAGTTTTGTGCAACAAGAAGAGTTTTATTAATAATCCTGTTGTGAGGTCCTTCAGCAAATCAAGGCCATAACAATGACAGAATTCTTGATTGAGACAGAAAGTGAAGTAGTCCAATCCAAAACTAGGATTTTAAAACCTAAACAGTGAAACCTTCGAAAGTATGAATCATGTGTTGCCTGTGACAAACTTGATAGTTTAAAAGACATGATAGTGGATAGGCAATGGTTAATATTTAAACAAAGAATATACACATTACATTCCTTTCAGGCAATAGAACATAATAGTAACAGTGGCCCAACTATGGTTAACAAAGGAAATTAACAATAGTGTTAACTCCAAAGAGGAGTTATATAAAATTTCTCAAAAAAGCAGCATGCCTCAGGATTAGGAACTGATTATAATAATCAAAGGAGGACCATAGGTTAATTAAAAAGGGAAAAATAGAGAATGAAAGCAAACTTGCAAGGAACGTAAAAGTGGACTGTGCGAGCTTCTATAAGTAAATGAAAAAAAAATTAATGAAGAGAAACATAGACTCCTTATAATCTGAAACTAACTGAGAGCAAGTAAATGACAGAGCAATTAAACAAATTCTTTTGTTGTGTCTTCACACAAGACAAAAAAACAACTTACCAGAAGTGCTTCGGAAGCAAGGATCATTTGGGAAGGAGGAATTAAAGGAAATTGATATTGGAAACAAAGATGCTAGAAAAATTTACAAGACTGAAAGCTGATTGCTCCCCAGTGCTGATAATCTACATGGTAGGGTATATAGAAAGCAACTATTGAAAAAGTGAATGTGATGGTTGCCAAATTCTATAGATTCTGGAAGTCTCAGAGGGTTGTAGGGTGGCAAACGTATCCCCACTGTTAACAAAAGAAGGGAGAGTGAAAACCAAGAACTTCAGACGGGTTAGCTGGAAAATGTTGGAGTTTATCCCAAAGAATGTGATAGCAGGACACTTAAAACATACCAACGGTATTACACACAATCAGTATGGATTTATGAAAGAAAAATCATGTTTGACAAACCAATTGAAGTATTTTGAGAATGTAATGAGTAGAAAAGATGAAGGAGAACCAGAGAATGCAATATATTTGGATTTTCAGAAAGGCTTTGATAAAATCCAAAATAAGAGGATAATATGCAAAAGCAAAGCGCATGAGATTGATGGTAATACACTGGCATGAATTGAGAATTGCTTAACAGACAGAAAAAAGAGAGAAGGTATAAATGGGTCATTTTTGGAGTGGAAGGCAGCCTTGAGTGGAATATCACAAGGAACATTGTTTGGCCACCTGCTATTCACAATATATGTCAACAATTTGGGTGAGGTAATATTTTCAAGTTTGCTGAAAGCACAGAACTAGGTGAGAGTATAATTGGTGTGGATTGGGCTCAATGGATTGAATGGACTGAATCTGGTCCTATTTTTTATGTTTCTATGTCTTGCTATGCAAATTATTCAATCTCCACATGAAGCAAATATTCAGAGAATTAACTGTACTTTCAGAGGTTAAAAAGTAACAAACTGAACTGGTTCCCTTCTTTACACATCTGTTTGTTGCTACAAGTCCAATTTAAAAAAGTCCTCTTCCTTGTGGCTACCTTCTTCCCAGGTCAAATGAGCTCATGCTTTAAAAGGAGACAATATAACCCGAATTTCTTGAGTTATTATAAGAGTCAGTTATTCATTACTTAGCAGGAGAATAAAAAGTGCAATGTACAAATACATAGATCTCAACCAAAAAGACCAAAACAATGGTAGTTGGGAAGAAAGCATTAAAATAAACCAGAATGAAGATTAATGTGAATTGCATCAACTCTGAATCAAGTACATAAGTTTGCCTATTTAAGGCAAATGATAACAGAATATGGCAGACCCAATAAAGAAGTTTGAAGAAGAATAGATGAAGCCAGAAGTAATTTTGTACAGATGCAAGATTTGATAAGAACAAGAAAAGTTAAACTGTGAAAAAGAAAAGAAATCATAATATGTTACAATTTATCCACTTTCCTGAGTGCTTCAGAAAATGGGACAATAAATAATGATGTGTGGAAGAAACTAGAGGTCTTTGAAATGTGAATGCTAAGATGTATGCCAGCAATTCCATTTATAGAACATATGACAAATGAAGAAGTAATTCAAATTGCAAGGTCAAAAATAGCGAAAAAGTGACATCCAGAAAAGAGAATGTAAGTATTGTGGCCAGTTGATCAGAACTGAAAAGCTACCGAAAACTCTCCTTGAAGGCAAAGTGGAGAGTAGCAGAAAACGGGGTTGACCTTTGCATTGTTGGATAATGGATGCCGCAGAGTGATTGCAGACAAGCCACAGCGGATGTGCAAGGATAGTGCAAAACAGATGAATGTGGCATAATGTGACAGATGATCATCTGGCTGGTAGCAGTAGCTACATTGCCTCATTTCAGTACATGTGCCACCACAGTTGTAACAGTATACTTATTATCATCAGCAGTATGCAAACATAGATTCTATCTAATTTCTTGCTTCTCCAAATCTGGTTTGTGCTTCACACAATGCTCATGTAAACAGAAAGAAGCCTTTTGCTGTTACACAAACCCTTTGAGAGACTACACCTGGAGTACAGTGTCCAGTTCTGCACCCCACACTTTAAAATCAGAGCCAGGCATTCAGGAGTGAAGGTAAGAAATAATTCTTCATACAATGGGTACTGGAAGTGTGGAACTCTCTTCTATATAAAAAAAAGCTAATTTATCTAATAATCTTAAGTCTGAGTCCAAAAATATTTGCATTCCATAGGTTTAAAGTGGTACTGTGCCAAGGGTGGATTTAGATCATCTCTGATCTTGTTGAAAATGATAAATATTTGATGAGTTCAATAGCCCTGCTGTTTCTGTGTTCCTAATTCTGCAGATTTCTAGAATCAATCATTTTTTTCTCTTTCCGTTTGCTTTTTTTCTAACAGCATGCTCAACAAAATTCACATCGTTTTTCGTAAAAGCCTAATCCAATTAATTTACCTGTGTCTGTTTTAAGATAATGTGTATCGAACATTCAATATCATTATCAACTCTTACTTTTGTTGTCTATCCACTTTACTTCACTCATAAAACTCCAAACTTACATCTCAAAGCTTGCTAGGTTATATATAATTACATTGAATTTATAGTACAGATTCCACAACTCCTATTTCCTCAGAGTTATCATTTCTGCATAGCACAGCACAATGCTTCATGTCAAATGCAAATTCAAATTCCTCACTAATTTTTCCTTCAATCCTCTATTTAATTGTCCACTCAATATCCCTTTCCTTCCAGTAACTGCAAATTATCACATGGTAAGGTGGCAGGATAGTGATATTTCACTGGACGAGGAATCCAGAGATCCAGGTTAATGCTCTGGGGATGTGGTTTTGAATTACACCATCACAGATGGTGAAATTTGAATCAATGAAAAATCTGGAATTAAAAGCTGGCCTAATGATGACCTTGTGATCATTGTCAATTGTTGTAAAAACCCATTTGTTTTACTAATGCCTTTAAGGAAAGGAAATCTGTTATCCTTACCTGGTCTGTCTTCCATGTGATTCCTGACCCACAGCAAAAAATGGTTTGCTGTAAACTGGCCCTAACAAGCCAGTCAGTTCACCTGGCACTTACGAATAGTGAATAAATGCTGGCCCAGTCAGCAATGCCCACATCCAATGCATAAACTACAAAAAAATTCTAATTTTGCCACCTAGGCACAGCCAATCATTATGCTTCTATGTCTGATCTGATCCAACCTTTCCTCATTTATTAACCTAGGTCCTTGGCATCCTTCATAACTTTGGTAATACTTGCATTGATCATCATTTCATAATCCATGACTGTCGCATTTAGGCTATTTACAACAATGCTGATCCATTCACGATACTTCCTACCAAGGCTTATTAAATCAGGTAGCAGTCTATTCAATGAACATTAAAATCTAAATCTCCAAAGCACCAAATAAATGTGAACAAGAAAGTCTGTATCTTTTGAGTAAAAGATAGTAATATACATTGCTCCTGAGATAATCTAATTGTTATTCAAATTAAGAATAATGACTTGAATCAATGTATTTACAATTAAGTTATAATTTTGTATGAACTAAATTTCATGTGAAAAATATCACAAGAGTTGGTGGTTTCCACAGTAACAGGGCTTTGGGAAATCTCTGTGATAGGTATGATTTTGGTTTTATGATGTTCATGTACAGAGGAGTCCTCTGTTTTCTCAGGGATATTCACTACAGTCCTTCTTAGGATAGCAGTAAATTAGAATGGAATTAAAACAGAAACATTCTGTTGATGCAATATGGTTGACTGTCAACTGCCATCTGAAGTTGTATTGCAAAGCATAATAAATATTGGCTTTTCTGGTAATATCCACATGCTGCGAATGAATAAAAAAAAAGTCAGTGTAATCTGAAACCTTTGACTTCATCATGGCCACTAGTGTCGGAAATACTACATCGTCAGCTGACAAATGAACATGCAGGTCTCAATTCAGTTATTGAGTAGTTCTCAGTTTCAGACAAATAGAACAAAGAGCAAGGAGCAATACTGTACAGGAACAGGTCCTTCATCCCTCCAAGCCAGTGCCAACATATTTTGCCGTTCCATACAAAAACTGTCTTCACTTAACAGGATCCATATCCCTCTCTTCCCTTTCTATTCATGTATTCATCCAGGTGCTTCTTGAATGCTACTATTGGGTCTGCTTCTACCACCTCCTCTGGCAGCGTGTTCCAGGCACTCACCACCCTTTGTGTGAAAAACTTGCTTCGCACATCTCTTTTAAACTCCCCCCCTTGCATCTTGAATCTGTGTCCTCTAGTATTTGACCCCTCCACCATGGGAAAAAGCCTCATACTTTCCACTCTGTCCATACCATTTATAATCTTATAAACTTCTATTAATTTCCCCTCAACCTCTTGCATTCCAGTGAAAACAAATCCAGTCTGTCTAACCTTTCTTCATTGCTAAAATCCCCCATACCAGGCAACATCCTGGTAAACCTTTTCTGTACCCTCTCCAAAGCATCCACATCTTTCTGGTAGTGTGGTGACCAGAACTGTATACAATATTCTAAATGTGGCCCAGCATAACTCGTCTATCGTTATACTCAATGCCCCTTCCAAGCAGGCCATAAACCTTTTTACTACACTACCTGCGTATGCCACCTTCAGTGATCTGTTGTCCTGCACACCAAGATCCCTTTGCATATCAATATTTCTAAGTGTTATGCTATTCACTGTATAATTTCCACCTGTACTTGACCTTCCAAAAAGCATCACTTCACATTTGTCTGGATTAAACTCTATCTGCCATTTTTCTGCCCATGCCTCCAACTGATCTATATACTGCCTCATCCTCTGACAACTCTCCTCACTGTCTGCAACTCCACCAATCTTTGTATTGTCCACAAACTTACTAATTAGACCAACTATGTTTTCCTCCAAATCATTTACGTCGGCCACGAACAGCAGACGTCCCGGCACTGAGACCTGTGGAACACCACTAGCTACAACCCTCCATTCCAAAAAGCATCCTTCCACTGCTACCCTCTGTTGCCTATGACTAAGCCAGTTCTGCGTCCATCTTACCAGCTCACCGCAATACCATGTGACTTTACCTTTTGTACCATTCTGCCACAAGGGACCTTGTCAAAGGCTTTACTGAAGTCCATGTAGACAACATCAAGCACTTTTCCCTCCTCAGAAAACTCAATCAAGTTAGTGAGGCACGACCTCCCCTGCACAAAACCAGGCTATCTATGTCCTATAAGTCCATTAGCTCTTAAATGCATCTAGATCTTGTCCCTGAGAATCTTCAAAAATAATTTCACTACACTGACATGAGACTCACAGGCCTGTAATTTTCAGAATTATCCGAGCTACCCTTCTGAAAAAGTGGGACAACATTGGCTATTCTCCAGACCTCTGGGAACTTACCTGTGGCTAAAGAGGACACAAAAATGTCTGTCAATGCTCCAGCAATTCGTTCTCTCCCCACATATTCTGGGCTACATCCCAAGGACTTATCTACCTTATTACTTTTTAAGATGCACAACTTCTCTTCCTTTTTTATAGCAACTTGGCTTAGAAACTCAACACTCCTTTCACTGAGATCATCCTTAACCAATTCCTTCACTCTGGTGAATACCAACACAAAGCATTCATTTAGGACCTCACCTACCTCTTCTGGCTCCACATATAGATTCCCTCCTTTGTCCTTGAGTGAGCCATCATTTCCCTGGCTACCCTCTTGCTTTTTATAAATGTATAAAATGTATAAAATGTATAAATGTATAAAAAGCCTTGGGATTCTCCTTAATCCTGTTTGCTAATGACTTATCGTGACACCTTTTAGCCATTCTAATTCTTTGTTTAAGCTCTTTCCTACTTTCCTTATATACTTCAAGGGCTTCGTCAGTCGCTATCCTCCTAGACCTTATGCATGCTTCCTTTTTCTTTTGGACAAAGATCATAACATCCCTGGTCATCCAAGGTTCACGTAACTTGCCATACCTATCCTTCATTCTCACAGGAATGTGCCACTCCTGAACTCTTATCAACTGCTCACAACAAAAACAAAGTTGCTGGAAAAGCTCAGCAGGTCTGGAAGCATCTGTGAAGGAAAAAACAGAGTTAACATTTCGGGTCCAGTGACCCTTCCTCAGAACTGGTAGTGGCTGGGAAAAAGTCAGTTTATATGCAGAAAATAGGGAGGTGGGTGGGGTAGGGAGTAAACGATAGAATAGAGCCCAAAGAGAGAGAAAGACCGTTGGACAGACAAAGGAGTTGCTAACGATCAGGCTGGGAGGGTGAATAGTTGTTAATGGGGACTGTTAGTGAATAACAACAGGGGGTGTGTAATGGCAGGCTATGTGGTAACAAGGCCTGGTGTGTAAGGTAGGGGGCTGGGCTATGGGAGAATTTAGGCCCTAAAATTATTGAACTCAATATTGAGTCCGGAGGGCTGTAGGGTCCCCAAGTGGAAAGTGAGGTGTTGTTCCTCCAGCTTGCGTTGGGCTTCGCTGGAACACTGCAGCAAGCCAGAGACAGAGATGTTGGCCAGGGAGCAGGGTGGTGTGTTAAAGTGGCAGGCAATAGGTAGTTCAGGGTCTTTTTTGCGAGCAGAATGTAGATATTCTGCGAAGCAGTCGCCAAGTCTATGCTTCGTTTCCCCAGTGTACAGGAGACCACATTGTGAGCAGCGAATGCAGTATACCAGATTCTGGGAAGTGCAGGTGAAGTGTTGCTTCACCTGGAAGATATGTTTGGGCCCTTGGAAACTGGAGAGGGAGGAGGTAAATGGGCAGGTGTTGCATCTTTGCCGGTTACAAGGGAAGGTGCCGTAGCACTGTGGGGAGGTGTTGGGGGTGAAAGAAGTGTGGACCAGGGTGTCTCAGAGGGAATGGTCCCTGCGGAAGGCGGAAAAGGGACAGGAGGGGAATATGTGTCTGGTGGTGGCATCTTGCTGGAGGTGGGGGAAATGGCATCTGATGATTTTCTGGATGTGGATGCTGGTGGGATGGTAGGTGAGGAAAAGGGGAACCCTATTGCTGTTGCGGGAGGGAAGTGAAGGGGTGAGGGCGGAAGTGCGGGAGATGGGTCAGACCTGGTTGAGAGTCCTGTCGACAATGGGGGTGGGGAATCCTCAGTTGAGGAAGAAGGTGGACATTTCGGAGGCTCCCTTGTCGAAGTTGTCCTCATCTGAACATGTGCAACAGAGACAGAGGAACTGAGAGAATGGGATGGAGTCTTTACAG
>NC_063344.1:41076337-41105831 GCF_021869965.1 Rhincodon typus | reverse complement strand
CTCAGTTCTGAGGAAGGGTCACCGGACCCAAAACGTTAACTCTGTTTTCTCCTCCACAGATGCTGCTAGACCTGCTGAGCTTTTCCAGCAACTTTGTTTTTGTTCCTGATTTACAGCATCCGCAGTTCTTTTGGTTTTTATTAGGGTGTGAGGATGTATAGTCCAGGTAGCTGTGAGAGTCAGTGGATTTGTAATGGACATTAGTGGCCAGTCTATCCCCAGAAATGGAAACAGAAATGTCGAGGAAGGGAAGGGAGCAGTCAGAGATAGACCAGGTGTACTTATCAACTGCTGTTTGAAATGTTCCCACATGTCCAGTGTAAATTTACCTTCAAACAGTCACATCCAATCAAAATTCTCCATTTGCTGCCTAATATTGTTGTCGTTTGCCCTCTCCCAGTTTAACACCTTCACCCAAGGACTGCTGTTATCCCTATCCATGAGTATCTTAAAATTCACGGGATTATGGTCACTACTCCCAAAATGCTCCCCCGCTGAAACTTCACTCACCTAGATGGGCTCATTTCCCAAAACCAGGTCCTGTATAACCCCTCCCCTGGTTGGACTGTTTTACATATTGTGTCAAGAATCCCTCCTGAACTGGCCTTACAAATTCTGCCCCATCCAAGCCCCTAGCACAAGGTGAGACCCAGTCAATATAGGGGAAGTTAAAATCACCCACAACAACAACCCTGCTGTTTTTACATCTTTCCAAAACCTGTCTACATATTCTGTCCTCTATTTCCCACTGGCTGTTGGGAGGCCTGTAGTATACCCCCAGCATTGTGATTTCACCTTTCCTATTCCTGAGGTCTACCCATATTTCCTCCCTCTACAAGTCCTCCGATGTGTCCACCCTCAGTACAGCTGTGAGATACTCCTTTAGAAATAATACAACTTCCACGCCTCTTTTACCTCCCTTTCGATCATACCTGAAACGTCTAAAACATGGGAGATTCAGCTGCCAGTCCTGTCCCTCTTTCAGCTAAGTCTCTGTAATTGTATTAATGTCATAGTTTCAAGTACTAACCAAAGCTCTAAGTTCATCTACCTTGCCTACTATACTTCTTGCATTGAAACCCATGCATTTCAGACCCGTCCCTTGCTCTTTTCAGCAGCATTACCCTGACTGTTCTTGTTATTAGTCATGTTTGCCTTGGTTTCTACTTCTCCCTCAATTTCTGCATCTACTACCCTACTCCTCTGGTTCCCATCACCCTGCTACACTAGTTTGAACCCTCCCCAACCACTCTATTAAGTATCCCTCCAAGGACATCAGTCCCGTTCTTGCCCAGGTGTAACTTGTCCAGTTTGCACAGGTCCCACCCACCCCAAAGAACCGGTCCCAATTCCCCATGAATCTGAAACCCTTCCCCCTCACACCATCTTTTCAGCCATGTGTTCATCCTATATATCTTGCTGTTTCTACTCTGACTAGTTCATGACACTGCTACTAATCCTGAAATAAATACCTTTGAGGTCCTACATTTCAACTTTCTTCCTGGTTCTCTATATTCTGCTTTTAAAACCTCATACTTTTTTTTTTAACCTTTGTTGTTAGTACCAACATGTACTACGACCACTGGCTGTTCACCCTCCTACTTCAGAATGTCCTGCAACTATGACGAGACATCCAGGACCCTAGCACCAGGCAGGCAACACACCATCCTGGACTCTCATTTGCGGCCACAGAAACCTCTATCTATTCCTCTTACAATTGAATCTCCTATAACTGTAGCATTTCTATGTCTTTCTCTCCCTCCCACTACAGCAGAGCCAATCATGGTGCCATGAATTTGGCTGTTGCTGTTATCCCTCAAAGACCATTCCTCTTAACAGTATATTAAATGAAAAGGTATATCTGTTTTGCAAGGGAATAGCGGCAGATTTCTGCACTGCCTGCATAGCCCTCCTGCTCTGCCTGATGGTAACCTATTCCCTTCCTGCCTGCGAAGTCTGAATTATGGTGTGACCACCTCGCTGTAAGTGCTGTCGATGACACTCTCTGCCTCGTGAATGCTCCACAGTGTCCTCAGCTGCCACTCTAACTCCGTCACACGGGTTTCCAGGAGATGCAGCTGGAGACGCTTCTTGCACACATGCAGCTCCCGGCACTGGAAATATGCATGGCTTCTCATTGATAAAGAGGAGCAGACTACAATTTGGAGCTCTCCTGTCATGTCTTACCCCTTTTAATCCTTCTAATGTTAATTACTTTTAATACGAAGTTGAAGATTCTGATGCTCACTGGTCCGATGACAATTTCTCAAAACTTACCTGTTACTCATCAACAACAGTTTCCAGAAACAATAAATGTGGGGCTGGAAAAGCACAGCCACTCAGACAGCATCTGAGGAGCAAGAAAGTCAACATTTCAGCCCAAAATGTTGACTTTCCTGCTCCTTGGATGCTGTCTGACAGGCTGTGCTTTTCCAGCTCTACATTTACTGACTCTAGCTTCCAGCATCTGTAGCCCTTACTGTCTCCAAGTTTCCAGAAACAGTTTAGGCTCGTGCTCCTTCACCCACAAATGTCTGCAAAGAGTTACACTTTGTGGCCCATTGAGTCAACACTAACCCTCCGAACAGCATCCCAACCAGACCCACCCTCTCTACCCTATCCTTGTAATCCTGCATTTTCAAGGCTAATCCACCTAGCCTGCATATCCCCAGACACGATGGGCAATTTAGTATGGCCAATTCACCTAACCTGCACATCTTTGAACTGTGGGAGGAAACCAGAGCACCCAGAGAAACTCCACACAACACTTACATGAGGCTGGAACCAAGCCCAGGTCTCTGGTGCTGTGAGGCAGCAGTGCTAATCACTGAGCCACTGTGCCACCTCACATGTTGGCAGACCTTCTGATAGTAGTGCTGTGGAAATAAATATATAAATACATAGATCAGGAAAGCATATGTTGAAGCAAGGTAATACAAGGAGATCTTCTGTTGTCCACATAAACTAGGAGCATAACATTTCACATAGTAAAGAAACAAAGGAACAGGAGTGGGTCATTCAGCCTGTTCAAGCATACTGTGCCAATTAATTAGATCATTGCTGATTATCTACCTCAATGCAATTTTCTCACACTACCTCCATATCCCTTGATGTTATTAGTCTTCAGATATCTAAAATTTTCTGTGTTGAACCGACTCAATATTTGATTTTTCACAGTTCTCTTGGCCAGGGAAATCTAAAGGTTCACCAGCTACTGAGTGATAAAATTCCACCTCATCTCTGTCTTAAATGGGCTACCCCTTATTCTGACATTGTGTTCTCTGGTTATAGAGCCACATCCTATTTATATACCCTGTCAAGCCCTTTAAGTTTCAACAAGATCACATTTCATTCTTTGAAGCTTTGGAGAATTTAGGCCCAGTTTTCTCAATCTCCCTTCATAAAAGAATCCCAGCTTCCCAGGAATTAGTTTGGTGAACCTCCATTGCACTCCTTCTATCGCAAATATATCATTCCTTAGATAAGAAGAATAATCAGGCATAGTCTCACGAAAGCTCTTAGAAATTGCAGCAAGATACCTTTACTCCTATATTCAAATCACCTTGCAATGAAGGCCAATACACCAAGTAAAATTCTGGAATGGATCTGGAACAATTTACTAGAACAATATATTTTAGAATCAACAAGGGACATGTCATAATGAACTTACTGAAACCAAGGATCCAGAATTAGTCAACAACCTGATGGCAAGGAACAGCATACAAGTTTGAACTGTGCGTGATGAATTTAATACGAAGTTCAAGGGGGAGAAGGAAGAGTCACAAAACAAGGTGTACGTTTTAATCAGACCAATTTCAAAAGGATGGGAAATAGGATGACCATACTAAATCTGACTGAACTGGTATTGGGTAAAGCTCCAGATAATTAGGGAAAAGTGTTGAAAGAAGAATTTGGAATGGTACAAAACCAGCATATACACCTTCAAGGCAAAAGCTTCACTAGTGCAGTAAGCAACCATTATCAACCAATGAGAAACGTTCTCTGTCAAACTAAAGGTGTAGACTTAAATAAATATAAAAGATACAGCAGGTAAGAAAAACTATAAAAACAATATGGAGTTATAAAGAAAGTAATAAATGACAAGAGAATATGAAGGGAATATGAAAAACATGTAAGTGATATTAAAGCTGTGAAAATTATGAGGTTCATAAAATGGTTACCTTTGGGGACTGTAAACTTAAGGCACAATAAAGGCAGTCATGTGACTGTTCTGAAGTCTGCCTGACAATAAGCCTCCGTGATTTGATTGTTCGTAATCAAAGGAAGGTTTAGGCTTTTTACCAGGAAGAAAGAGCATAAGAAGCAGGAAAAGAAGTAGGCTGTTTGGTGATTCAAGTCCTCTCCACCACTCAATGAGATCATACTTGATCTAATAACCCATAACTCCACCCTTTTTAAATTCTTTCACATGATGAGGGCAGCACTGGCTAGGCCAGCATTTATTGCCCATCCCACAGGGCAGTTAAGAGTCAACCACATTGCTATGGGTCAGGAATTACATTATAGGCCAGATCAGATAAAGATTGAGTCGTTGAGTCATAAAGTCATAGAGCTGTACAGCGCGGAAACAGACCCTTCGGTCCAACTCGTCCATGCCAACCAGATGTCCTAAATTAATCTAGTCCCATTTGCCAGCATTTGGACCATATCCCTTTAAACCCTTCCTATTCATTTACCCATCCTGATGTTGTAATTGTACCAGCCTCTGCCACTTCCTCTGGCAGCTCATTCTATACACACACCACCCTCTGAAAAGGTTGCCCCTTAGGTCCCTTTTAAATCTTGCCCCTCTCATCTTTACCCTCTGATTTTGGACTCCCCCACCCCAGAGAAAAGAACCTTGACTATTTACTGTATCCATGCCCCTCATGATTTTTTAAAACCTCCATAAGGTCACCCCTCAACCTCCAGCATTCCAGGGAAAATAGTCCCAGCCTATTCAGCATATCCCTGTAGCTCAAACCCTCCAACACCTTGTAAATCTTTCCTGAACCCTTTCAAGTTTCACAACATCCTTCCTATATCAGGGAGACCAGAATTGCATGCAGTATTCCAAAAGCGGTCTCACCAATGTCTTATACAGCTGCAACATTACCTCCCATCTCCCATATTCAATACACTAACCAATAAAGGCAAGCATACCAAATGCCTTCTTCACTAACCTGTCTACTTGGGACTCTACTTTCAAGGAACTATGAACCTGCATTCAAAGGTCTCTTTGTTCAGCAACACTCCCCAGGACCTTACCAATTATTTTATAAGTCCTGCTCTGATATGTCTTTCCAAAATACAGCACCTCACATTTGGTACTTTCCATCTCTAAATGACATTTAAAACCAGGTGGGTTTTTCCTGACAATTGATTCATGGTCATCATTAGACTCCCAAATCCAGATTTGTATTGAATTTTATTGAATTCAAATTCCACCAACTGCTATGGCAGAATTCGAACTGGGTGCCCAGAACATTACCTGGGTCTCTGGATTAACAGTCCAGTAATAATACCATTCGGTCATCGCCTCCCAATCTCCTCCACTTTCTTGCCTTTTCCCCATAACCCTGAATTCCCTTACTGATTAAAAATCTGTCTATCTCAGCCTAGAACATACTTAGCTCAGCCATCTGCAGTGAAGAATTCCACAGATTCATTATCCACTGAGAAAAATATCCTCCTCAACTCTGTCTTAAATGAGCAATCCTTTACTCTGAGATTATGCTGTCTGATCATAGACTCTCCCACAAGGGAACAACATCACCACAGCTACCCTGTCAAGCCCCTAAGAATCTCATATTTTACAATAAAGACTCCTTTCATTATTCAAAACTCCAATGAGTACAAACCCAATCTGTACAACTTTCTCTTCAGAAGAAAATCCCTCTATACCCAGGACAAATCTGGTGAAGCCTCTGCTACATAATTACAGTTGAAAATAATGGCAGTAGCCTCTTTACTAACTGCTGATTTTGAAGGCAGAGTCTTCCCAGGTCCTGAATGATGTAGGCATTGGCTAGAAAGTTGGGAATATAGGGCAAGTTCTCAACATCAAGACCAAAACTTTCTATCTTCCAACGAAATGTTGAAAAACAAGACAAGAATCTCACTAACAAGTGGTGAGAAGTCTATTTGCATGCATTTGCATGAATCAGAATGTATTATTACCTAACCTTACTTCATTTAAATGCGGTTTCCCATACCCACCAGATAGAAACCAAATGGTAACATTTCCAAACATGAACGTCAGGGAGATTGCTTGGCAACTCCAGCTCACTGCTTGCTCCTAATGACCTCCATCTTGGACAGCTGTCACCAACATCTTAGAACACACTACATGAACAGTAACTGCCCACAGATCCATCCATAGATGCTGACACCGGATGTGAGCAAGCCTCACTGCACCTCCATTTCCAATCCATTTGCAAGACAGTTCTACACTTCAGTGCTACACATTGGAATGCACTTGCAACATTCATTGTAATGCTGTTGCTATGACAGTTTGCTTGCAGAGGCACACATCCATGTCATGGATTCGATCAATATGCATCTCAGGAGTTCTCACTTGCTCTCTTATCTCTCACTCACTTTGTACCTACTTTGATGCTCACAGCATCTCTCCCTTGCTTTGCTTTGCCTGTTTTTGATTTGCCCCCTCAGCCAGAACTTAAAGACTTACAGTAGCTCTGTCTTCTCTTGCCTTTTAGGACAGATATAAAACCAAACAGCTTGTCATGGTTGTCAGCAGTCATCAGTTAAGGGATTGGGTATTTTGCTGTACAGCACCATGCTACGTCAATGTGTGATATGCCAGCAGGGTACACAACAAACAAACTGCATGAATATCAACCAAATGGCCATATCCCAAAGTCTAAGGGGAGCAGTTTTCAATCAAGTCAAAGAAGATAGCCTTCAGTCAGTCAAATCACAGCAGGTCAAGGTCAGTCTCTGATATCAGTCCAGGAGCTAGATCATGGTCCGTCAACCACCTGACTTGGTCAAGGTCAGTGGATCCATACCTCTACAGTCCAGGAAGTGGGCCAAGCTCAATACTTTGAGTCCATTACAACCAGTCTGGAGAGTCACTCAGGGAACTGCAGAGAGATCAGTTAAGGATCTGGTCTGTCATTAGTGGGATTGTCGTCCCAGTTATTCAAGGAAGTAGGCCACAGTTACTCCTGGGTGGCCGTGTGCTAAAGTTTGTGGCAGATACAGAGGCTATTGCTCTGGCAGCAAAGCTGGAAAACTCAATTGTGAGGATCTAAGAAGCATATGGGGATGCAAAGAAGACAACAATTGTGAAGGGGACAACTCAATATATATGAGAGAAGACTGTAAAACATGGAAGGGAGAGGGGTAATGTGTGAGAGGGGGAAGAGTCAGTGACAATCAACACCACCCTGGTTTTAACGGGAGGCCATTGCATTACTGTGTGTGGCATGATGACGCTGTATGCTGGGATTTAAGGATAATCTTGGAAGATGAACTTAAATGAGCATGTCAGGTGGAAACAGAGGGGGGAGAACAAAGTCAATGGAACTAACTGGGAAGGTAATCAAGAGAACAGGGAAATTTGGGTGATCATCTGGACTGAGAGGCTGAGTCTGTGACTCACTCTATGAGGCATAACTGCTTTTTCCTTCCATCATCATCCAAATAACAAGTGCACAGTGGAGGTGTAAATGGTTGCTATGGTAACTACAGTGGGCAGAGTAAGGGTTTCATTCTGTAAAGGAGGGGGCTCCACATCTATGCTTTGTGACGTCCCTCAAAGGACAATAGCCTTAAACAGACACTGACACAGGACACATGAAAGACACCCATGATCACAAAACACTGCATGTGAACATTCTACATTGACCTACAACTTGGAATTCAAATCTCAGACCCAAGCACTCTAGACCATATTCTGCAGCTTCAGGAACCAATCCTACTAATGGCTGTGATGGTATTATGGCATGGAAAGAATCACCCTGGTTTCCAAAGTGACAATCACCTTCTAAGGCCCCAATACCTGCACATGATTCAGGAGTTACCCACTTCATTCCTTGCACCACAAAGTGCAGTGTTAAGGAAAGCTCTGTACCTTCATTCCTGCAGTTGTAGTTATAATGACATTTGTTCACACAACTGATGACGAAAAGTGAATATATATTTACAAAGGTGAGAACGTATTTACAATGACATGTCACTGTCAAGTTAGCTTCTTCCTTTCCCTCCAACTATATCTCAGTACAGTCCCAAGGTCTGCAGCTAGGGTGAAGAGAGCATGCCCTCCAGGGGTTTCTATTGCCTGGATTTTGTTAGTGGCGCAGGGTGTTTTTGGCTAAAGGTCCCAGATAGGTTGAGCTTTTCCTGCACAGAGGCTTGTTCACCTATCTCGGCTTGTCTTTCCATGGGGTGGAGGATGGCAGGCAAGGTGGAAGTGGAAATCCAGCTACCTCAGGTGCACCATAAGAGGAGATTTCTGGGAGAACCTTCTGTGCTTCTCCTGCAGCTGGTGCCTACTGGCATCATGCTACATCCTTGTGAGGAAGGTCATCCAGATTGCAGATTCCATCACCTCCTGTTGCCTTGATGTGGAGCAATAGTCTCCCATAGGTACCAGTGGTCTGGTGCCTTTCTTCCTCAACTAACTGTGGAGATGTGGCAGTGATGCATTAACTAGCATGTGTTCCCAATTCTATCAAGAGCAAATACCCGCCAAGGTGTCAGCTCCTGAGGCTGGTACAGCATTCAAGAGACAGCTTTGCCAACACATCCCCTGAGTGACCGGTAACTTCTTCCTCAGAGGCAGGAGGGAATGTCTTACAGAGCCATCCTCTTGACAGCAGAGACTGTGCAAATTCCACTGATGCCTGCAGGAGACAAGGACAGGATACATCATGAAAAAGAGGTAGGGTAGACCTTTTGGCATGTTAGGAATACATTGACACTGGCAGTAGTGGGAGAGTAGCATAATAATGGACAATGATTCATGATTCCCATGATATAGTAGTTTCTGCATTGCCACAGGTATGGTTGCGGTTCTCACAGCTAGGGCAAGGAACCTCTCCTCACTTCTCTTTCCCTGTCCTATTGCGGACTGTTTTCTCCCGGAATGAGACAAAAGGAGGGATTGAGTGAGATGAAAGTGGGTTGCTCAGCTGATAATGCTGAAGAAAGTGGGAAATAGGTGTAAGGTGTCCCAAGTCAGTAAGGTGGAGATGCAGACACCATGTAGAGATAGTACTTGGGGTGGAATGAGGGGTGAGAATGCGAGGAAAGATATTGCATACAATAGTAAGAGTGGTAGACCATGAGCCCAGGTGGGAGATGGGTGCAGTAGCAGAGCTAGAGTGAGTGTGATATAGCGGAGAGAAGATGGTGGCATGTTCCCTGGCAGAGCACAGAAGGTATACAGAGCATTGCTGGGCATTCCTCCAGACCATGGAAACAGCACTGACCTGGATGACAACCTCAAACTAGGCTGGCATGGTCTGATGGCACCATTTCCTCTGCTAGTCCTGAGGGAATAGGATGACCCTCCTCTGCACTACATCATCCACTGGGACCTTCAAATCCCTGTCCCTGTCCTCTGTCTGCCATGTCTGGGGCAATTCACAAGATGAAGGAACCATGGGGGGCATTTCCAGACACTCAGTGCATGACCTGGTGTGCAGCTGCTATAACACTCATGCTATAAATCCCAGGCTGCAGTGACATGTAAATATGCTTGTGACAACAAGGAAGGTGTGGTGAGTGAGTTGCCGTGGTGACATTGTGCATAGCTAATGAGGTGAGTTCCAGTGAATTATGTGAGAAATTTCACAATGGGCCCATGAAGAGAAACCCTCCATGAAATTCATTGCTACTTAGCTGAGTTCTGGTAGAACTTAGTGCTACATGTCCTCAAACTCCTAGAAAAGCCTGGAGAATGTTGGGTTGTAAATAACTGTCCATTTAGTGCTCAGATGAAAGAGAGTTAGGTTGTCAAGAATAGCTAATTCACATTTTCACCAAGATTCCCATTGCCATGGTGAAGGCTGTAGAGGAAAACCTTGTAAAGATTGGGTTGTAGGCTTCCTTTGAATATCACCGAATATTTTAGACAGTGTTTCAAGCTTGCCTGTATCTGGGAGAGAGGCAGAAGCCAGAGACTAAATTTGTCTATTTGTTGCATAGGAATATAGAAACATAGAAAATAGGACTTCAAGCGTATTCTACATTCAATATGATCATGGCCGGCCATCCAACTCAGTATCCTGCTCCCACTTTCTCTGAATACCCCTTAAACCCTTCAGTTAAATCCTTTCGTTGTGAAGGCTAACATAGCATTTGCTACCTTCAACGCTTTTTGCACCTGCTCACTTACTTTCGGTGAATGGCGTACAAGGTCTCATTGTCCCACATTCTTTCCCAATCTTTCACCATTCGGATAAAAATACTCCTTCTGGCTTTGCTACCAAAGTTAATAACCTCACATTTAGCAACATTATACTTCATCTGCCATGCCTGTGCCCACTCAAGCAACTTTTTCAAATCACACTGAAGCATTTCTGCATCCTCCTCACAGTTCACCCTCCCACAAACTTGGAGATATTAGATTTTTTGCATTATCTAAATCATTTTTGTGAGGTGTTCCTTAACTAAATGTCTCATAACATCATTTTCTCCACTTTCTGTTGGGCAGCATAGTGGCTCACAGCGCCACGGACCTGGGTTTAATTCTACACTCGGGCGACTGTTTGTATGGAGTTTGCATGTTCTCCCCGTGTCTGTGTAGGTTTTCTCCGGGTGCTCCGGTTTCCTCCCACAGTCCAAAGATGTGCAAGCTAGGTGGATTGGCCGTGGTAGATGCAAGGTTATGAGGATAGGGTGATGGGGGCTGCTGTATGTAGATGGCATACTCTTCAGGGCCACAGTGCACCTGAAGAGCTGAATGGCCCCTTTTTGCACTGATTCAGTACTTGTACCAGGTGTTCTTTTCTCTACCTCCTTCTTTCAAAAAAACATTAGCTATCTCCAAGCCATAGGAAGTGTCCCAGAGTCTGCAGATTCTTGAAAGATGACCACCAATGCATTCAATATTTTTAGGGCTACTTCCATAAGCAGTCTGGGAGTACTTATCAGTGAAAGCTAACATTCAGGTTCAAAAGACACAATCCATGGTAAGTTAGAACAAGGTTGGAAGAGCTACCCATCTTGAGTGACAGGGCGTGTCTCCAGGAAAAGAAAACTTCACTTTGACAGACAGTTCTAAATTACAATTACTGGACTGAGAAAAGTCCAGGAATATATCCTGGAGAGCTAAGAATTATTTTTGGAATCATTATTGGAAAATTGAAAGTCTATGTAGAGGGCAGTATATGCCTATGAGGTGTGTTTTATTGGTTGGGCCAAGAATAAGAAGGTGGATATTCTATTATATGGTTTCAAATATAAAATGTCCACAAATATAATGTTAACATTATTTTGAGATATATATTTTAATAAATATCTTAAAACATGAAATATTGATTTACCATTCTCTCTGTTAATGACTGTAAGTTAGAATTTTTTTTTAAATTATCGGCATGTATTGGGATCATGACAAAGGTAAATGAGAGAGTTTTTTTTTAAACTGTATTAAAATTATATTAAAAGTAAGCTGTAAAAGACACATTAAAGAAGGATGTAAACAAGGTCATAATGAAGAATGTTAAAAAAAGACAGACTTTTTGGTAAATATTTTGGATATATTTTCACAGTCAAGGGGAAGGACAACATATAAGATGAAGCTTTCCACATATGGATATTTAAAGCAAATAGACACAGACATTTTTTCAAGGCAGTATTGCTTAATAAATTGTGCCTTTCTTGTTTCTTGTGGAAAATTTTATGTCACTCCATAGAGGTAAAAGGAGGAAACTATAAATAGGTCAATTTAATATCAGTTGTGGAGCAGTTATTGGAATTCTTCATCAGAGACAGAGTGATGGAGCATTTAGACAAACATCAGCTGAACAAAGAAAGTCAACATGAATTTATGATGGGCAAGTCATATCTGAATAAACTACGTGAGATATTTTGAGGATAGTGAAATCCATAAGGATTTCCAGAGGAATTAGTGAGGACAAGACCTTATTAGCAAAAATGAAATTGAATGGAATTGGATGTAATCTTATGACATGGGGCTATAGTTAATTATCAGGAAGGAAATGGATAGTCAGAATAAAGGGATTGTTCTCTGATTGGTGGCAAGTGTACACTGATGTTCCCTAGTGATCTGTAACTCGGCCTCATCATTTCACTATAAATACTAATGAATGAATAGAATTCATTCTTCAAACTTGGAAATGCCATTGATTAGGAGTCACATTAATTTGTTTGAACAGGATTAAGAAGTTACAAAAGGCCATCAACATCTAGGTATGTGGACAAAATCACGGCAGATGCAGTTCTATGTGGAAAAACATTGGATCTAAGCAAGGCAATACAAAGCATTTTCTTAACACTATGCTAAAGAAGAGCAAAGAGATTTTTTACCTACATGTTAGTACACTTATACATCTAAATATAATGGAAGCTGGTGCACAGGAAATGGTGATTGAGAACGCTCATGAAATGTTTGTTTTTGTCTCAATGGAATTAGAATTTGAAAGTAGAAAAATTATTATTAGGTTCAGCAACTTGGTCAGACCCCATTTGAAGTACTGCATTCATTTTCAGCATTAAACATCCAGAAGGATACTTTAGCTTGGAAAGAAGTGAACACAGGCTCCTCAAAAATAAAACTAGGACTTGTTAAATTATTTAGAAAGCTTGCATAAAGTTGGCTTAGATTTCTTTGAGTTTAGAATGTTGCAGTGTCATTCATTTGAAGCATTTAAAACGATTAAGATCCAAAGGCAAGAGGGAAGTTGATTACTGAACAAAGTCACCAGGAGTGACCTTTTCAAATAAAGTGGAGTGGCAAACTGGAAATTTGTAACTTAAGGCTATGCATGTTGTGTCAATTGAAATTTTCAAGACAAAGACATATTTGTTGGGAGAAGTTGGGATTTAGAACAACAGCAGCTAGGTAAAGAGATTGTTCTTTGATTGGTGGCAAGTGTTAACTGGTGTTCCCTAGGAAATTGAGGGACATGGAGAATGACAGAATAGACTTGCATGGAAGAATAGTTTAATCTTATTCCTGTGTTTTCTGGACCATTAATCTTTATCATTAGGAAAATGAGGATAGAAACTAAAGTCTATTTTCTTAACGTTTAAAAATAAATGCATAACATTGAAAATTATTGTAAGATTGTTTCAAAAGGAATCTTTGAACATTTGACTTTGGTTTATCAAGAGTTGTTCTCACACTGTCATCCAAGTCTTGAGTAATACTGCTATATCTGAAGCTAGTTCACACTTACACAATAGTAAAGGTATAACTGTACCATTATCTGTCCAGCTGGTATACTCTGTGAATGAGAGCTTTAGGACATTTGTTTGAGTTTTCATCAGATGGAATCAGATCCTTTTATTCATACTGAATGAGCTTCTACTTATAAAAAGCCAGAGTCCCAAAAGGGCCATATGCATCACTCTCCATTAGAAATAAACAATTAGTTTTATATAGCTTGAGAGTAACCACTCCACAAGCAAGGGGTAAGGGGAGAAGGCTGGCCTCTATGAACTACCACAGCTGGTGCAAGGATTAAACCTACATTGTTGGCTTTCATTCTGGATCACACTCTAGTTATTGATCAACTGAGGTAATCAACCACACACTAACCCCCTCCCAACTCCCTCACCCTACCCCAACCCACCCAGCCCCCATGTACAAATCATTAAAACTTCAGTACAAATCTAGTAATATAATAATGAAGAATATAAAAGCATATGAGCAAATAGCAGAGAATGAGAATAGAGTATATAGATAAATTTGAAAACATAGTCCTCGCACAGGTGTAATGGATGAGTGGCCTCTTTCTTTTGTGTTGTTTCTGCTAATCAATGGAACATATTGTGATGTATCATCCGTATGTGCTGTGTGCCTTAATGCTGTATTTTCCAAATGCAGTATTATTGTAATACGTTATATACTTAAAATACTTTTCACATTAATTACTCATTAAGAATAATCCAAAGGATATGGGAGTAATGTGTATACTCTATCTTATTTCCTCCCTCCCTTCACCATACAAAATGAGTGATCTGTTCCATTTTATCCATTAGTTATCTGCTAATAAAAGTTCAATTTGTCCCACAAATTTTGGGAACAACATTGCAGTTTCTGATCAATGAGGTAACCAAGCATTGCTATGGAACAGGAATTTCACTGATCTCTAACATTCTAGTTTTTATTAAACTTAAATATTGTCACTTCTGCGTACTTGCTGTTGATTTTGACCGTAGGGCATTGAAAGCAGTCTTTTCCGTTGTTCATTAAGTTCTTTGCACTGAGGTTAAATGTGAATAAGCAAGCGGATAGATAATGCTCTCAGCGTGATTCTCATTTGGCTCAGTGCATTATTGTGGTGCATCCAGCTGACCTCATGCTGTGATGTTATGTCAGCTCATTAGAATAGATATTGGCATTCTCATCAAGCAATGCATGCTGCATCAGGAGCTCCACATGCTCATGAGCAGAATATTAAGTATTAAGCAATATTAAAGAGTTGTTATTCACCCTTCAAACTGACCTGCACTTAAGGCAAAATAAAAGTTTATATAGTACCGCAGGCTGGAGGCTCTGTCATAGGAAGTATTAAGGAGAGGAATAGTTCATTTTGCAATGGTGTGTCACTGGTGTACAGGACAATGTCAAAAAAGCACCAATGAATTTAATAGAGCAAGTTGGCACTAATGGTTCAAATATTGGAACAATTGAGGAAGAAATTTTCTGGGCTAAACAAGATTGCCAACATATCACTATTAACATTTGACATTATTTAACAAGTTGATCCTAAAGGCAAACTGGACTTCCCTTTAAGTTTAGGAGCAATTTAACGTGGATGCTAGAACCTGAACTGAAAGCAAAAAATGGTAGAGATCACAGCAGGTCAGGCTTTGATGAAGAGTCATCTAGACTCGAAACGTTAGCTTGCTCAGGGTTTGAGTGAAGAGTTGTAGCTCGGTGCTGGTTATTAGATGTTGGTGTGTTCGCTGACCTGGGAAGTTTGATTGCAGACATTTTGTCCCCTTGTTAGGTGACATCCTCAGTGCTATGGAGCCTCCTGTGCAGTGTTGTTGTCTTGTCCCGGTTCAAATTCATATGGTCCGGTTTTTGCTGCTTCTGGTAGGCGCCGGTTCCGGCTGTGCATTGTAATGGTCGGTTTATCGGGTCTCTATTCAGTGTGTTTGCTGATGGAGTCTGTGGATGAATGCCAAGCCTCCAAGAATTCCCTGGCTGTCCTCTGTTTGGCTTGTCTAATGATAGTAGTGTTGTCCCAGCTGAAAGTGTGTTTTTTCTCGTCTGTGTGTATTGAAACCAAGGACATCTGGTCGTGTCATTTAGATGCTAGCTGGTGTTCATGGATGCAGGTTGCTAGTTGCCTGCCTGTTTGTCCCATGTAGCATTTCGTGCAGTCTCTGCATGGTATCTTGTAAACCACATTCGTCCTGTCCATGGTATCTACTGGGTCTTTAACCCTGGTCAGTTGCTTTCTCAGTGTGGCTGCCAGTTTGTGTGCTGTCATGATTCCTAGCGGTCTGAGTAGTCTGGTTGTCAGTTCTGAGGTGTTTTTTATATATGGTATGGTGGCTATTGTTTCGGGTTTTTGTGTGTCCGGTTGTGTTGGCTAGGCATCTGTGGATGAAGCTCCCGGGGTATCCATTCCTGGTAAAGACCTTGTAGAGGTGTTCTTCTTCTTTCTTCTGCAGATCGGGTGTGATGCAGTGTGTAGCGGCCGTTTTGAACAGGGTCCTAACACAGCTCCTCATGTGTGAGTTGGGGAGGTTGCTGTGATAGATTAAGGATATCCTGTATACAGGAAATCCACACATACTGACCAGGTCTTAAACTATCACAGCAACCACCCTAGAATGAGGTTGTAGATCTGCTCGCCGAGCCAGTGGGGTTGGTTGCAAATGTTTCATCACCCTGCGAGGTAACATCGTTAGTGCACCTCCATGAAGTGTCGGTGTTCTGTCCCGCTTGTCATTTATATGCCTCGGTTTTCTGGAGTGGTTGGAATTACTTCTGGTTCGGAACCTAGCAGGGTGACAAAGTGTTTTCAACCAAACCTAGCAGTTCGGCAAACATGTCTACAACCTCATCCACAACCCGAGCTACAAACCTTCTCGGAAACTTTAAAATCCTGGAACGATTTGCCATTTAGATTACATCTTAATGCATGGTAAAACAAAGAAAGAACATGATCAGAGGGTCAAGAATGTCAAAAGGCAGTACAGAATGCAGGCGTTAGACTGAATAAGCAATGTCAATTCTCTAAAATGGGAATTACATTTCTAGATCACATTAGCTTAAAACAAATACATCATGGTGGATCCAAGGAAGAAATTGAAGTGCATAAGGATGAACAGCATTTCTTAGGCTTGATGAATCAAGTGGGAAAGTTCATCCCCAACTTATCCAGACTTGTTCAGCCCATAAGAGTCCTTTTGAAAGAAGGTATTAGAATATTGATTCTAATTTTTAGACTATGATCGTACAAGAGCCAGGAACAGACTGCACTGTTTGAAATGATTAAAGAGAATTTACTTTCCCTGATATTTCAGCGTATTACAATCCAATCTCATTCATTTCAGTAGCTGTAGATGCATCAATCACAAGATTAAAAACATTCCTTAATCAAAGGCAAACTAATGGAAAATGGAAACCGGTCTATTTTACATTGAGACCTTTAGTAGAGACTCACAGAAGTATGCAACCATAGGAAGGAATTGTAAAAGGTTCACAGGGTCTCTCATTGGGCTGAAATTCCTAGGTGAGGCAGACCTCAAGATTTAGGTAATATCAATGGGATCAAATAAATCTCAAAACTGAACATAGGAATATAGGAATTAGGAGTGGGAGTAAGCAATTCAGCTCTTTGAGCCAGCCCCAAAATTTAACATGATCATGGCTGATCTTATCCTAGACTCAATTCCACTTTCCTGCCTGTTCCCCAGGGCCCTTTATCCTGCTTTTCATCACAAACATATCTATTTCTTTCTTGAATCTGTTGATTGATTCTGCCTCCACTGCACTGTGGGGCAGTGAGTTCCACAAATTCACAACCCTCTAACAAAGATAGTTTCTCCTCATCTTAGTTTTGAACCTAACTCCCGACAAGGGGGAACATCTATTCAATGTCCACATTAGCAATCCCTTGGCCATTATATAAACCTCAGTCAGATTCCTCTCATTCTTCTGAACGCCAGTGGGTACAAGCGCAACGTATTCAACTACAACCTCTTATTCCTGGAATCAACCAGGTGAACCTCCTCTGAACTGCCTCTAATGCCACCACATTCTTCCTTTAATTAGAAAACAAAAATGGGGCACAATACGCCAGGTATGGTCTCATCAGTGCCTTGTATTATTGTAACAATATTCTTTACTTTCATAAAGCAGTCCTTTTGCAATAAATGCCAGGATTCCATTTGCCTTTCTTATTATACGCTGCGCCTGCATACCCACCTTCTGCGATTCATGCTTAATGATGCCCAGATCCCACTGCACTGATGCACTTTGAATCTGCTTCCCATTTAAATAATAATTTGACCTTTTATTCTTCTGGCCATGTCATGTACCTTTTGGAAGTCTAGATGTACCACATCCACCAGTTCTCCATTATCCACTTTGCTGGTTACATCCTCAAAAAACTCCAGCAGGTTAGTCAAACATAACATGCCTTTAATGAAACCATACTGACACTGATGAATTGAGCTTTGTTTTTCCAAGTGTTCAGCTATCATCTCCTTTATGATTGACTCCAGCAACTTCCCCACGACAGAGGTCAAATTAACTGTTCTGTAGTTTCCCACTTTTTGCCAATCATTTTTTTTTTGAATAAGGATGTCACATTTGTGTGTTTCCAATCCACTGATACCTTTCCAGAATACAGGGAATTTTGGAAAATCATAATTAATGCATTCACTATATCTGCTGCCAGCTCCTTTAATAGTCTAGGATGTAGGCCATCAGACCCCAGGGACTTATCTGCCTTTAATCCCATTAGTTTACTTAATACCTTCTCCCTAGTTATGGTAATTTCACCAAGTTCCTCTGTGGTAATTGCAGTTTTTGGGAAGAAATCATTATGTTCCACTGTGAAAACATATAAAATATTCGTTTAGTTGCTTTGACATTTCTGAGTTTCCCATTATTACCTTCCCATTTTCATCTTCTAATGAGCCAATATTTACTTTCGCTATTCTCTTCCTTTTTTTATACTTATTGAAGGTTTTGGTATCAGTGCTAACACAGTATGAAGCTGAAGGAACACAACAGGCCAGGCAGCATCAGAGGAGCAGGAAAGTTGATGTTTCGTCGAAGACCCTTTCTGAAGAAGGGTCCTGACCTGAAACATCAACTTTCCTGCTCCTCTGGTGCTGCCTCACCTGCTGTGTTCCTCCAGCTCCACACTGTGTTATCTCTGACTCCAGCATCAGCAGTTCTTACTATCTCTTTGGTATCAGTGCTTATGTTTTCTGCTAGTTTCCTTTCATAGTTAACAGGGTGAAAACTCTGTCAACCTTAAAGACAGGGCAGAGAGTCTTGTTAAAGGATGGGAAGCCAAAAGCCACAATCATCACACAAACAGAAAACTGAAATCTTATACTATCGCAAAATCTGAAAGGACATTCAGAAGGAACAGGAAGGTATTGATCTCATTGGAGTCATAAAATGAGACTGAGGCTGATTAATATCAGATATTGGACAGCCAAGCCTATACTGCATTTGATGGTGTGCAGGGTGTACAACTCCAGCCACAGTACAATACCATCAGCAAACAACAAAGAACTGCAGATGCTGGAAATCTGAAGCAAGAGCAGAAATTACTGAAGAAACTCAGCAGGTGTGGCAGCATTCTGTGGAGAGAAAATAGAGTCAATGTTTCGTGACTCTTCTTCGGAACCAAACATGTGGAGAGAGAGAAGTTTTGGACATCGCTAGGGAGTTGCATTTGAAAACCTATTGGATACAGATGTTAAATAAAGGAGTGTTACACTACATAAGGATCTGAAAACCGTTACTTAATAATGAGGAGCAAGCAGCCTCAAGGACAGTATATGTGCAGACACCCATAGTCCAAGATATTTCAGTTCTATACCTCAATATGCATATAGCAATTTTGATCTAAAGCACAAGATAAAGCATTTCATTGAGAGCTTTCTTTACCTACATTTTCTATGGCTATTTCATCTGTAAATCAGAGTTGAAAATATACTAATCCACAACAATAATGGAGACCTTGGTCTGGTACAACATCCTATCAATTAGCCTAACATTGATTCACTGTTTAAGAATGCTAATGTTGTGCTCAGACAAGACCTTGATGAAAACATGCATCACATGGTACTGCATCTCAGATATTTTATTAACCTTGAAGTTTGCAGTGATTTTATCAATCACAGTTACTGTGTATGTTATCGATTCCCCACAGCCCCCTCTTCCCAACTGTCTTAGTATCCTGTACTGACGGCTGTAGGATAGAGCACATCTTAGACAATTCATCAATGCACAGTGAGTGGTAACAGTTTCTGTGAACACATAGAATGGTTTTGGGGGTAAAGGTATATTTGTCATATAAATAGTTAAGATGTAATTCGGATACTTCTGCCTCATGGTAAATTAACATTTCTAATTGGCTGCTTAAAAAAGAGCTGTGACAAATAAATCATCACTGACTTGCATATCTCAAATGCGCACTGAAAATTTGCTGATGTAACTGAGATTTCCATGGTTTCTTGAAAGGAGCTTGTGACGTATAAGTTCAACGTGACTAGAAAATCAACAGTCACTAACAAAACTGTTCCTGATCTCTAAATTGATTCTCCTAGCTGTGATACAAGGTATTAGGGCTAAAACTTATGTTCTTTTGGCTAAATGTATTGAATTTTTGGAGGGGTTTTCACGATGACTCTAGCAGGTTCCTTCACTGTACAAGCTTGCCTCATTAACAAAAATAAACAGAAAGTGCTGGAGAAACTCAACAGATCTGGCAACATCTGTGGAGAAAGAAACAGAGTTAATGTTTTAAGTCCGATGTGACTCTTCTTCAGTTTTTGACTGTAGACCCACATTGTCTAATAGAGCAACATCACACATGCATGAAATCAGACAAATCCAAACATGAGCTTTTATTTACAGCTGGTAAAAGGGAATACAAACAAAATAAATAGAGGCTGATGGTTGCTCCCACAATGCAAACTAAATGCTCACATTATGATTAATGACTATTTACATTCCATGATTGTCTGCTGTGTCCAGCTCTTAGCGTTGGAACTTGTCTCAATGAGGTTCTAACTGCCCATAGCACCTGACACAGCTGACCTCTATTCTGGATAACATCAGATTCAGATTCCGCTTCCAATGTCCTTGCCCTCCTCCTCGGAAGACTGTTTCTGTTCCTTCAGTTCCTCAGCATCCTTTGCCAGCTCTAGTTGTGCAGAGAACTGCATGCCAGGATGATACAGTATAAACTTTCTGGAATCAACTGGACAGCTCTTTAGACCAGTCCAAGGAGCAGAACAGCATTTTCAACAGCCTTATATGTTGTTTTGCAAAGTCCCTAGTTGAGGCATAGGCAGTATTGTATCTGTGTTTGCATCAGTCAGGGGGGTTATACATTGGTGTCATGAGCCAAGGTTATGGTGGTTATCCCTTGTCCTCTAGTAACCAGCCTTGTAAGGTTCCTAGACCCTCAAACCAACCAGGTATGCAAGACTGCTCCAGGATGCAAGAGTCATGGCAGCTGCCAGGGTTGCAGGCACACACCTCCAGGAAGTGGCAATGGTGATCACTGGTTACTTAAACATTAATCAAATGGAACCCGTGCCTGCTAATGAGGTCTACAGTGATGGAATACCTCTCTCTCAATGCCATGTGTGTATGGGGAATAGCACCCTGTACCTCGGAGTACCTCACTATGTTTCTGAATCTTTACTACCCAGGCTGCAGCAGTTCCTCATCATGAGAGAAAAGGAATGCACCAATGTGATGTTACACAGATGGCATTAGTCATTTGTGGGTGCACAGCTGAGAGATTCCACCATCACCTATCACTCCCTGGAAGAAGGCATTATCATAGAAATACAAAGCATTTGTCTCCTTCACAGTCAATGGGAAAGAATGACCTCGCATTCCTATTACCCTCAGGTCCTGTTGTAGCATCTGACATTGTTCTCTCACAATGTCTTGTAATGTATGGAGCCTGCATTGGCACTGCAATGCTCTCACTCCCAGAAAATGGAGCTAAAAACCCGTGTGGAACCCTCAAATCCTAAATGTCCCTATGAATGTGACCTATCCCTGAGCTGGGTGCTCCTTGTCCTCTGCATACTACTGTTCCTGGACTTGCTGTCAGCCCTGGGCCTCCTGCATGCACCTGTACCTTTTTAGGAAGGCAGTCACAGTGACCAACATATTGCCAGCTGCAGGGCACAGAACTCTTGGTGGAAATGACCTACATTGGGAACAGAAGGAGTGAAAGAGATTCCTAATTCTCAGACAAGTCATTGGTGGTATATCCTGGGAACTGAGCACTCTTCTCCATACAGTGAGACATGCAGTGCCCCAACAGTGAAGGCTATGTCTCCATCACTCATTCAGTTTCAGCCATAGCATGGGCATCAACTTGATGAAGGTGCCATGCTGGCTGAGTGACCAGCACATTACATCAAAGAGTGGGTGCCTGTGGTCCCTTCCCATTCCACACTCACATCGTATCGTTGTATTCACTACAGACCATTGTTCAACTTGCATGACAGATGATAGTGTGGTCCTTCCACAACAACCGTGGAAGTTGCACAAATAATGGATCACTTTTGGCCAGCATTGGCCTCTTTTTTAAGTCACTGCTGTATAGCAAAGAATTGCAGATGCTGGAAATCTGAAACAAGAACTGAAATTACTAGAGAAACTCAGCAGGTCTGGCAGCATTCTCTAGAGAAAAAGCGAAGTTAATGTTTCAGGTCCAGTGACCCTTCTTCAGAAGTGAATAAACATATGGTGAGAGAGAGAGAGATCATGGACATCACTAGGGAGTTGCAGATAGCCTACTGGACACAGATAGCGTCATAGTCATAGAGTTGAGCAGGACAGAAACTGACCCTTTGGTGCAACGCATCCATGCCAACCAGATATCCCAAATTAATCTATGCTCTTTTGCCAGCATTTGACTCACATGCGTCTCAACTCATCCTATTCGTATACCCATCCAGATGCTTTTTAAATGTTGTAATTGTACCAGACTCCACCACTTCCTCTGGCAGTTCATTCCATACACACACCATCTTTTGTATGAAAAAGTTGTCCGATACGTCCCTTTCAAATCACTCCACTCTCACCTTAAAACTATGCTTTCTAATTTTGGACTCCCCAACCCTGGGAAAAAGACCTTGCCGATTCACTCTATCCATGCCCATCATGATTTTATAAACCTCTATAAGGTCACTCCTCAGCCTCCGACGCTCTGGGAAAAATAGCTTATCCAGTCTCTCTCTATAGCTCAAACCCTACAATCCCAACAACATGAGATAACAAGGTGTAGAGCTGGATGAACACAGCAGGCCAAGCAGCATCAGAGGAGCAGGAAGGCTGAAGTTTCGGGCCTAGACCCTTCTTCAGAAATCTTCTTCAGAAATTTCTGAAGAAGGGTCTAGGCCCGAAACATCAGCTTTCCTGCTTCTCTGATGCTGCTTGGCCTGCTGTGTTCATCCAGCTGTACACCTTGTTGTTGCAGATTCTCCAGCATCTACAGTTCCTACGATCTCTCAATCCCAACAACATCCTTGTTTCACGATCAGTGAGATGCCTGCATTCTCTTTTCAGGCACAAGTGACATGTGGCAAATTGCCTTTGACCAACATTTGACCCCCTAAGGTCCTTTACTCTGCTTGCATAGCAAATGGACAATGAAATAATTACACATTGAATGTAGCTGGGATTTGCAAATGGCTGTTTCATGCATTTGTTTCTTCAATGTCTTAGTGCCCAGCAAAATTGGATTTCATGCTTTCACTCATGAAATTGACACTTAATTCCTCTAGCCTTGGTGTTGTCTCAGCCATTTTTTTAGTAGCACTTTGCATCTAGAAAACAGCAAGTGATGGTAGGAAATGCAGCCCACAGTGGCCACCTCGGCACTGGGCCCCTCCTGGTTACAAGTGCACCAGCTCAAATGCCCCCACACCCACTAAAATCTCAGAGCAACTCAACGGCAGCAGAGTCCTCGGGTTGGAATTTTACTCGGCAGGAACCAGTCGGGGGAGATTGGAAATACTGCACTAAAAGATGTTTTACAGGCAACCCTGGCTAACTACAACTATATCAGGCTACCAATGCAGTTGATAAGATTCAGTATGACAAATTGCACTCATTAATCTTGTCCACTCATGAAAGGTCGCTAACATCTTGTAGCACTACAACCATTTCCTCAGGGCTTGACATCTGGCATTGACAGCCAAGGCCATTTGTTCCTACTGCCTTTAACTGTATGTGTTGAAGAGCTTCCTTCCCTGCTGTATATTCAAGACATTTCTCTTTCTTTCCACCTCATCCACCAAGGATTGTATTGTTGCACCTGAAAACTTTAGAACCCACTCTCTTCTCTGTTGTTCCATTCCTCACCCTTTCCCAAACAAAATACTCTTCAATTATGACCCCCAGCATCTGATTCAGCCGCAATGCACCTTCTGTTTAAGAAGTAGAGGCTAGAATTAACTGTTAGTTGCCATTCATGTTACTGTTCCTATGTGTGTCCAGCCAATAGACACTGCAGCTAAGGCTGGCTGGGTGTAGAAATCATTCAAATGAATAGGCAGCACAAATGTTGGCTTACTGCCTGTGTTGAACAATAGTCACATGTTTAATGTGCTGTGATCCCAGCACCTGTTAACAGGGCTATTCAATTTAACCCTCACACATTTTAAAAAAAACAGATCAATGTTACAGGTTTATTAAAACAGTTATGTTTCATTCAACATCTGTCACAGGAGTTATCCTGGATACAAATGTCTCACGTTATTAGTACAGGTACAGCTGCATTCAGACAATGTGTTAGTGGGCATTTATGAAAGTTTATTACACAATCACTCCTTACTGGAGACTATTGTGATAGCATGCCAAAGATTTACTGGAAAGCTATCACACTTGAAATACTAAATTCACTGATTTATCTAATTCTTTATTCCAAATCTATTCATTTGTCAGTTATTTTAAATTTACTTCATATTTAATTTAATATTTTGTTCAATGTTTGAATTGGGGAAAAGGCAGTTTCGTAAGGCCAGTTATTACAGCATGCCCTTTGCACCTTAGTTGAAGCTAATTCTTTCACCATAGAATAATAAACATGGAAATCTCTCTTTATTCCTTCTTGGTTAAATATGTATAAATCACTCCCCACTCCAAACTAAATTAGACAAGGATTAATTTTACAATTTGGAGTTCCTTGAGCAGACCCTCACTCAATGGAGGAGGCAAAGCATACACTTGAGCAGAGATCCCAAACTGGACTCCTACCAAGTAAAGCAAATGCCGGGAGTACTATGTTATGAAATTGACTTCAATATTTGCAGTTGTACTTTTCTGCTATTAGGTTCATCCATTTCAATTAAGCAGATTCAGTAGCTTTGAAGATTGTTCTCAGTAGTCTCTTCATTGATAAATGTTGAAAACATTAACGAAGCAACGTTTCTCACTGTTAGCAGGTGCTTGGAAAATGCCCACCCTCCCGCCCAATATTCTAACTAACGTTTTGAATAAGCCAGTATTACGGCTCTGTTTTTGAATTCTGTACTCCTACTTATAAGATTTAAGCAACAAGAAATTGGTTAGCCACATTTTCTGGACACGGGGGTCAGAATCTATGACCTGGCCATGGCTGTTCGCATCCAAATATGCAAGTACACAAGTTTCATGATGTGCTATTGACCCAAGAACCTCTCATGCTGTTGTCCACTCCCAGACATTGCTGGCATCCTCTTTGTAGGAGGATCCAGAAGGATTGTTCACAAAAAAAATGGCAGGTCAGTCTGATTCTTCTTAAAGGGAGCCTGTTTCTTTAAGCAAAAACTGCACTCAACAACCTTGCTGCAATATTTATATTGCAAAGTAAACACCAGGCAGAAAGAAAGAACCTATAGCGAAATTCTATTTTCTCTGAGCAGAATCTGTGCTTAAAATCCCACAATTTTTTGTACTGATTTTGGACAAATTGCATTAAAATAAGTAATTGCAAAGCTTATAACTCCCTGCATTTGTAGTGTAGGTGCGATTGCCTGTTTAAGTTCAACAAAGTGTTTAAAAAAGATTTAAATCAAATTCGTCCAGCAGCGCTGTGTAGTGCAGCACCAAGAAGAGATAATGAACACAATTAGGACCTACTTTTTTATGTATTGCCAATAAAGCATTTTTGCTATTCTGCCTAGCGATATGTGTACTGCAGAATTTTCTCTGATACAATACATATATTACCTTTGCACAACAAAAGTTGCTTTCGACTGGTGATAGCTTCTTACCTGAGTAAGAACAGCATAGGAAGTGCAATTCTAAGGAATGCTCAAGCTTCCACAACTGGCAATTCTCTTGGTTTGTGACAGCTTGTACCAATAAATAGTGTTTCATCAGATTAACAGCAGTGTTTAAGCTCCAATGTATAAAATATTATTTACTATCAGTACAGCATCAAATTGTGCAACAATGTATTCATTATGTGCCATCCTAAATTTCGCAGAAAAGACGGAAGCTAAGAAGCCAGTAATTAAAACACTAGTAAACACTCTACATTGTAGCCATAATGAAAGAAACCAGTTTAGAGATGCATCCATCAAAAATTATTAGTGATCTTAAGGGATTGCAGAATCAATCACAGCTGAAAAAAAGATAAACAGAGATTCAACAAGGGAAATTGCATAACCATGAGCCCACGACTGGTGAATCATTTTTTCATTCTGCATGTAAGGGGAAAAGCTGTCAGATAAAACTTATTTTGTGAGTACTAATGGTTGATGTTGTATTTAAATTGTGTTAAATGGTGAGCATGGTGCATATCTTCTCGCAAAACAGAATGGAAGTATTCTCAGTAACGTTACAAATTCCACCATTCATTCTGTAAAGCCGTTCAACTGTACTTGTCTGCTGTGCATCAGTGGCATCTGCAAGCGGATCTCAGGCATACAGATGATTATCATTCTCAGGCTATATCTCAGGAGCATACTAACTGATGATAATCAGTCATTGAAGTCCAAAATGTGTGCAGTTTTGCACTGTGTGCAGTTTTGGTCTCCTTACTTGAGAAAGGATGTACTGGCACTGGAGGGGGTGCAAAGGAGGTTCACTAGGTTGATTCCAGAGTTGAGGGTGTTGGTTTATGAGGAGAGACAGAGTAGATTGGGATTATATTCATTGGAATTCAGAAGATTGAGGGGGGGATCTTATGGAAACATATAAAATTATGAAGGGAATAGATAAGATAGAAGTAGAGAGGATGTTTCCACTGGCAGGTGAAGCTAGGACAAGAGGGCATAGCCTCAAGATTAGAGGGAGCAGATTTAGGACTGAATTGAGAAGGAACTTCTTCACCCAGAGGATTGTTAATCTATGGAATTCCTTGCCCAGTGGAGTAGTTGACGCTACTTCAGTAAACGTTTTTAAAAGATAGGGTAGATTTTTTTTGAACAATAAAGGAATTAAGGGATACGGTGAGAACGCGGGTAAGTGGATCTGAGTCCACGAAAAGATCAGCCATGATCTTATTGAATGGCGGAGCAAGCTCGAAGGGCCGGACGGCCTACTCCTGCTCCCAGCTCTTATGTTGTTATGTTCTAAAATACAGGATGTAATTAAAACTGACTTTAACACACTTATTACAGTGGACATAACCATGATAGGAAAAGTCCAATTTCTTGCAGTAGTGAACAGATCCCTGCTTTCAGAGATCATTGGACAATTTTGGGTTTCATTCCCCTGTGGTGTAAGACAGATGGCCTGAAAGGTAAAATTCTGAAGGTGCATTTTTCCATAATAAAAAGGTGAATGCATTCCTACATAAGGGGCCCTCTTGTAGTGTACTAGTAGTGTCTCTACCCCTGGACTGAGATGCTAGGGTTTAAGCCCCATCTGCTCCAGAGGTGCATCATAACATCTCTGAACAGGTTGATTAGAAAAACAAGTTAATTTTTTTTTTTAAAATTAAAAACACTGTGAAGGCTATTCATTTTGTTTAAATTGCAAAAAAAAACTTAGGATTCTGACAAAACATCATGGTGATTGCAGGTTATCTCCAGAACAAAATCTGCATATGTTTGCAGGACAAGTCTTGAATTACAGTTAAGAATGGGCAACAGTTGTATAACAATAGTTTTGCACTGTGATGACAAGTTGAAAATCCATCCCAAGTATGCAATTTATGCTTCATACAGGTATGTTATTTTCGATCAATCAATGCTTGATTATCTTATGTGCATTTTGGAAGGTTCTATTGGATCCATTTGGAGTGAATACCAAGTATGATCCAATCTTAAATATGTTATTTTTGAAAGTGATCCAACCTTGCATTCAGTTTTTTGTGGAAGAACAGTTGGATCAAATCTGATTGCATCACAATGTGTGCATTTTAATATTCCTTGGTAAAAGCTGGCAATAACCTCAATAGCTTCATACCTTTTCTTACCGTTTTCACATCTACTTCCAAGAGATATCACAGTTTACTGATTGCATCCCCAATGAATCATAGCTTTGAATACACTGTTCTTTGCTAAGATTAAACTGGCTGACATCTGCAGTAGTTGTACTACACTCGGTATTCGCAAAATAAAAAAATCTGGCCTTAATACTTTCTAACTTCGTGGGCTGTCCTCTCCTGCTGTTCATGCTTTTCCATCTGCCCAAACGTGCAAGTAGTAACGTATTTACTGTAAGGCTATGCCTCATTCAATGAAATATCTCCTTGCATTCAAAGTTTATTATGTCACTTATGGATAGCAGTATCAAAGAATTAATGCTGAGATCAGTTGGACGGAATGAATGTGGGAAGAAAATTATTATTAAGCAAGTGTGTTTGTATCCTGTTAATTGCTTACCAAGAAAAGCATTAAACAAAATTCCTTCAGAGGCAGCAGGAACATGAACGTGGGCACCAATTATGAAAACATGCGTAATTTCAAAATCAAGTCACCAATAAAACTACAAATCAATAAGCATTACTCAGCATATGCATTACCTCAAACACAGAAAAAAAATACCAAAGACTCGGAGCTGTGCAATTTTTACTTGAATTCTCACTTCTTTGAATTTACATGATTTTATTCCTTATCTGTCCAGTTCCCAAGTGATTTCTACTGAAAAGCAATATTAGCAGAATTTATTGATTGCAATGCTGCAGTCTATTTTTAAGCGGAATGGTACATTGTTGTGGTCCCAAAAACAGTAAATCAACACTATGTCACATGATTTGTTTGTACTCACAGTTGAAATGGTCCTAAATGTATATATAACTTTACAGTGACCCATTTCCACAAATAAATGGATTCTGCTCCATCAGAAAGATACTGACGCAATGCATAAGATTTGTCAGTTCAGGGTCCTTGGTTTAATCCGTCTTATTGGTAATTACTGAAAAGCAGTTTCTTAACAATGATTGGAGTTGCATGTGTGAGCTGTAGAGTTTGGAATATTTTGTTATTTTCCACCCACTATTTCAAAATCTGCTGTCCTCTTTATCTTAAAGCGTAACATTGGCTAGAAGTGAGAAAAAGGATTTTTGTCTCAAAACAAAAGATGAATAAAATATATCTTTGTAAAATGCTAACCAATTAGTTTCCCCAGCCCCCAGCATCTGTTTATCCTTTGTAGTTTTTTCCCTTGTAGGTACATATCATATTAACTTTTGAGTTTTATTATTGGAAGTGTCCTTCCAAGCTGTGAATTTCAGATGACAGCTTGTGTAAAAACACTTCTGCTAGTGGTGGCCATTTCATTTTACTTACCCCATCAAAAATCATTCTAATATTAAATGCCTGACAATGGTTAAGGTGGGGATTTTATCACTTCATAGGCTACACCCCAACTTAACTCCAAAACAATGTCAAATAACCCATACTCCCGTCAGCCATAAACACAGACATGTGATTTCTAATAACTCCAAGCAGTTAGTTGAAAACATCTAACTTCCAGGAAGAACGCAGCAGGCCAAGCAGCATCAGAGGAGCAGGAAGGCTGACGTTTCGGGCCTAGACCCTTCTTCAGAAATGGGGGAGGGGAAGGGGGTTCTGAAATAAATAGGGAGAGAGGGTGAGGCCCTATTTATTTCAGGACACCCTTCCCCTCCCCCATTTCTGAAGAAGGGTCTAGGCCCGAAAC
>NC_063344.1:41015619-41071337 GCF_021869965.1 Rhincodon typus | reverse complement strand
TGTGTATCCTGAAGTCTGCCTTGCACGACGTTTACCCGAAGATCCGAGGCTGAATGTCCATAACCGTTTAGAATGGCCTCAACCGGGATCTTGGGTTCATGTCGCACTACAGGTGACCCCACCTCACTATACACACGCACATATGCACAGATACACACACACACTCTCTCACACAAACACACTCGTACACATAAACGCATTCACATAGACCCTCTCTCATACACACATTGTCCATCTCTCTCTCTCACACACACACACACACACACTCAATACACGCACACGTAAATCTATGGGGTGAATTTGCATTTGCAGATACATTCTATTTTGTTAAAAAAACACGCAATTTGTAGACAATGTGGCATTTTATAAATTCCTACTTTGAAAATAAAGCCAGTCTGACTCCAAGTTGATACACAGTCAGATTCTTAAATAAGGCCTCACACCTGAAATGCATTGTCTGACCTGGGATTTCACCCCTGGTATACTGAGGGAACTGATAAAACCTCCATCTCCTACCGACCAACCTCATCCCGCCCCCTTGACCTGTCCGTCCTCCCTGGACTGACCTATCCCCTTCCTAACTCCCTACCTACACTCACCTTTCCTGGCCCCATCCCCGCCTCTTCGACCTGTTTGTTTCCTCTCCACCTATCCTCTCCTCTATCCCTCTTCTATCCGCCTCCCACTCTCTCCCTATTTATTTCAAAAACCCCCTTCCCCTCCCCCTTTTCTGATGAAGGGTCTAGGCCCGAAACGTCAGCCTCTCTGCTCCTGTGATGCTGCTTGGCCTGCTGTGTTCATCCAGCCCTGCACCTTGTTGTCTCGGATTCTCCAGCATCTGCAGTTCCTACTATCTCTGATAAAACCTTTAGTTACCTCAAAGCACTGACTTGAAAGAAATTCAGGAATTTGCATATTAATCATTTCTAACTGATTAGAGATTTAACAACCATCTTAGGTTTGTTCAACACCGCATCAGTTCTATTTTGCTTATAAATTCTGTGCCTGATGCTATGTCTCTCAGTGACACCTGAAGAAGAAGCCAGACTCTGAAAGCTTGTGTCTTCAAATAAACCTGGTGGACAATAACCTGATGTCGTGTGATTTTTGACCTTGTCTACCCCAGTCCAACACCAGCACTTCCACATCACTGCAACTTAACTCATTAGAAACTCGATTCTTAATTGTCTTTGTGCGCTGTAACGTAATTCAGAAAACCATTTAAATAGACTTATGTTAATGTAAAGCTCTCTGACCAACAGGCATCAAATTCTTTTGGTGTAATTAGCAGTTAGTTAATGCTATGGCTGTGACTGTTGCTGGTATAGATTTCAGTAAGCACAGAACACTCTTCAAAACATCAGATTTCATTCACATCAGACCAGAGACAAATACAATGGGGGCCACTTTCAACTGAAAAGTCAGCTACTTGCAGGTGAGAATTAGAGGCTTAGCAGAGGGCAGGGTGTGGACCAGGAAAGTGAGGGGCAGGGGAGGGGGGGGTTGCGGGGGTGGGGAGAGGGGGGGGGGGGGGGGGGGGGAGCGGTGGTGGTAAGGTGGTGTAGTTGGGAGCCATTACTGCATTGAACCAAAGGCTCAATATCCAAATTTCAGATGGATCTGTAAAAAGCAAAAGTAGCATGTGTACCTGTTTTGTGCAGAAAGTTCTTATATTTGTGATCTGGGGATTTATACATTATTAAAGGTGCAAATAGGTGGCACAAACCAAGTTTCTATTACGTGGTGAGCTGCTTAGCCAGTGCCCATTATAAGGATCATTGGTAGTAATACAAAGCCTGAAAAATATATTCAGAAGATTTTAATGTGTCTCTGGCCTCTTGATCGAAACTTTTGAAATGGTTGCATTGATTCTGCAGCCATTTTGACCAGGAATTGAAAATCTCCTCACAATAGCTTCTCAATCTTGCATATAGTTTACTCTGATTTGTCACATTACATGTAGAAAAACCATATAAAGCATTCTTTTCACTGTGAACACATTTCATATATTCCCAGGGACAATATTACTCTAGTTGCATTCAAAACATACTAATGTGAATCTACATGTAAACACTGTGATATGGTGGAAGCAACCTCTTGACTAAGTCAATGTAAAGAGTCTCCAATGACAAGGATATGATGTGAAATTGATTTTAAATGGTATTTCAGTTGTAGAAATGTATTTCCCATGTTCTAAACAAAGGTTGAGGCAACACAAACTTTAGCAGAATGATACTTGTTTGTAGAATTTGATGAGTTAAAAATAATTTGTCCATTTTTATGGTCTGCGCAAAGAAATCAATATTTTAGTTCATTCATAAATTCTTTTCTCAGCAATATAATACCATTTTGAATAACGTTATATTTGAGGCAGCTCCTCATTTTAATGAAGTTGATAAAAGAAGCACAACTACAGAAGGAACTAATCATGCATTGGCTAGAATATATTCTACCACTGAACAGTGAGAATATAATCCATTGTAATCAATTTAAGGTTATGTTCAATTTATAACAATATCTATTGCAGAAGCAATCTCCTTTATTGTATTCTGTGTTCTAACCATATTTTAAATATAAAATCTTTCAAGATCATTCCTTTGATTGGGATATGTTTCCTGTTAGCTGTTAGTAGATCAGGATCGCTGAGAAGATACCCAGAGAATCAATCATTTTAATAAGAATGTATGATTAATTTGTTCACTTAACTGGTTGAGTTCTTTTTGTTTTCCATTCATTAGCATTATGTAAAACAACTAAAAGTTCACTTGAAATACTTCGTTTTTGCATTAATACTGTAAAAAAAAGGCATCATATGGATAAAAAAACAGATGAAGTACTTCATTATGCAAGACAACTTATGAGGATTTAATGAGTTCACCTGTTTGCCTTTGTGAAAAATTAATTCGGTTTCCACATGAATTAATAAAAAGCACTTCACACCAATGTTGTTTTACAACAGTGGTTAATTTTAGATAAGTACACTTAGACAATCCTTCATAAAAATAATTTGTATGTGCTTTGTCCACGTTATACAAAAACTGTAAGATTGTCCTACTTCATGAATACTGAAGGAGATATTGTGAACAAAGATTAATTACATTTGCCTCTGATTAAATTCATTTCTTTTCAAATATTTTATCTTCTTTGTTAATTTGTTAGATTGCTAATAGGGTCAGTATACTTGCATGAAAAAATTAAATATCCAGCACGAATTCCACAAATGGCTCAACATAACATCTGAACTCATTCCAGTCCAGTAACATTAAATATGCACTCCATCTGAAACACAGACTAATTGAAAGATGAGCTAGCAACAAAATGGACATTGGTTTAATCTATGGTTGAGTTGTGACACAACCATCCAATGAAGTGGAGCTGTATAAAGTAGTCAGTCCTGAGTTTAATCACTTATCAATTAATTAATTAGAAGTAAGACTGCTAGAAGTGCTTAATAAAGCAAACAACATGTTTTGAGAGAGAAACAGAGTTACAATTTCAGGTCAATGACTGCAGAACTGATATAGACTGGCAATGTATTTAAAAGTCTTTCCAATTCTCTCTATGGCCTTATCCATTCTTAATCTCTATAATCTCTAACCCCACAATGGTCTGAAATATCTGCATTCCTCCAATTCTGGTACCTCAAACATTCCAAACTTTAATTATTCCACTGGTGGCAGTGCTCTCTGTTGGCTATGCACTAAGGTCTAGAACTCTCTCCTTAACAAGCATCACATTTTCAGTAACACCAATAACCACTTTGTGGTCTCATCTGCTCCTATCTAATGAACAGTCATTGTCGGGGTGACCTGTACCTGGCCATGTAAGGTGACTTGTACCTGACCACACTAAGCAGACCACACCTGTTTACAAGATAGCAGACACAAGCTAAGCAAAACTGAGCAGCCTGCTCACACAGTGAAATACTATGGTACCTTTGAACAGCACTGCTAGAAGGTCAGTAAAAGAATGCTTTACATTCCCACCTGAGACAGTTCAGATAAAAGGATGCCCTAGGACAGATAAATGACCATTTCTGGCCTTATTAATGAAAGGATGATTGTCCCAGTAAATGAATAACATCAGGTGCTAGATTAAGTCCCAAAGCAGCCGCAAGGATGACAGCTAAAGTTAGTTCATAGTAAATAGTTGCTTCTTTGAAGCTACCTGCAATATTAAATAGATTCTAGTTAAAAATGCTTCAATCTTAGAAGTTGGTTTCAATATATAACCAGAATATAAAACAAGCATTTAAAAACAATTAAGCCTAGATGTGAAGGTTAACTAGCCTTAGGAGACACTTTCTCTTATGCCCTGAACAAGATAAATTGCTCACAGCCCATAAATTTAAAAATGCTAACGGTAGAAATAGTTGTATAATATTACACTTTATAATTAACTTTATAGCAGAAATTAACTTTATAGCAATCAGTTAAAACTAACTGACTTTTTATTTTAACATTATGCAGTTGGGACAGTGGGAAATATTAGAGGAATGGCTGAATTTGATAAAACAAAGCACATGTAGTACAATAAATTAATATAATTCACCCTGCTCACAGTGCTAATCTTTAGGAACGTACCCCCTGACCAGGGACAAAAACTCAGGAGGCAGGAGGGATTCAGGCAAGTGGAAGATGTTTATTCAAGTAGAAACCGGTAAATGCAGGGAGAGGGCCATAGAATAATCCCCAAATCGGAAGGGAGATCAATGACACACTCTGATTTTCACAGTGAAAAGACAGCATTTTATACACTTTGTTACAATGATCAAATACAGCTTAGTCACGGTCCTTCCCTCTTAATCCATACATCCAATTCCTTGGCTCACATAATCGATGATGGGCATTCCTACACATAGCCCCAGATTCCCATGGTCTTATGGCATTTGTAATCACTCGCTTGGGATCTTTCTATGCATCCTATTCATTCACATTCCAAACTTTACTGGCTGCACTCGCTCGGATCTGTCTCAGGATTCTTATCTCTAAGGACAGCGTGAATTATAGTATTCATTGTACTACATGCACTTTATTTTATCAAACTCAGCCATTCCTCTAATATTTCCCACTGTCCCAATTGCATAATGTTAAAATAAAAAGTCAGTTTGTTTTAACTAATTGCTATAAGATTAATTTCTGTCATAAAGTTAATTATAAAGTGTAATATTATACCGTTAGCATTTTTTAATTTATGGGTTGTGAGCAATCTATCTTGTTCAGGCCATAAGAGAAAGTGTCTCCTAAGGCAAGTTAACCTTCACATCTAGGCTTAATTGTTTTTAAATGCTTGTTTTATATTCTGGTTATGTATTGAAACCAACTTCTATGATTAAAGTATTTTTAATTAGAAGCTATATAATATTTGAGGTAGCTTCAAAGAAGCAACTATTTACTATGAACTAACTTTAGCTGTCATCCTTGCGGCTGCTTTGGGACTTAATCTAGCACCTGATGTTATTCATTTACTGGGACAATCATCCTTTCATTAATAAGGCCAGAAATGGTCATTTATCTGTCCTAGGGCATCCTTTTATCTGAACTGTCTCAGGTGGGAATGTAAAGCATTCTTTTACTGACCTTCTAGCAGTGCTGTTCAAAGGTACCATTGTATTTCACTGTGTGAGTATGCTGCTCAGTTTTGCTTAGCTTGTGTCTGCTTAGTGTGGTCAGGTACAAGTCACCTTACACCCCTACAATGACTGTTCATTAGATAGGAGCAGATGAGATGGCAATAGACCACAAAGTGGTCATTGGTGTTACTGAAAATGTGACGCTTGTTAAGGAGACAATTCTAGACCTTAGTACATAGCCAACAGAGAGCATTGCCACCAGTGGAATAATTAAAATTTGGAATGCTCAAGGTACCAGAATCAGAGGAATGCAGATATTTCAGTGGGTTGTGGGGATAGAGATTACAGAGATAGGGATTGGTAAGGCCCGGGTTCTCTGCATTTCTTCCACAGTCCAAAGATGTGCAGGTTAGGTGGATTGGGCATGCTAAATTGCCCATAGTGTCCAGGCTATGTTGATGACTCATGAGGAAATACAGGTTTACAGGGTTGGCTCTGGGTGGGATGGTCTTTAAAGGGTCAGAGTGAACTCTATGGGCCGAATAGCCTGTTTCCACACCATAGAGATTCCATTCTATGATTCAGAAGGTGATAAACGTGGAGGAGAATACAATGATAGGGATTGGTGAGGCCATGAAGAGACTTGAAAACAAGATTAAGAATTTTAATGGCAAAGTTCCATGATGTGGGGATATCACAGGTCAGTGAACACAGGTGTGATGCATGAAAGATACTTGGTACACATAAGGATGTGGAGAGACTTTGAAAGACGTTTAAGTATATTACTAATCTGCAAAAAAACAAATTCATATCGAAGATATTATCCAGATGCTTATGAACATTATGTGAATTGACAGAATTTTCTGTTCTTATTGCTGACCTATAAAGAGCCCAATAAACAGAATCATAAAATAGTACAGCACAAAATAGGCCACGTAGCACCTTAATGTTGCTGAGCTTTTCTCCATATCAGCAAGCCCAGTCTTCTATTATCATGCCCAATAATATTCTCTTTATTGTCTTAAACTATTTTATGGATCTTCCTTCAACCAATTATCTGGCATTTCTCAAACGCATGCAAAAATTTTAAAAATCAGCATTTTATCTGCATTTTAAATGTTTCTAAATCAGAATGCCAATGATTTAAAAATGAAATAATTAGAATATTAAAATATAACTGTTTGTACTAAGGAACAGAAAAACTAACAGTTAAATCGGCTTTGTATGTAGAAGTCTGATCTTTTTAAGAAAATTAAGTGTTGAATAACAGTAGCCAGTATAGGAAAGCAGTGTCTTGTATTTGACTGCATAAATTGGTTTACAGGTTTACAGAAACTTTTGAAAAAAAGTATAATTGGACAAGAAGCTACTTTAATAAAATTGCACTTTTTCTACTTTTTTTCTAATTTAGGATTCGATACTTTGCAACAATAACTCTAATGTCTAAGTGTATTTGACAGCTGTGAGTATCCAGAGATAGTAGGAACTGCAGATGCTGGAGAATCCGAGACAACAAGGTGCAGGGCTAGATGAACACAGCAGGCCAAGCAGCATCGCAGTGTGGAGCTGGAGAAGCACAGCAGGTCCGGCAGCATCAGAGGAGCAGGAAAGTCAATGTTTTGGGTTCATACCCTTCATCAGGACTAGTGTTTTTTTCGGCCCTGAGCTAGGGAAGGGATGACTGTAGTGAGAAAAGAAAAAAAACCCAGTCCTGATGAAGATTGCAAACCTGAAACATTGACTTTCCTGTTCTTCTGATGCTGCCTGACCTGCTATGTTCCTCTAGCTCCACACTGTGTTGACTCTGAATCCAGCATCTGCAGTTCTTGCTATCTTGAGAGAGAATTCTAATATTATGGCAATCAACCTGGAAAGTTCCAAATCAGCGAGACATTCAAGTGTAAGTAGAAAGTAAATTGCAATGTGATAGTGCTGTTTGAAGATTAAGAAGTAGGAATTAATCAAATAATTACAACTTGGTGTGAAGTTTTCCTGTAGGCTGGAGAGTTTTTTTAAGGCCTCTGCTATAATTAAGTTAATCAATCAGTATCTTTCTCTATCTCTAATTTGAGAAAATAGGCAATTAATTTATCTTAAACACATAAAAAGTAAATTTATTATGGAGCAGTTAATAATTACAGGTTACTGCAGATATTTGCATAAATACTAAAATTTACTTCATACTCTGGTTTGATTGCAAAAATGTTGCACACTGAATCTCTCTTTCTGATCCCGAACATTGGAAATGTGTCACAACTTCTGGAGATAACAGTGCTTTGTGTTTCTACAGTGTGCAGTCTACCAAATGATAAAATATCTAAAGGCACTGAATGGATTTATTATAAAACAATTCTCTACACTGAGTCACAAAGATGTACTAATTAAGGCAGATGGTTAACACCTTGGCCAATGATGTAGGTTTTAAGGAGTACTTTGAGAGTATTAAGGTGAAAGGTTTGGTAGAAAGGAAAAGATGTATAAGCAGAGAATTTCAGAGCTTCGTGCAGAGGCAACTGAGGGCACTGCAGCAGTGAAATAATTAAAATTGGGACACTGAAGATACTATGCATGTATTTCAGTAGAGGGACATAATGAGGCAGCATGGTGGTTCAGTGGTTAGCACTGCTGCCTCACACTGCCAGGGACTTAGGTTTGATTCCAGCCTCAGGTGACTGTGTGAAGTTTGCACATTCTCCCTGCCTCTGTGTGGGTTTCCTCCGGGTTCTCTGGTTTTCTCCCACAATTCAAAGATGTGCAGGTTAGGTGGATTGGGCATGCTAAATTTCCCATGGTGTCTAGGCTATGTTGATTAGCCATGGGGAAATACAGGGTTATAGGGTTGGGTCTGTGTAGGATAGTCCTTGTAAAAACTATTGGCCGAATGGCCTGTTTCCACACCGTAGGGTTTCTATTCTATGATTCAGAAGGTGATGAACACGGAGGAGAATACAATGATAGGAATTGGTGAGGCCATGAAGAGACTTGAAAACAAGGATAAAAATTTTAATGGCAAGGTTCTGGTGACATCATAGGTCAGCGAACACAGGTGTGATGCATGAAAGGCACTTCTTGCAACTAAGGATGTGAACCGTAGAATTTTGAATAAACTTTAGTTTACAGAGGGTAGAATTTAAGGCTGACCAGGGATGTGTTGAAATGGTCAGGTCTAGAGGCAACCAAGCAATGATGTGGATTCCAGCAGCAGGTCAGCTGAGGCATGGACAGCATCAGATAATGCCACAGAATAGAAAATAGGTGTTGCTAGTGTTGGTGCAGGTATGTGCTCAGAAAGTCACCTTGCAGTCAAAAATGACATTATGGTTGCAAAGGGCTTCATTCAGTTTCAAAATATGCCAGAGAGAGATATGAAATGGAGTTTGCAGCATGCACTGAAATCAGTTGTGAAAAACATAAGTTGCAGCGATACCTTTTGTTCTCAGTTGAATTCAGATGCCGTTACTTCTAATACTTCAACCTAGTAAGGAAAATGAGGTGAAATTACTCAGATTCATTCAGAATTATATTGCACTTGTCTTTGAACTTAGTGTTATAAAATTATACTGACAGCCAAAGAGGCACTAAGCTGGTAGTGGAAATCACTGACCTAACATAGAACTTGCCCAATTTTCATTCATATCAAAAGCTAGGGCCCAGGTGGCTATGTATGTTCTAGCAATAACCCCCCAAGAGTTTGGGGAGTCTTGCAACATGAAAAGATATGAGTCGAACTGCTATACTTTATCAATGAGGATAATGATTAAGGTGTGTGGGCAATAAGCAGCCGAGGCTTTTCTGGGTTACATGGACAGATACTATAAATGTTTTCTACAATAGTTTGATAGGAAGCTGAGGCAGAAACATTCAGAGCAGTGGTAACCATAACTGCTGCTAACACATGCATTCTGATAAAATCTAATCTGCACATTGGTTTGCAGGAGATGGCACAGCTCCATCCCTGTCTTCTTCATGAATCTAAACCAACTCAGATAGTCCTCTTCAGACATTCTCAGGCAAATGGAACTAAATCTTTAAACATAATTGTATTGAATGATCCCAGGGAGTCTGCAACTAAAGCAAATAATTGTTTTGAGAAATAGAACAGTACTTAGGAAACAGGCTGGGTTGCTGTGGTCATGTGACATCTGCCTCTGCTGCAACCTACATGGAAAAAACAATTTTTAAATATAGCAATACCTGGAAACGAACATATTGGGCGTACTGGAACACTATTCTGAGGTATACAACATGTCAGACCATTTTGCATCATTTGTAAATTTTACTGGTTTTTGCTTTACGAAACCAATACTTTGTGCAATGTGTGACAATCATTACACATCACTTGAAGCATGCTGTCAGGAATGCTGCCGCTGAGAATGTTGTGTATTTTCAGAGCTGTACAAGAGCCAGCAACTGAAAGAAACAGCAGGGAAGAAATAAACAAAAAAAAACCTGCAACGATGAATTACCCAGTGAGTAGGGCAACACAGTGGCTCAGTGGTTAGCACTGCTACCTCACAACACCAGGGATATGGGTTTAATTCCATCCTCGGGAGACTGTCTGTGTGGAGTTTGCATATTCTCCCCATATCTGCATGGGTTTCTGGCAGATGCTCTGGTTTCCTCCCACAGTCCAAAGATGTGCATGTTAGGTGGATTGGTTGTGGGAAATACAGGAAAAGGGTAGGTGGATGGGATGCTGTTTGGAGGGTCAATGTGAACTTGTTGGGCTGAATGGCCTGTTTCCACACTGTAGGGATTCTATGAGTCAAATGGCTGTGCATTTTCCATTTCCTGCTGTTCAGGAAATGAAAAGAGATAAGAGACAGACTTGAATTTTTTTTCTTTATTCAGTGGCAAAACTGTAAAAAGCTACAGAGTTGATTTTTAAAATACCTGCGCAAATATGAGTAGCAACCTGCTATCAGTGCTTGGGAAAGGGTGCTGCAAGTTGTATTGCAGCCCAGATTTCACTGAGGAGCAGAAAGTCCAGAATGGAGGAATTATTAACTGCTTTAAGACTTTTGGAGTTCTGTATCAATGGTGCTCTCATTCCATTTCACCAGTATGTTGGCTTCCAAGGCACCACCAACAGAATACATACATTTGACATGTTCATGTCTCTTGCTCAAATAACTCCAATAAATAGAGTAAACATGATTTCTCCTTTCACAAAATTCTGTTGATTCTGCCTGATTACCTTGAATTTAAATAAATGCCCTCCTATAACTTATTAATAATAGTTATTAAAATTTTAGTTATAACAGATATTAAGCTAACTGGCCTCTTTTTTCTTGCATGCTGCCTCCCTCTCTTTTTGAATAAATAAATCTTTTTGAATAACCTTTAACACTTTCCAATTTAAAGGAAATTTTCTTGAATAAAAGCAGTTTTAGAAAGTTAAAACCAATGCATCAATTATCACACTAGCTCTCCTGTTAATTCCCTAGGATGAAGTCCATCAGGACCCAGGCACTTGTTTGCCTGCAGCTCCAACAATTTACACAGCACCACTTTTCTATTGATTGTAATTTTCCTGAGTTCCTCGCTACTTGCCATTTCCTGATTTATGGTTGCCTCTGGGATGTGACATGTTTACAAAACTGTGCTCTTGGATAGTTTAGGGGGACTTTCAAATTTAGACAAAAGGCAATTTGTTTCTCGATACCTTCTTGTTGAGTTGTGTAGTGTCAACACAAGCACAAATTATATCTTTTGACTTGGGTGTCAGGCTCAATCATCATTCTACTTGTTTCATGACTAGGGAAATATCTCGTATTCTTGCCATCTCCTCTTCTCAAATTGTTTTGTTAAAGGACGAGGTGTTTTCCTGGATGTATAAAGGCTGCAGAAGTTTAGCATCTTTCTTCAATGTTGTGCTGTATTTTATTTTCAACCTTCCAACTGCTTCGAAAAAATTGGGATAGCCGTTTTCAAAGGAATATTGTGGTTTCTGTTACTTAACCTCTACCACATTTTGAATGAGATTGAGGACAATACAACTTAGAGGTTTCCTAGTATTTTGGCATATTGGAGATTTGCTTGCAATGTATCTTTAACACTAAGTGCAGTGCCCCTTGGACCATGTATTTGAATTTTGTCAAGTAGTGGTTTGTCAATCTGGGTTCACTATCTGGTAATTCTGTAACACAGTTAAGTTGAAATTCACGAGGTGCCCATTGAATCAAACATTGACATGCCAAAATACTTCATCTGGGTTACTAATTTCCCTCAGAAAAACTTTACCTTTGTCTTCTATTGGAAACTTACTTTATCTCTATATGCGGGTAGTTCTTCTGTCTTTTACTTTTCTCTGCCTGGGCGCTACGTTGGTGCATTATCTGAAATTGATCTACTGTCTTACAATAAGAGAATTCAGTTCTTAAAGCTGGGAATTACTCATACTTATGAGGTTTCTTTGCTCCACAGCACTGGCAGGACTTTTAGAGTCTGGTCTCTAATCTACCCAAGGCATTGGCTTATCTAGTGTGTCTTTTGTGAGTTGGCACCTAAAAAAAAAGAATAGATTCCATAGATCTCCTGTACCAAGTTCTTAGGATTGATGTGTTTTGTTTCCAGAGCTCTGCTTCATTCAACACATGAATGGCTTTCTCTAGAGTCAGATATTCTTTGGACCATAATGTATCCAACAGACAACATGCCTACAACAATTTGGTCAGTTATGAATTCTGACTTTGTCACCACAATTGCATCATTCCTCCATCCTGTATTGACCATTAATGAAATCATCTATTGATTTACCTAAATGTTACGGTCTTGTGTTGAATATTGCCCATTCAAGAATTTTATTGGTTCTGTGGTTGAAATAATTGTCAACGGCTTTCAATACCTCTTTGAAATTTTGTTTCATAAAACCCGTTGGCAGGCAACAGCATCATTTGATTTGCTTCCTTTTATATAAACCTTCATTCACAGGACATGGGCATCTCTAACCACGCCAGTATTGATTGCCCATTCCTAATTGCCTTTGAAAACTGGTGGCAAGTTGCCTTCTCAAACTGCTGCAGTCCTTGGGTTGTATGAGCACACACTATACAGTTTAGAAAGGAGTTTGCCAAGATTCATGCTGCTTTCACCTTGTTTTCCCACAAAAAGAATTTGTGTGTTATTCCAGAATCACATACATCTTTAAATTACTCAATGGTTATCTGCTTTAGTGCCTTTGTTTAGTTATTTCCCTGGCTCTCCAATCCCAGAATATATGAGATTTCTCTTGTGGCCTGCAGTTTAACTTTCCCAGTACTGCTTCATAATATCCACAAACAATTGCAGTGACTCCTGATCGGAGGTGCATTTTTAAAAAATTACTTCCCTTTCAACCTGAATTACTGTACAATTTGATATGTTGCCTTTTATACAAGGTTGTTTTCATTTTACGTGGTGTAATCTATGATGTCTAGTTAGGACACAGCTCAGCTTGGGCTCAGGAACACTCCTATAAACAATCTCCTCAAAAAGCAATCTGTATCTTATGGAGCTACAGATTCCTTCTGATCCTGAACATCTCCCGTGTGTTCAGGAACAAAAACAGAAGTTGCTGGGAAAACGCAGCAGGTCTGGCAGCATTTGTGAAGAAAAAATCAGAGTTAATGTTTCAGGTCCGGTGACCCTTCCTCAGGACAGTCAGTTCAGAATTGTTGCTGTGCCATTCTCTGAAGGATACTTCTGTACTGAGTGTTGCCATGAGTTTTGTAGGGTTCACAGCCATCAGCAATCAGTTGTATCTTTCTTTTGAAATCTTCTGGGTCACCAGTATGTTTTCCACGTTTTTTTTCTTGGTGCTCCAATTTCTGATTTCCTTTCACTTATACCATTGAGCAACACAGTTGGTCACTAATCCTCACTATGCTGTGGAAGGGGCCCACTGTTACTATTATGTTCTGTATGGGTTCCTCCAAGCCCAAAGTAATCTAGTGTGAATGAGGACTGCCACCTTTCTGCCCTAACTGGAAGAGTCTTGTTGAGTAAACAGTATGTAGTTTATTGCATTACTGCAGCATAGGATTCTGGGTAATCCAAGATGGAGGACAGAAAAAAAATTATGACTGTAAGAGCTTCTCCTTTTTTGGGGTGTCTTCAATGTTGGAGTTGATTTCCTTGAATTCTAGGAGCAGTAATTGCTGTTTTATAAGTTGTTGCGTTGTTTTGGAACTTTGGAACAAAAATGATCAAAACAATGGCACTTTAAAAATGGAGGAAGAGAGACAAAGTAGTGCTGAACAAAGAGATCTTGGAGTGCATGTTCATAGTTCCTTGAAAGTGGAGTGCCAGGTAGACAGGATAGTGAAGAAGGCGTTTGGTATGCTTGACTTTATTGGTCAGTGTATTGAGTATGGGAGTTGGGAGGTCATGTTGCAGCTGTACAGAACATTGGTTAGGCCACTTTTGGAATATTGGGTTCAATTTTGATCTCCCTGCTATAGGATGGATGTTGCGAAACTTGAAAGGGTTCAAAAACGATTTACAAGGATGTTGCCAGAGTTAGAGAGTTTGAGCTATAGGGAGACGTTGAATAGGCTGGGGCTATTTTTCCTGGACCATTGGAGGCTGAAAGATGACATTATAGAGGTTTATAAAATCATTAGGGGGCATAGGTAGAGTGAATAACCAAGGTCTTTTCCCCAGGGTGGTGGAGTCCAAAGCTAGATGGCATGGGTTTATGGTGAAAGGGGAAAGATTTAAAAGGGGTCTAAAGGGCAACTTTTTCACACAGAGGGTGGTGCATGTATGAAACAAGCTGCCAGAGGAAGTGAATAGGTCTGAAATTCACTAATTTTATTGTCTCCCTCTTTTCCTGAGCCATTGGGCTATATTTAAAATAACCTTAAATGTGTCTGCAAATACCTCCTTCTTTACTCAGCTCAAGTCCTCAAGACATCATCACACTGAATGGTACATACTAAACTGAATCCAGTATTAACTTTCAGACCTTTGTACAACATCTGCGTATCACTATAGTGGTAGAGAGTGATATTTTCATATTCTAAATACATAGTTTTCTAAATATGGAGCTCATAATCCATGTCTTTTGAAACATAGCTTTTAATTCTAGAAATTAGTTTTAGCTCTAGATAAATAGGGGAATAAATTGGTAAACAATAAATTGAATGCATTATGAACGACATTGGAGTTATTTACAATTTTTAAAAAAGTAATGCATTTTTATCAGCGATTACAGAAGGCATAAAACTTGAACAATGAATGATACATCTCTGGATTTGTAATGGAAGCAGAAGACCTACAATTACTTCAATAGAAAAATAAATTATGTACGTAATTATCACCAGAGAATTGGCGTTCACTTCAAATTCAGACCAGATACTGGTGCATCAATTCAGACTTGCAGCAGAGTTGACCTTCAGCAAAATTAAGAGCTTGCTACTACTGGTAAACACTGCAGCTAAATTTCCTTCACCCTTGTAATGCAATTCTACTCATTGAAAAAGCTAAAGACCATACCTTTCCTGGAGCCTCAAAGGGTTTCTGGCACACTGTTTATGGATTCTCTGTCTGAAATAGGAGGAGTAGACTGTTCAGTCCCTCAAGTCTGCTCTACCATTCAATAGACTTATAGCTGATATTCTACCTTTACTCCATATTTCCTCCTGCTCCCCATCAAAAATATAGTCCATCTCAGTTTTGTAAGTACCCAGTGAGGAACTCCCACAATCCTCTGGAAGAAATAATTGTAAAGATTCATTATGTATCCTCTAAGAGAATAAATTGCCCCACATCTCAATTATAAATGATCAACTCTCAATCCTGAGACTGTGCTCCCATGGCCTAGATACAGCCAGGGGAAACAACCTCTCAATGTCTATTATGTCAAGCCTCTTCAAAACTTGATTTGTTTCAATAAGATCACCTCTGATTCTTCAAAACCTCAGAAAACTTAGGCCAAATTTGCTTAGTTTCTCATTATAAGACAAGTTTCGCCGTAATGGTTTCAATGTAAGTATATTCATAACAAAGTCCAAAACTGCACATTGTCCATACTATGCTCTAAATGCTGTTTTAGCAAAATCCTGTACAATTCTAGTGAAGCCTCCTTGCTCTTGTATTTCAATTTCCTTCAAACACAGACCAACTTGCCTTTGGCCTTCCTAACTTCTTGTGGTACCTGCATTATTATCTTTCTGTATTCCTTGTATCACATCAAAAATCACACAACACCGGGTTATAGTCCAGGTTATTTGAAAATGCAAGCTTTCGTAGCTCAATTCCTTCCTCAGGTGTATTGTGAGAGAGAGGGTAGAAGAGACAGAATTTATAAGCAGAAAGGTAACAACCCTAAAATTGGCTGCCTCCCAGTGTATCTTTAATCAGTTAGGAAGGAGAATAATGATTAAAATGCAAAATCCAGATTCCTCTCAAGTCATTATCCTGAGATAGTTAAAGGTTTTATCAATGTATACAAAAGGTGACATCTCAGGTCAGACAATGCATTTTAGGTGTGGGATCTTGCTTAGAATCTGTCTAGGTTTTAAACTGGGGTCAGTTTTTTTTTAACAAAACAGAATAAATCTGCAACTACACAAACATCTTGGATAAAATAATTCATGTATGTGTCTGTGTCAATGTATCTGTGAATGTGTGTGTGTGTGTGTGTGTCACACACAGACGCAGACATACACAAACACACAAACACACTCACTCACTTCTGAGGAAGGAGCTGAGCTCTGAAATCTTGTGTTTTCATGTAAACCTGTTGAACTATAACCTGGTGTCATGTGATTTTTGACCTTGTCCACCCCAGTCCAACACCAGCATCTTCACATCATTCCCTGTACACGTATACTCAAGTCTGTCTGAATGTCAGATATCAAAGATTCACACACTTTCTATTCTTCCTACTGATGCAAATAACCACACACATCATACTCAACCTGCCACCTTGTTACACATGCATTTAACATGTCTATGTTTCTCTGCAGCCTCTTTGTATCTTCTCACAGCTTACAGTAAATCAAAGTAAGAAGCATACAAATTGACCAGAAAAAAAAACAACAGAGTTGAGGAGTGGTAACAGTTTAGAATTTAGCAAAAGAGGTCAGAGGGATTGATTAAGAAGAGAAAATAAAGCATGAGAGTAAGATTGTAAGGAACATAAAAACTGACCTTAAAAATTTCTATAGTTATGTGAAAAAAATAAATATTAATGAAGCCAAATATAGGTCTGTTGCAATCAGAAACAGTGAAATTCATCGTGGGAAGCAAAGAAACAGCTGACCAACTAAATAGATACTTTGGTTCTGTGTTCACAAAGGAGGACACAATTAACACACCAGAAATGTGGGAGCACACAGGATCTAGTAAGAGGAAAAAAATGAAGGAAAGCAGTATCAGAAGCGTCTAGGCCTGAAATGTAGTCTCTCCTGCTCCTCTGATGCTGCTTGGCCTGCTGTGTTCATCCAGCTCTACACCTTGTTATCTCAGTAGGGAAATGGTATTAGGGAAATTGAACGGATTGAAGGTGGATAAATCCCCAGAGCCCAATAATCTACATTCCAAAGTACTTATGGAAGTAACCCTAGATATACTGGATACATTGGTGGTCATCTTTCAAGATTCTGTAGACTCTACAATAGTTTGTATGGATTAGATGTAGCAAATGTGACCCCTCTACTTAATAAGAGGGGTAGAGGGAAACTTAGGAAGTATAGACCAGTTAGCCTGTCATTGGTGGTGGGAAAAATGCTAGCGTCCATTATAAAAGATTTAATAGCAGAACACTGAGGAAACAGTAGTAGGATTGGACTGAGTCAATATGGATTTACGAAAGGGAAATTATGCTTAACAAATCTTCCAGAATTCTTAAAGGATATAACAGTAGAGTTAATGAGGAGGTGCCAGTGGGTGTTGTTTATTTGCATTTTCAGAAGGCTTTCAACAAATTCACACATAAGAGATTAGCATATAAAATTAGAACACATGGGTCAGGGGACTGTGCATTGAGATGGATGGAAAACTGTTGGCAGACAGGAAATAAACATAGAAATAAACAGGTCTTTTACCAAATAGCAGACAGTGACTGGTGAGAATACCACAGCAATCAGTGCTAGGGCCCCAGTTATTCACAATATATATTAATGATTTAGATGAGGGAACTAAATGTAATATCTTCAGATTTGCAGACAACACAAAGCTGGGTGGGAGGATGAGCTATGAGGGGGATGCAGAAATTTTGCAGTGTGATTGGGACAAGCTGATTGAGTGGGTAAATGCTTAGCAGATGTAGTATGATGTGGATAATTACAAGGTTATATACTTCGGGAGTAAAAGCAGGAACACATTATTATCTGAATGTTTATAAATTGAGAGAAGGGAAAAGTGCAATGAGACCAGAGTGCCCTCATACACCAGTCACTGAAGGTAAGCATGCAGGCACAGCAGGCAGTGAAAAAAGGTAAAAGGTATGTTGACCTTCATAGCCAGAGGATTCAATTGGAGGAGTAGAGGTGTCTTGCTGCAATTATGGAAAGTGTTGGTTAGAATATTGGAATATTGTGTGCAATTTTGGTTTCCTTATCTGAAGAAGAATATTCTTGCTGTAGAGGGAGTCAAACAAAGGTTTACCAGACTGATTCCTGAACTGGCAGATCTGACATATGAGGAGAAGTTGAATCGGTTAGGATTACTTTCACTGGAGTTCAAAAGAATAAGGGGGATCTCATAGAAACCTATAAAATCCTCATAGAACTGACAGGGAAGGATGTTCCTGATGATGGGGGAGTCCAGAACCAGAGGTCACAGTCTAATGATACATTTACGAGTGAGATGAAGAGAAATTCCTTCACCCAGAAAGTGGTGAACCTGTGGAATTCCCAACACTTATTGAGTTACATGTTAACAATTCATAGTTTTGTTTACCTATGGATAAAACTTATTTGTTTTGTAATAAACATTAGTTTCTGTTTAAGTACAGAAGTCTGGTCATTGTTTTCTGTTTAACTAAATCCATCAGCCAGGTAAATTTATGATTTTCAGACGTTGATTTGATCATTAACTTTGTGATGACCCAAGGAGTAATGAGGTTTGAGAACCAAAACACTTTCCTAAGTAGGTCGTAACAATTGTATTGTCAGCCAACTTGAATCTAAGTCTTTTCATTCAAGTCATTAATATTGATTATAAATAACAGAGGCTCCAGCACTGATTCTTGTGGCGCTTCGCTACTTGTGACCTGCTAACTTGAAAAATGTTGCCTTTATTCTTTGCTTTTTGTCCCTCAATCAATTAGTGATCATATATTAAGTTCTTTAATTTCCTTTTTCTTATTAGCTCTTTGATTACCCTCTATTTCTAATATGTAAATTGTCTCTTTTATTGGGAAGACTGATGAAAAATATTTCATCAACATCTGTCATATCCTCAATCCTCCTGATAATTTCTCCTGCCTCTGTCACTAAGGGACCTGTTTGTTAACTAATCTCCTGCTTTCCAATGTACTTGTAAAAATTCTTGCAATCCATTTTTACATTTCTAGTTAGTTTCCTATTATATTCTACAGTTTTCCTGTTACAGCTTTATAAATCCTTCTGAATCCTTAGTTTTATGACTAATAATAAGCCTTTTTTTAATGTAATGCTATCCTTAGCTTCTTTTGTAAGGCGCAGACAGATCTTTCTCACTGATTTATTTTAATAGAATACATTTTGTTGAGCTTTTTGAGTTGTTTCCTTAAATGTTTTCTAATGTTTATTTACCATCATACTCTTCAGATAGTTCTCTCCTCATATTTGACTTTGTTTAAATTTAAGATTCTTGTTTTTATATCAAGTAACCCTCAAACATAACGTGAAATTCAATTGGATTATCGCTTCTTTTCCACAGAAGATCTTTTACAAGGAAATAACTAATAAACCAATTATTCCACCATTCCAGATTTCAAACAGATTCCCTAGTTGCTTCCATATTCTACAAACTCATTTTCCAAACTACCAATGTAATTTGTTGACAGCATCTGAAAACTAAAGTCCTTCATGCTTATTATTTTGTTACAAATTTTAATTATTTCTCGCTTAATTGTCTGTCCAACAGCGTAACTATTCTTAGGGATCCTATAAATTACTTCCATCAGCTTTTTCTGATTCTTGTTATTCCTATTTTCAACTCATTCTGATTCAACTTTTTCATCTGGTGAGCCAAGATCCCTTCATACCATTGTCCTTCTGCCATCAATTATTATCATAATTATTATGTCTCTTTTTTCTTTCTTCCCATAGTTTTTGAAGCAGTGTGTACCTTGCAAAATTTATTTCCTAAATATGATCATCATGTAACCATGGAACAGGATTGTCTTGGCTCAAATCAGGATCAGTTACTGGTACTATATGGGAAACAGTCACTTGCCTGTGATTTTCCCAAAAAATTGCTAATTATTGGCCAGAGCATAAACACTCAATTTATTTTGATGCTGAGAGGTCACTTTCTGGCACCAAAACTCTCACCCTGCTGTCTGTGTGAAAAAAATCTTAATTTGTTTCTGACAGTTGGCCTTACATAGCCATTAACCAGATAAATTGGCAGCCCCCTCCTCCCCACCCCAATTCTGCTGTGTCTGGAAAAGACCTAGGAGCAGCAGAGACAATGACCTAGACGATTAGCAGATGGTGGAATTTGAATTCAATAAAAATATCTGGAATTAAAAATATAATGATGACCGTGAATCCATTGCCAATTGTTGGAAAAACCCATCTGGTTCACTAATGTCCTTTAGGGAAAGAAACTGCCATCCTTACCTGGTCTGGCCTATATGTGAATCCAGACCCGCAGCAATGTGGTTGACTCTGAACTGCATTCTGGGCAATTAGGGATGGGCAATAAATGCTGCCTAGCCAGCGATGTCCTCATCCCGTGAATGAATAAAGCAGAGAGCTGAGGAACTATCACATCAGCTGCACAAAGTGGAATTCTGTCACTACCCATTTCCATTCTAACTCCTGGTGGAGTCTAAATATCCAACTCTAAATCTGAGTGCAGTGTGATTTATATATGTGGTGTGGGGTTTTCAATTGTGTTAATAAGTTAACATGGGATACCTTTTCTGTAGTTTGGTGTATTTGTTGTCTACTGATGTTGATCTTAGTTTGTTTGTAATGGTAAAAATATTAAAGCATGGCATCTTGTTTGATTACTTGCATTGATCACTGGAAATTCACATTCTTTCTTTAAAATCCCTTCAGTCTTTATGAGCAACATAATAAAAGCAGCAATGCAAGTTGTGTGTATGGTAATGTGAGCAGGAATAGTATTGCCACTCATCTGACCCAAAAGAACTCATAGTAATCCATCTCAATTCTTCACTACCAAGAACAGTAATTTAGAAATACATTACACTAAACATATCTCGTCGCCTGTCTCAGCCTAGGTAGAAAATAAAGCACCAATTCACAACATCTCCTTCAGTCCGACCAGTTACTTTAGAGAAACAATTTATTTTTGTTATATTTTAAACAATTTATATTTTAAACAATTTATTCAATTTCTTACATCAGCATATTTCACATCTTAACAAGTTACAATCTGTCCTTCTGTCTTTGTACAGAAGGAATCTAATGAGCAAGTTAAAGTACCATATTGCCAGCATCAAATAAGGTGTCCCTGTGCAAACGATTAGAATTGTTCCAACTGAAATAAAAATATATGGACTAACCGTCCAAAATTAAATTATAACAGAATTGGTCCATTTCCCATATTTAAAGATTTATTAGACAAAACCAGTTCTTGCATCGCTTAAATTTAAACAAGTCACTTATTTTATGTGCTGGTATTAGTATTTGTCTGGCTAATGAAAACCTCGCTCACCTGTAAACCATTCCAGTCTGATAGGCTACAGTATCTTCAAGTGATAAATCATATTCTTTCAGGTACTGGTTTGTTTCCAATGCACGTACAATAGCCAATCTTTGAAACCTCTGCCGTATTTGGATTGCTGTTCTATTTCTAATGTCCAGAGAAAACTTCCGCCTCTCCTTGTTCAGAGAATTAAGAGAATATTTTCTTAACTTGGAGATTTCATCAGGTTTGGTTCCTGAAGATCCAGTTCGTGCTGCCAACATTTTGTCTGAATTAAGCTGGGAGAAGAGAGCACCATTAAATGAAATAGTGTTGTCCTAAGACAGTTTAAAGTGACTGGGCTACTCAGTATTCCCCTTATAACCTATCCTGTCCCACAGATGTAACAAGATACGTGGAAAATCATGCCTCAAAAAGGTGGAGAAGCTGTAGCCTTCAACTGAGTTATCTGTAACAGTACCTTTGCAAGTACAACATGCATGGAATTCGTGCCATTAGTAGTTTGGTAAGTGTAGTTTAATTTTAACAGAATCAACCAAAATATTTCATTTTAAAATTCTTCTTTTCAAAGATTAAACATTGTAATGGATTTTTAGATATTGAGCAATTACCCGTATTGGTTCTCAACTTGGCCAGGTATTACGCAAACTTAAGGGTTAGAGTCCAGAGCGAATTTTGGTAAAGAGTGATCCACAATCAGTGATAAAGCCACACTAGTATTGACCTCCATTAGAACTGTGTGACTATTTAACCAGGTGTTTATTTTGATTGGTTCTGATTTGGCTGTTGCTAAGCAATTTAATTTTCAATACCAGCTGTAGCTGGACTTTTCAGGGTGTGCACTCTGCTGGATTCCAACCTATGAGTTCTCTTACTCAATTCAGGCCTAATGGGACTCTTATGCTGACTTGACTGTGGTGATTTTTGCATATGTAAAGAATAAAATAATGAGTCAACATGACCAGATCATTCTCAAGTTGATAGATTATGACTAATGGATCGGTGATTGGGACCCTGTTAGTCACATCTATATTGCTGTTTTGGGTATGTGGACCAAATGTAATTTTTCTTAGTTTGCTAATGACCCAAAGCTAAGTGGAAATGAAACTTGTGAGGAGGATGCAAAAATTTTTGAAGGGGATTTAGACAGGGGAAAAGAGTGAGCAAGAATGTGGCAGATGGAATTTAATGTGGAAAAATCTAAATTTATCCACCTTGGTAGGCAAAACAGAAATACAGAGTATTTATTCAATGTTGAGAGATTTGGAAATGTTGATGTCCAAAGGGACCTGATTGTCATTGTTCCTAAGTTAATATGCAGGTGCAACAATCAATTAGCTGGGCAAACAATATGTTGAACTTTATTGCAAGAGGATTATGGCATAATAGTAAATAGGAGAGTGCTGATTGGCTAGCAGGTGAACTCTAATTAGTAGTTTCATTGCCAGTGTAAATGCACTAGTTAATGATGACTGACTGTTAACTGCCAAGCTCTGTTTAAATTTTAAAATCATTTAGTTATGCCTGACCCTAGTTATCCTGATCCTCTTCAAGGAACAGGCTGCCAAGCTGCAAGGGAGCAAGGGGAATGTGCAGATGCTGAAGGGCAGGTTGAATATCTAAAGCCATTTAATAAGAAAGCCTCCAATCTACTACTCCCAGCTGTACATCAAGCATCAACGTATTAACAAAATTTTAGGCAATGTTCTCGGCTTGCGATACTAACAACATTTTATGTGTTTTCTGCCTCCAGATTTCACACTCTGGCCAACAAAAATTCAGTGCATAAGACAGTATATAAAGATGAGTTCTACATGAAGTCTGAATTATCTCAGTTTAGTATTTTTTTCAAATAATCCAATGTTACATCTTCCACTTCCAAAAACTTCTTAGCATTCAAAGCCATCTTCAAGTTCCATGCAATAAATCTTCCACAATGCAACTGTTTTACGACCAGAACCACCACATATCCATTCTTTTAAAAGGAAAGGCACAGATCCTTCTTACATCCAGTGAATATAAATCTCTGTTGAGCTCCAACTGCTGTGATCCCGGCTGATGTTATTAAATTAAATTGACTGAAAATTGACATCTGTGATCCAGGGGACTTCAGGAGAAGGCCAAGATGGATTACTGACTCGGCACTTCTGGCTGAAGTTGGATGCAAATTCTTCAGCCTTGTCTTTTTTTTACTGACATGATCGCCTCAACTATCATTGAAAATGGGGTCATTTATGGAATTTCTTTTCTATTTGTTGTTTAATTGTCTACCACTATACATGACTGAAGTTGGCAGAAAAGCAGAGCTTAGATCTGATACATAGTCAGGTTTACGAACACCCCAGTTTCCCATTATGCTTAACCAGGTTGTGTGGAAGAACATAATTCCAGTAGGCTGGGGTGTAAATAAGTCACCAGGACATGTCAATGAATTCAAATAAAGTTTCCAATGTAATGTTGAGAAACCTGATTTTCCTGAAAGGATCTGAGACTTTAATACCAACACGTAACCCACTGTTGGGGAAATTGAATTTTTGCTTCCCATCCATTTGAGTTTCTCTGCCCAGCCTTTGAAAAGCTGAACCTGGAAAATTCTGAAAATTCTGTCTCTATTGAATAGAGACACATGTACTAAAATGCTAATCTGTCATAAATTATTTAAAGAAAGAGTATCTTGAATTTGGAGAAATTCTTTGTCCAATATTGACAGAATGCATTGTAATGTCTGTCTTTGCCCCTTCAAGTTTATTCCTCTCTTCTGCCAAGGTCATTGACCTTCCACTAGGTTATGGTTCCAAAATGTCACCTCGAATATTGAGAAAGCACGTACAGCAGTAACAGAATGAGTTTTCAATGAAATGAATGGCACACACAAGTGAGTGTCAGAAATAGAAGTTCACATCTTAGTAGGAAATCTGAAATTCCAATGTAGGTAGGAAGTGAGGAACCCCTTTCAACACGAAATCACAATGTGTTATGGCTCATTGTTAATTCTAATGTATAGAAAACACCCACAAATCAGGATTCTGTTATCCATGATTTAGGTTAAGATACAAATTAAGATAGAGATAAATGTATACTTTTTCAAGGTCCTTTAAAAATATTTCCTTAAGCAGTGAGATTTGAAAATAAGATCAATTTCATGATGCTATTAGAAAACTTGTCTAATTAAGCAAAAACCAAACAAAATTGGAAGCCTAGTTTTACCATTATTTTGTATATACTGTGTTGTATTGGTTTATCACCAAACTCCTTGTAAACAAATATTTCAAGGCAACTGTTAATATTGGAAGTAAGGCACAAACAACATGGTTGCAATTCCTAGTATTACATTTGTACTGGAGTAACAATCAAGCATAAATCACCCAGGCGCATATAACTCTACAAATAGAGAGATGGTACAAGCTTCTAACATGTTTGGCTGTCAGACTTCTACCATGGTACATTCATAAAATTTTTAATGATTTAATTTAATAGACCATGACATATTTGGTTTAATTAAACATTTTCTTATTATTCTGCTTTATGCTGAGCATTTTTCCTGTTACTTGGAACTATCAGAGCTCAAAAATGGCAAGCATTATAAATATAATTAATAATTTAAGACAGACTGGTAGACAGCTTTGAGCATATATTAAAACTCAATAATTACCTCTGAATTTGAAAGGACAGTGTCCTTAGGAGTGTGGTTGTCAACTTGTGTTTCATTTGTTTGCATGTGATAGGCATTCAATGTCACAACATGATGGAATCACAACATATATAGTCATTGTGATAAAACCATGCACAATTTTTCATCAATTTCTCAATGTCAAATCAAAGAAATCTGCTTACCATTTTGTAAAGACAATGTGGGTCTTTAAAGTAAGTTGGCACCAGCTAATCAGAAATAAAAGAGATACATCCGATTTCTAGGTTTTAATATTTTCAGTAAGTATTGCTGTCAGTGTGAAATTCTAACCACTGCTCTTCACATAACAAACTTATTCATGGGTTGGAACTGGAACATTGTCGCCACTGCAGTGCAGTGTTGCATGAAACAGTTGAGTGATACGTCGTCTACAATAACAAGCAATTACATTACTTTCCCGGGCCAAGTGCGGACACATGAAGAGGCCTCTAAGATTGTTTCAACACTTAGATTTCCCAGTTTGTGATGTAATTCATTTCATGCATATAACACTTATTTGCTCTCGAACATACAAACTGAAAGGACTTCATTGTGTACAAAACTTACAATTTGTGTGACTTGTCTCCATGGAGTTGAGCACCCCTTCTCCTGGCATTGGTATGTTGCCTTATTTTAGAGCAGGCCGTAATAATCTCACTATTTACTACTAACCACAATCTACAGGATTAAATTCCTTGAAAACTCTGCCCAGCCACGGCAGCAGCTCATGACACCTCTAAATTCCACAGATAGGTATAACCAAGTCAATATTTTTATAATAGCCATCCTCAAATACACAGTATACATGCTTGAGGAGTAATTTTAATGACATATTAAGCCAGATCTTTCCAATATAGCCCAGCCAAATTTTCTAATGCCTTTATCATGTGCTTCACTTGCAAACACTTCACTATTCATTTGGTATCCTCTAACTGTTTTGTATAATCAAAAGTTTTAAAGTGCAAAGATATGTGTTCAGTATTCAAAGTGTGTCGCAACTAGAGCATTGTCCATTTTCAGCGTATATGTTCTACTTGCTTGACAATCTTGCTCAGGTTACGAGCTCAAATTAAATAGTAAATAATAAATCACAAAGTTTTTATTTGGATGAGTTTGCCTATGATCTGCTCTTCTACTTGTTACACAGGGAGCACAATAGAAAACTGTGAATGCTTACATTAACAAATTAGAATTAGACATATGAATAATATTAAACCAACACAGTACAGTAAGTTCCAATTCCAAGAATGTCATACTTGAATCATCTGGAATGGCAGCATAATGATTATAAAATATCCACTAGATACATATTCCAGTCCCACTGTTCATAACAAAACCTGACAGCATAATGTTCATATTAATATAACCCAAATTTAATTAAATACAACATTTCCATCTCCAGTGCAATGTTTTAACATTGACTTTAAAACACTGCTCTCAATTTACAAAGCAATTCAGAGAAGGTATCTGTCATTGTAGCTGTGAAATCATTAATTCTTCATGACATATCTGCATTCAGTGAGGCATATCCATGTCACCATATAAATTATCTAATGGTGGTCAATGTTTTAATGATGTCAGCCATTGATAGATTTTCAAGATGTTAAACTTATCTGGACTGCAATCTTCCACACAAAGTAAAAGCATCAACAATCCAAACTATCGCCATCTGGCACATCCTAATCACTAGGTTAGCTTGCTCTGCCTAGGATAAGATTTATCAGAAAGAGTATTAATCTAAAATGTTAACTTTGTTTCTCTCTCTACAGATATTATGAGATCTGCTGAGCATTTCCTGCATTTACCATGTTTAGTTTTGATTTCCAACATATACAGCTTTTTACTTTTGTACTGGTTTTGCTCCTTCTGCATGTATTTTCCCTGTTCCATTCTCCTATTCTGTTTTCCTGAGCCTCTTCTCCTTCAACCATTTTCACTTCATCTTTTCTTCCAGTTGAATATTACTCATCTTTGGTACTTCCTGTCAAGAGCTATAGTGTCTATTCAATAATCTTTCCTTTCAAATTTTTTTTACAGGGATTAAGGCTGGTGCCACATTCATCAGCAAATGTCACAGGTAAGCAAGATTTGAATAAATATAGCTTTCCTCTTAATATCTTTCATTGAAACGGTAATACAAATGTAACTTTTCTTGGATCCACAGATTTCACAAACCATTTGATGATTCAAATAGGTTCTGAACAGATTTGAAGTTCAGATAAGAATCTAAGTTTGAATTATCTTGCAGACAGATCATGGCAGACTAATTTCTTTATATTAGGAAATAAAACCTAAGAGAATGTGTTCCCCAAAGAATCACCAAGATGTTCTGATCCTTCTATTGCCATTCAGGTCTCATGCCGTATTCTTCAAATGTAACTTTCAGTTCCGCTGTCAGGGCTTTGTTGCTTACAAAAAGCTCAGGCACTAACTTTGTGTTGCCTGGTAGCATGTCTGCATAATGCTCTGCATTATTTCCATTCAGTGCTGACCTTGTTAGGAAGATTAGAAAAGGAATAAAGCAACATCAACTTCTGTAAAGTGTTTTGTGTTGCTGTGATGACTAGCCAAAGAGCTTAGGAGTTTTCCTTAAACACTCGAACTATTCATCATTTCATACCATTAGCTGATTATTGTACTTGGTTTTCAGATCCCAGCCCCCTCTTTCAATACTGCAATTTTTATGTTTATGGTTGATTCACTAATTGGAACAACATTTATGACTGGGTAATTTGAAATTTATATACAAGTAATTGCACACCTTCAAATGCGTCTCTAATCCTGCTGATTAACAGAAAGCCTGTGCCAAAAAAGATGTTATGAATAAATGAAATATGACCTATCACTATAAACCATCTTAAAATGGCAACCACAGTTAGTAATCCTATTTCACTTGCATACTCAGCAGTTGCTGCAGTGATTGTTCCTACTGCTCACAGAGACTAAACAAGAACCATGCATGCCTAATGCTACAAAATAAAAAGGCTATTTTTTCAGAGTGAAGCCAACAACTCAAGTTCAATTCCTGTATCAGCTGAGGTTACTATGAAGGTCCCATCTTCTCCACCTCTCCTCTAACCTGAGGCGTGGTGACCCTCAGGTTATAAACCATCACCACTCATCTCTCGCTAATGGAAGAGCAGCCCAGTGTCCTTTGGGTCCATGGCGACATTACCTAAACCTTTATTGATTTCAGATTAACTTTTATGTTTTCTTAACAACAAAGATCACTGGTAATACCAACCAGGTCACTGGTGCTGTTGTTAATTAGTTTAAACTGCTTGGAAATTTTACATTGATGAGTGGCTGCATGGGCTATTCTAAAAGTCTTCAGTCTTGCTCTGACATACCTAACTATAGTTGCAATTTAACATGGCCAGTCCACCTAACATGCAGTTCTTTGGACTGTGGGAGGAAACCAGAGCATCAGGAGGAAACCCACACATACGCACTGAGAATGTACAAACTCTGCACAGACAGTCACCCAGTGCTGGAATTGAACCTGGGTCCCTGGCGCTGTGAGGCAGCAATGCTAACCACTGAGCCACTATGCCACCATGTAATATTGTTTGTCGCCCCTAAAAAAAATTCAGAAGCAGATTACCTGTTAACAATTGATAGTCCTGTAAAAGTGTCTTGATTTAAAGCTCCATAATTTAACAGTTTGAGAATGATTCAAAATTTGTTTATTGTAGTAGGGTACATTTGTTGAAACAAGTGACACATATCTACCTTATATATTTGTTACACTCAGTGTCTCAATAAACTGGCCCTCTGTATGTTCCACAACCCACATGTTTGGTAAGGTTGCAGCTGTTGAGAGTGTACTTCCTGTATTTTTAGTTGCCCTGTCTGTGACATCAAAGCTAATGCTGACCCAGATAGCTGCCTGCATCAGAGAGTACGAATATCAATGAACAGCACGTCTTGTCTTTCAGGAATGTATGCTAGTGTGGTGTGTCCTTTCAGTTATGTGTGCTATTGAAACATATAAGAAAGAAGCTCCTTGATGTGGCAGATATGAAATATTTTGAAAGATACAATGTGACAACCTTGTCAAACTGAGCTTTGTGGAACACACAGAGGATCAATTTATTGTGATGTTTTGTGTGCACTGTAACAAATATATAAAGTAGATATATGTCAGAGATAGTAGGAACTGCAGATGCTGGAGAATCCGAGACAACAAGGTGCAGAGCTGGATGAACACAGCAGGCCAGGCAACATCATAGGAGCAGGAAGGCTGACGTTTCAGGCCTAGACCCTTCATCAGAAATGGGGGAGGGGAAGGGGGTTCTGAAATAAATAGGGAAAGAGGGAGAGGCAGATAGAAGATGGATAGAGGAGAAGATAGGTGGAGAGGAAACAGACAGGTCAAAGAGGTGGGGATGGAACCAGTAAAAGTGAGTGTAGGTGGGGAGGTAGGGAGGAGATAGGTCAGTCCAGGGAGGACGGACAGGTCAAGGGGGCGGGATGAGGTTAGTAGGTAGGAAATGGGGGTGCGGCTTGAAGTGGGAGGAGGGGATAGGTGGGAGGAAGAACAGTTAGGGAGGCGGGGACGAGCTGGGCTGGTTTTGGGATGCAGTAGGGGGAGGGGAGATTTTGAAGCTTGTGAAATCCACATTGATACCATTGGGCTGCAGGGTTCCCAAGTGGAATATGAGTTGCTGTTCCTGCAACCTTCAGGTGGCATCGTTGTGGCACTGCAGGAGGCCCAGGATGGACATGTCGTCTGAGGAATGGGAGCGGGAGTTGAAATGGTTCGCGACTGGGAGGTGCAGTTGTTTAGTGCGAACCGAGCATAGGTGTTCTGCAAAGCGGTCCCCAAGCCTCTGCTTGGTTTCCCAGATGTAGAGGAGGCCACAACGGGTACAGCGGATGCAGTATACCACATTGGCAGATGTGCAGGTGAACATCTGCTTGATGTGGAAAGCCTTCTTGGGGCCTGGGATGGGGGTGAGGGAGGAGGTGTGGGGGCAGGTGTAGCACTTCCTGCGGTTGCAGGAAAAAGTGCTGGGTGTGGTGGGGCTGGAGGGGAGTGCGGAGCGGACAAGGGAGTCACGGAGAGAGTGGTCCCTCCGGAAAGCAGATAAGGGTGGGGAGGGAAAAATGTCTTTGGTGGTGGGGTCGGATTGCAGATGGTGGAAGTGTCGGAGGATGATGCGTTGGATCCGGAGTTGGTGGGGTGGTACGTGAGGATGAGGGGGATTCTGTTTTGGTTGTTATTGCGGGGACAGGGTGTGAGGGATGAGTTGCGGGAAATGCGGGAGACACGGTGGAGGGCGTTCTCGACCACTGAGGGGGGGAAGTTGTGGTCCTTGAAAAATGAGGACATCTGAGATGTATGGGAGTGGAATGCCTCATCCTGGGAGCAGATGCGGCGGAGGCGAAGGAAGTGGGAATAGGGGATGGCATTTTTGCAGGAAGGTGGGTGGGAGGAGGTAGCTGTGGGAGTCGGTGGGCTTGAAATGGATATCGGTTTCTAGGTGGTTGCCCGAGATGGAGACAGAGAGGCCCAGGAAGGTGAGAGAGGTGTTACAGATGGTCCAGGTGAACTTAAGGTTGGATTGGAAGGTATTGGTGAAGTGGTTGAACTGTTCGAGCTCCTCGTGGGAGCACGAGGTGGCGCCGATACAGTCATCAATGTAATGGAGGAAGAGGTGGGGTTTAGGGCCAGTGTAGGTAAGGAAGAAAGATTGTTCCACATAACCTACAAAGAGGCAGGCATAGCTTGTGCCCATGCGGGTACCCATGGCCACCCCCTTTGTCTGTAGGAAGTGGGAGGAATTGAAAGAGAAGTTGTTGAGGGTGAGGACGAGTTCGGCTAAGCAGGTGAGGGTGTCAGTGGAGGGGGACTGGTCGGGCCTGCGGGACAGGAAGAAGCGGAGGGCCTTTAGGCCATCTGTATGGGGAATGCAGGTGTAGAGGGACTGGACGTCCATGGTAAGGATGAGGTGTTGGGGACCGGGGAATTGGAAGTTCTGGAGGAGGTGGAGAGCGTGGGTGGTGTCACGGACGTAGGTAGGGAGTTCCTGGACCAAGGGGGAGAAAATGGAGTCGAGATAGGTGAAGATAAGTTCGGTGGGGCAGGAGCAGGCAGAGACAATGGGTCGACCAGGGCAGTCAGGTTTGTGGATTTTGGGAAGGAGATAGAAGCGGGCGGTGCGGGGTTGGGGAACGATGAGGTTGGAGGCCGTGGGTGGGAGGTCACCTGAGGTGATGAGGTTGTGGATGGTTTGGGAGATGATGGTTTGGTGCTCAAGGGTGGGGTCATGATCAAGGGGGCGGTAGGAGGAGGTGTCAGAGAGTTGGTGTCTGACCTCGGCGATGTAGAGGTCAGTGCGCCATACTACAACTGCGCCTCCCTTGTCCGCAGGTTTTATGGTGAGGTTGGGATCGGAGCGGAGGGAGCAGAGGGCTGCACGTTCTGCAGGGGAGAGGTTGGAGTGGGTGAGAGGGGTGGAGAGGTTGAGGCGATTAATGTCTCGAAGGCAGTTGGAGATGAAGAGGTTGAGGGAGGGTAGGAGGCCTTGGGGTGGTGTCCAGGAGGAGGGGGTGTGATGGAGGCGAGAGAAGGGGTCAGTAAAGGGAGGCAACAAGGTGCAGAGCTGGATGAACACAGCAGGCCAAGCAGCATCATAGGAGCAAAAAGGCTGATGTTTCGGGCCTAGACCCTTCATCAGAAATGGGGGAGGGGAAGGGGGTTCTGAAATAAATAGGGAGAGAGGGGGAGGCGGATAGAAGATGGATAGAGGAGAAGCAGTGGGAGAGAGATCCCCTGAGGTTTGTCCGGAGGGAGGAGGGTAACTTCTTCAGGCTAGGCATCCTTAGAAGAGGCTTCGCAGTGGGGTTAAAATTGAATCCGAGACAGTAGGAACTGCAGATGCTGGAGAATCCGAGACAACAAGGTGCAGAGCTGGATGAACACAGCTGGCCAAGCAGCATCATAGGAGCAGGAAGGCTGACGTTTTGGGCCTAGACCCTTCATCAGAAATGGGGGAGGGGAAGGGGGTTCTGAAATAAATAGGGAGAGATGGGGAGGTAGATAGAAGATGGATAGAGGAGAAGCAGTGGGAGAGAGATCCCCTGAGTAGAGGGAGGGTTAGGTTCACGGTTGAAGAAGTAAGCGTGGAGGCGGAGGCAGCGGAAAAACTGCTCAATGTCCAAACGTGACCGGTATTCGTTTATATGATGCATATTCTTAATATTATGTGTTGACTACTTTTCTCAACAGAAAACCATCCTTGGCAGATTGTGGCTCAAACTGAAGACACATTTTTGTTTGTTTCAATCTTCCAGGAATATACAAAACTGGTGTTGAAAATCAAGTAGGGTTAGTTGTGTGGGGTTTGTGTGTGTGACAGCAAGAGAAGAAAGATGTTGCATGTAATTGTGAGCATGGCTGACCATTAGTCTTAGCAGGAATTGGGTGCGGTACAAACAAAAGCGTGTGTGTGGGATCTGCATATGTTCATGGTTGATATGCTAGTGCAATCATGCAGTGCTAATTCATGTAAATTGCAACTGTTCTTAAACTGCAGTCTTAATTGCATTATAATAAATCCTGTCATACATTGATAATATATTGCATAACTTAAGTAAATGTACGCATACTGTTACATTTAAATAGGATTAACAAAACTGTTTAGTAAGAGGTTGGCTTTTATTCAATTGTTTAGCAAGAGGATGGTTTAAACTTGCACAACAAGATTGTAGTTCTCTCTAGATCACTTCATTCTGCATTTAAATCCTTCGATGATAAAACATTTTTATCTATCAAAATGGTTAAATCAACCATTAATTGCAGTTTTTTAATGAAACAAAGGGCATGGGATTAAACAGGTAAAGCTCAACATTTTGGTCTCACGGGCATAACATTGAGTGATTAAATTATTTAAGGGCACTGCTATGTGTTTATTTAGTTCATACACCTGTTTGCCAGTATTTCTATCTGTGCTCTCTAATGTGGATGACATTGTCCCTGGATAGAGAATTATTTTTTCATTTACATCACCAAGTACTGTAACCTCAGGCATGGTGCATGTCAACAGAACAGTAAAGTTACTTCTAAAGTGCAAAAGCATAAGTCGATGTTGCCCCACACCACTCTATTCCAGTAGCTCCTACCTGCAGCCCCACTTCTGCGCTGGAGGGGCATTTCCATGTTCCTTTAGCCTATGTGATCTTCCTAAGATCCCTTGACAAAGTTCAAAGGCTGCTCCATATGGCTGAAATGTTTAAATTTAAAGTCATTTTTAGACAGGGACAAGTCATTGGCCAAAGTAAAGTAAATAAAATATACGGAGTAGTTGACAGTGGCGTGGTGGGGTGTTCTCAGTGAAGTGCCCGCATACAGATCTGGAGATCCTACATAATAACTTAGATTCAGACATCAGTATGAACTGATCAAATTTTCAGATGAAACTTTTTGGGACATATGGCCTACATGCCATGCATCACACCAGTATTGATATTCATTTCCCTGCATTCATGCTCCTACATAGTTTTGTCCAAGTGACTGCAATATATCTGGTGAAGACTGGTGACTTTCCATAGGACCATAAAATCAAAGGAAAATGGAACAGAATTAGACCATTTGGCCCATTGAGACTGCTCCTCCATTTGATCATGTGCGATATGTTTCTCAATCCCATTCTCCTGCCTTCTTCCTGTAACCCTTGATCCCCTTACAAATCATGAACCTATCTATCTCTGTTGTAAATATACTCAATGACTTGTCTCCACAGCCTTCTGCAGCAATGAGTTCCACAGATTAGGCACTCTCTGACTGAAGAAATTCCTCTTCACCTCAGTCTTAAAATGTCATTTCTTCACTCTGACGCTGAGCCATCTAAAAGTGGAAACATCTTCCACATCCATCTTCCATCTATCCAGGCCTCTCGGTATTCTCGAAGTTTCAATGATATCCCCCTCATCCTTCTAAACTCCATCAAGTAAAGACCTAGAGTCCTCAACTACTCCTCAAATGGCAAACCCTTCATTCCCAAAATCATTCTTGTGAACCTACTCTGGACTCCCTCCAAGGCCAACAATCCTTCCTTAGATACAGGGCCCAAAACTGCTCGCAATATTCCAAATGCAGTTTAACCAGATCCTTATACAGTCTCAACAGTACATCCTGGTCTTGTATTCTAACTCTGTCAAAATGAATGCTAATACTGCGTTTGCCTTCTTAACTATACCTACATGACAACCTTTTGAGAATCCTGAATTAGAGCTCTTAATCAATTTGTGCTTCAGATTTCTGAAGCCTTTCTCCATTTAGAAAATAATCTGTGCCTGTATTCTTCCTACCAAAGTGCATGACCTCACACTTTCCTACATTATATTCCATCTGCCATTTATTTGCCTACTCTCCTAGCCTGTCCAAGTCTTTCTGCAGCCTCTCTGCTTTGTCAACACTACCTATCCTTCCACCTATCTTTGTGTCATCTGTAAACTTAGTGACAATGCCCTCAGTTCCTTTGCACAGCTTGCTTGTATATAACGTGACTAGTCGTGCTCCCAACACCAACCCCTGTGAAATTCCACTTGTCACTGGCTGCCATCCTGTAAAAGACCCCTTTATCCATACTTTCTGTCTTCTGCCAGTCAACCAATCCTCCATTCATGCCAGTACCTTACCCCTAACACTTTGGTCTGTTATCCTATATAGCAGCCTCTTGTGGGGCAGCCTGTCAAAGGCCTTCTGGAAATCCAAATAGATCACATTCACTGGCTCACCTTTATCTAACTTACTCATTGTCTCCTCAAAGAATGCTAACAAATTTGTCAGGCATGACCTCCCCTTGAGCCATGCTGACTCAGCCCTATTTTACCATGCACTTCCAAGTACTCCGCAAACTCATCCTTCACGATGGACCCTAAAATTTTGCCAATGACTGAGGTCAGGCTAATGGCCCATAATTTTCTGCTTCTGCTTCTCTCCCTTCTTAAACAGGGTGTTACTTTCATTATCTTCCAGTCCTCTGGGACCCTCCCTGACTCCAGTGATTCCTGAAAGACCACCATCAATGCTTCCACAATCTGCTTAGCTAGTTCCTTCAAAACTCTAGAGAGTAGACCATCTCGTCCAGGTGACATATCCACCTTCAGACCTTTCAACTTCCCCAGCCCCTTCTCCTTAGTGTTGGCCACTCGACTCACCTCTGCCCCAATTCTCTTCAAGTTCTGTTGTAATAATGGTGTCTTTCACTGTGAAGACTGTTGCAAAATACTTGTTCAGTTCCTCTACCATTTCATTCTTCCCTATTACTACTTCTTCAGCCTCATTTTGCAGCTGTCCAATGTCCACTGTTATCTCTTTCTTACCTTTTATATCTCAAAAAACCTGCAGCAATATTATTAGCTAGCTTACCCTCATATTTCATCTGCTCCCCTCATATTGCTTTTGTAGTTATCCTCTGCTGGTTTTTAAAGGTTGCCTAATCCTCTGAGTTCTCACTAATCTTCACCACATTATATGCTTTTTCTTTTGCTTTTACGCTGTCCCTGACTTCCCCTGTCAACCATGGTTACCTCATCCTTGCGCTGGTATATTTCTTCTGCCTTAGGATCAATTTCTGCCATTCCTCCTGAAAAAGCCCCAAAACTCCTCCCTTTGATGCTCAAGCATCTTCCCTGCTACGTTCCCCTTCTAATGGACTCTGGCCAGCTTTTCCCTCATGTCTTCGTAGTTACCTTTACTCAAATGTAATACCATTACATCTGATTGCAGTTTCTTCCTCTCAAACTTTATATTATGGTCATTGCCCCCTAAGGGTTCCTTCCATTTAAGCTCAACAATCAAGTCTGCCTCATTACACAGCTCCAAATCCAGAATTACCTGTTCCCTAGTGGATTCTACGACAAGCTGCTTCAAAAAAACCATCTCATGGACATTTCAGAAATTCCTTTTCTTAGGATCTGCTACCAACCTGATTTTCAAAGTCCACCTACATATTGAAGTTCCCCCATAATTATTGAAATAGTGCCCTTCACACATGCATTTTTGATCTCCTGATTTATTTTCTGCCACATATCCTGACTACTGCTAGGAAACCTGTACATAACACCCATCAGGGTCTTTTTCCTTTGCAGCTCCTGAGCTCTATCCACACAGTTTCTCCACCTTCTGACTCTATATTGCTTTTTGCTATCAATTTAATTTCATTTTTTTATGAACAAAGTAACACTGCTCCCTCTGCGCAACTGCCTGTCCTTTCTATAGGACTTCTATTGTTAGATATTTAGTTCCTAGCCCTGATACCCTTGCAACCATATTTCTATGATACCCAGGGTATCTTACCTGCCAATTTCAACCTGTGCTTCAGGTTCACTTACCTTATTTTGTATACTGAGTGTATTTAAGTACAAGATCTCCCGTCTTCTCATTGTCCTCTTATCTGCTGTGCCTGAAGTTAGATTCCTGAGCCTTTCAGAGATGGAGACTGCCTTTGACCTTAGAGGATAACCTTGAGCAACTTTAGACCTTTGTAAGCCCAGCCAGGACTCCACTATCTCAGCTGGCTGACAGCAAGGATAGTGGCAGAATAGCAAGAGTGGGGAACTGATGATGTATTCCTGAGATAGGATGCCAGATCACACTGTGGAACCACTGCCAATCCCTAGAATAGTGCTTAGAATGCTGAGGCACCATTCATGATCTGTTGGAAGTTGTTGACGATCAATAGTTGGTTGGCAGTCCCCCTACACCAGATTAATGATAAGACATTGTAATTGGCCTCAATTCATTTGTTGAATAATGAATTCCTGTCCCCTAGACTGTTTTCTGATTACATCTGGAAAGTACATGTAAATCACTTTCTACTCCAATGCAAGACAAAATTACAAGATTGTTTATTTCCTCCTGGCATGAATTCCAGTGACTGATGCTCATCTTGTCACTGTGTGGTTTTTATACACCCCTCAATATCATTACCTTCAGCTCCTTCCAGACTGTCACAGGGTATTTCCGTACTATCACAAGTTTGTAGTTCTCGCTTGCATCAAGCAGGTGACTAATATGACGTTTGCAAAATTAAACACATATATCATATTTCCCATAGGCATTCTGAAGCAACAAGTTTGGAGTTCATGCTGGCTCAGACTGCTTATTCTAAATCCTGATCCTCACTGACTGTTGTCACAACATCATGTGGGCTCTTTCATATCACTTCTTGATGAGTGAAAAAGCAGCCTATAATAATATACATACAGCTCATGTGTGACCATGTACCAACACTGTATTGTGCAAGCCTGTGCCCACTTTTCTGGCACTTGCCACATTTCTCTTACCCTGTACAGTGACAGACATCAGTTAAATGCAAGGTGATATGCTTAAATCTGAAATGCTACATGACTGGACTGTTTTGTTATCAGATCAAAGGCTTGAGAAGAGCCCTGGTCCAACAGAACATTGACACCTTCAAGCAACTGTTCTGCTCCTTGTACAGGTTTGGTAATTTTCTGCAGTACTTTACAACAATATGATTTCTCTTAATTCATCTTCATTCCATAACGTGCATTAGATATCCACATTTTTTGAATGATTTAACAACAATCTCCACCCATACTCCAATCAACTAAAAATAGAATTGGACCCTATATACAAACCTATACAAGTCAAAACCAGAAATAACAGAACTCACTGTAATGGACTGTATAGTATAAATTCCAAACGGAGTAGAATAACATCGCTTCATCAGAGGCTCCACTGATGATGCCACCTAGCATGATGACAAAATGTCTGAACAAAAACAAGCCAGCTCAGTGAACAAGTCAACAACCTCATCCACAACCCAAGCTACAGATCTTTGCCAAAACTTTAAACAACAATCTCCATTTTGATTTAACCCCAGATCTCTGCAACCTATTCATACTCCATTGCCAATGTTATATGCTACCTTACTTAATAAATGTCTCCTTTCCTCCAGTCATCCAGTCAGTCTACATTTTTTCTCATGCTATCTTTGAAGGGTTTGTTTAAAGTGATTTCTAGTAGTTGAACAAAGCTGGTTGGACCAGCAGAAATCACTGCAATATAATTGTTTTACATTGGATTTCAGTAACATTATCATTAACAGGGTGCAGTCTGAACATGTCCCAGATAAGAACACTTCTTTCTCCATATAATGCTCCAAGTTGGAAACCTTAAGCTTTCTGCATCCATATTTTCAAACCAGCTTCATCCATGCATCATTTGTTACGAATGTGGATGACTGCTCCTTTAAAGAATTCCTGTTTTGGAATGGTTTTCCACTTGACTACCACATGGGCTCAAGCTTTGTCTCATTGGACATACACAAGGGCACAACAGTGAGTCAATTATTTGCATGGCCAGTTGCCTTCACTAACATTGCTTTTTCTTCAACTTGGCTCACTGTTTGAGTGATTGGTGTGGGCATGTTATGATCCCAGCTAATGGAACCAAAGAGCAAGTCTGCTGGATCACCTTTCTTTTGATTTTTGCAAACATGATGATCAATTTCTGAAACATAGCCACATGAGACTGCAGACTTTAACAATAAAACAAAGTTTGTTAAACAAAAGATGAAAACAAAAATAAAAGCTACTTGGATGTAGCAAACAGAAAAATCTTAAAGCACGTATCTAAAGAAAGATTGAATCTATTAGTAGTAAGTATTAGTGGTGTAAGAGATGAGGGGATGGAGGTGAGAGCAAGTGACAGAAGATGTTGCATGCAACAATGAGAGTAGAAGAGCATTAGCTTTGGTGGGAAATGGAAGCAGTTGTGACAATAAAGTGAACAGGTTGTGACACTTCCCCTAGTGGAGCAGACAAGGTCATTGATCGTGCAGCACTGCTCTCCACAGTGGAGATGGCACTGAGCCAAGAGGTGCCCTCAGACTAGGCTGGCAGACTCTGATGGAGCAGCCTCCTCTGCCAGTCCACTAGGAAGAGACCATCTCTCTTCTAGACCACATCTGCCACCAGGACCCTGTCAGAGAATTGTGGTGGCATTTCCTGCTTCTTCACCACATTCCCACTCTGTCCTTGACAAAGCAGGGCAGATTCGAAATGCCGGTGTTCATCCAGATACCCAGCAGCCTTTTAAAAATATTACAAGCGATGTCGGACTTTTGGCAGAAATCTACTGAGTGTGAATTGTTGTGAGAATGGCACATGGTAGGATGAGGTGTAAATAGGATGGGAAAGATGCCATGGAGGGGTGGTAGATAACATGTGAGGTGAGTTTGCTAAGATACAGTGTGAAGGTTTATTGGGGCTTGCTGTAAAAAACCCCGCCAAAACACTGGCCACAACTCAGACTGAGCTGAAAAATGTAGAGTTCAGCCCAAAGAACTTGGATATTTTGGCCATGTCAGGGTGACTTTTATACGTGATGAATTTTAGTTCTAGGTGTATCCCAATGTTGATTATGCCATTCATATTGACTTCCATAGGCAAAGGGAAGTTACTATAGAATAGTATATATATCTAGAGCTTGTTTGATCTTGTTTCAAGTTTTCCTGAAAAAAATGTTCTTTAAATTATATACACTTTCTTGCATTGAAAATGACAAGGAACTGACAAGTTCATCCCTAGTATGGTCTCCTCAGATTATTATTTTGCAGCATATTGTATTCCTGAAATTAGATCCAATGATCAGGGAGAAATCTGATATGCAAAGTTTGTGGTGTGGATACAATCACAAATCAGGAAATGCTTTGCTGCAAGGCTTTCCTTTGTTGATTATATTGTTCTGCATCTGCTTTATGATGTCATTTTACATCACTGTATTTACAAGATATATAATCTCAAAGTCAGGCTTAATAGTAATTAATTTAATTTGACTGATAGTACTAATCTCCCGCACTAATAATATTCAGGTATTTCTAACAAGACCTGGCAGGACAGACCCAGCAGATGAGGCAGCACTGTGACTTACAGTCATGAAGGAGTTGCCCTAGGAATCTTCAAGATTGACTCTGGATCCAATGAAGTCTCATGGCATCAGATCAAACGTGGACAAGGAAACCACCTGCTGATTATCACATACTGATGTCCCCAACACCCTGTCCCTCAGCTAATGAGTCAATGTTCCTCCATGTTGAACATGGCTTTAAGAAAGCACTGAGGGTATTAAGGACGTAAAATGTACTCTGGGTAGGGGACTTCAAAGTTAATGGTGGCTTGGCATCGCCACTGCTGACCAAGCTGTTCAAGTTCCAAAGGACACAGCTGCTGAACTGGATCTGTAACAGGTGGTTAAAGAGCCAGCAAAAGGGAAAAATGTATTACATCTCTTCCTCACCAATCTGCCTGCTGCAAATAATATGACGGTATTAGTAGTAGTGACCACTGCACAGTCCTTGCAAAGATGAAGTCCAATCTTCACATTGAGGGGATCCTGCATCATACTGTGGGGCACTGCCACTGTGCTTAATGGGATAGATTTTGAATAGATTTAATAGCTCAAGACTGGGAATCTATAACAAACTATGGGCCATCAGCAGCAATTAATTATTATTAAATTAGGTGACAATGTATCACCTTAAATAATAACAATGTCCTAAATCAGATGGCTCAGTGTGTTGACAGTTTCATCAGAGAATAATTGAGAAGCTTAAGAGTTAAAATTGATTGAATTACAGATAATTTTAATGAATGCCAATCAATAAGAAACCTGGAACAGTACAGTCCAGCACATCATGAAGGACTAGTCAAAGTTTATTAAGTGTTATAATTTCAGTAAGATAAACACAGAGGATGGAATTTGATAGAGGATGTGAGCAAGATGGGCTATAGTGAGATTCATTCTAGAATGGGATGACAAGTCCAGAAAAGCCTATCTCAGTGTCAGGAACAAATTACATCATTCACGCATTTGCCAAGTGGCGAGGAGAGATTCTCAGTAGGCAGTGGTGAGTTGTTGATTAAGGGGATTCTTGCTTGCCAAACGTCATATTAACACCTCTGCTCGTATCATCAAAATTCATCTTTCTATCTTATCAAATATATTGAATAAGTAAGATGTCAAGACATTTCAAAGTAGAAGTAAGAGCAGGTATCTGGCAATTTCAGCTGACATGGAGAAACCTCCGTATTTCTCAATCTCAAATTGTATCACAGACCATGATCCATGTCCACCAGAAGTATGCACTACTTCTCCATGGGCATGGCATCCAACATTTGCCAGCCTCACTTGGCCATCACAGCAGCCCTTCGATCTACTTGCAGGCTGCTTAAGAAACACAAACTTATACATCAAGGTGGACCAGAATAGCATTACAAGGTCTCTACAATGATACTTTGCAGGTAGGAATGGGCACTCAATTGACAGACTGGGCCAGCCTGCATTTCAGGGCTACTTGCTTGCTGTCTTAACTCTCATTCATTCAGTGCCTATCTCCACGCTCTCAACATCCATGCTTTGCCTAGCCCTGCTTGCTGGGCTGTGCCTGATAACTCATTGGTACTTCAGCCAAAGCCATAGGCTATCAGTACTACTATATCGATGTGCTCAAAGGTTAACTCATGGACAAACTGCCTGTATGTTTGTCATTGGGAATCAGCCTTGCAAGTTCATCTTTATAAATGGCACACCATGAGATCAATCTAACAGCTACAGCATGTACCAGGTGCCAATGCAGCAAACGCACTGTAAGTTTATTCAACCAAATGGGTATGTTGAAAACCAAGTGGGAGTAAGTCATCAATCCAGTCAAGGATAGTGCTTCTGTCTGCCAGGGGCTCCCAGGTCCATCAGTCACAGGCACAGTCTGGGGTTGACCACGGGAATCAGAAGCATGTGCAGAGGTGGGGCAAGGACAGTGACAGGGAAACTCAAGTGTATCGAGAGGGAATGCAGAACAGGATCAGCGGCATGGTAGGCTACAGAATAGGGAAGTTATTGGCAGTGACCACGACTGTGGCCTCCACACAGGGAGCATAGAGGAGCAGGGTGACATCATTAAGGTGTAATGGCAGGGTTCAGGAGATAAGGGGGACAATTGGAGGTGATGTTCAATGAGGGGAGTCTCCATATGGGGATGGTGGATGGAAATAGGCTTTTAGGTAAAGAAGATATGTAAAGTAAAGGTAAAAGAGGACATGGAAGGTCTTGGGTAGTGCCCAGTGCTCTTGGTATCACTGCCAGCTGTTTTCCTACCATCACATGCTGTTCTCTAGATGCAAAATGCAACTGGAAAAGGCTGGGATAATGCCCAGTGTTGGCAGAGTCAGTGTCACTTCAATGAACAAAAACATAGGATCTACATCTACTGGACACTAGGACATTGAAGAATCAAATACATGGAGCATGCATTTAAAACCTTCAGCTATATTTCATTTGTAGTCATTTCTTCATCATTTGCCATGCGGGCAGAGTCAATGTGCTCAGTCATCAAATGCTGGTTAAAGGCAGAATGTACCATGCCATTGGTGCTGCAAATCAAACATAATCATCTCAATGTGCAGATGTTAGCAGCAATGACTTGAAAGGAGGTGAATGCTGGCCAACAGCATCTGAACACGTGTGAAACTGCCAAGGGTGATGCGAGATGAGAGAAACATCACTGCATCATTTGTTATGTAACTATGATGACGGACTGCACTAAAATCCATGACAATTGTTATGGTTGATGTGGTCTGAGATGGGCAGGGGTAAGCACAACAGGCACTCCCTTTTTGATGTAATGTGTTGGTCACTCATCCGACACAGCACTGTAACCAAGTTGATGCATATGCTAGGACCAGGACCACGATGCAGTAGACAACAAGTTGCTAAAGATGCAGTTCCACTGCTTGGACCAGTGTGGGGCCAGACAGACTATGCTGCATCATTCTAATACACTGTGCTCTGCACAATTGGAACAGGTAATAATGTGATGTGATAGATGCTGAGGAACTGGGAGCTGCCTTCTGAGGAGGAGGACAGGACAAAGGGGAGGAAGAAGCTCTTTTTGTACAAAACGGAGCTCAGCTGCATCGAGAATTACAAACCAGATAGGACCTGATTGACACCCATTTCCAGTAGATGAGAGCTGGGTGCAGCAGACCATCATTGACTGTAGAATAGTCATTGGTCATAATGCCAGCACTTGGCTGACATTGTGGGGCAAACTGTAGTCTCTTTTCTGACTGTAAATAAAAGCTTCTGTCTGGAATTGTCCAATTGCCTGCATGTGATTCTCCCCAATTGGACAATGACAAGATGAGGCAGATGGAGACAAGTAAACTGTGTGTCCTGGTGGTTTAAATAGTGACAAAGATGAGAGTTCATATCAATCATGATGGCTATGTGCCCTGAGCAGTGTGGCTCTGTGGCTGCAGCACCATTATGTTGCCAGTGAGGGGCACTGCCGGATTGCCAATGCATGGACAGTTGGACAATATTAAGTAAAAAATCATGCATTGAGAATTAAGATTATCAATTGGGCTCATCATGTGATTGATTTGCATATGCAAGAAGCTACAGATACTCACTACAGGAGATGATTACATTGTGGTAGTATAACTAGACTTGTAATTCAGAGGCTCAGGCTAATTGGTCTGGGAACAGCGACTTTTAAAGATGTCATGGAAGCAAGGGATGCTGGAACAACATATGGTAAAATAGGGATATAATCAGAGGGACATAATAAGGATGGTGTAGGTGATTAATGAGTTTGGAAAGGTAGAGAGATCTCATTAGGCCTTGCAGTGAAAAACCTCGATGCAACTTGCAATTAGCCAAAAAAATGTAAGATTAAGCCACCAGTGTATAATTTCTGGTCTGAATGGAAGGTTATGGCCTCAGTGAGAGATTATCTGTTTCCATAAGTTATGAAGTTACTTGCTGTACGCAAATAATTGCTTGGCAGTACAGAACTTGAAAATGACTATAAACAGACATGAAATGTAAACTTTTTGACTTGCACTCATCAGGACTGAAATGCACGAAAAAACTAATTTAGACAGGAAACGACCACATAAACTACATGAGAAGAAGGTGCTGATTCATTTGGCTATGGTTGGTATGGAGATGCAACAGGAACTGTTAACCATCAATCTTCATTCATTGAATCAGAGATAGTAGGAACTGCAGATGCTGGAGAATCCGAGACAACAAGGTGCAGGGCTGGATGAACACAGCAGGCCAAGCAGCATCATAGGAGCAGAGAGGCTGACGTTTCGGGCCTAGACCCTTCATCAGAAAAGGGGGAGGGGAAGGGGGTTTTGAAATAAATAGGGAGAGAGTGGGAGGCGGATAGAAGAGGGATAGAGGAGAGGAAACAAACAGGTCGAAGAGGCGGGGATGGAGCCAGGAAAGGTGAGTGTAGGTAGGGAGTTATGAAGGGGATAGGTCAGTCCAGGGAGGACGGACAGGTCAAGGGGGCGGGATGAGGTTGGTCGGTAGGAGATGGAGGTGCGGCTTGAGGTGGGAGGAGGGGATAGGTGGGAGGAAGAACAGGTTAGGGAGGCAGGGACGAGCTGGACTGGTTTTGGGATGCGGTGGGGGGAGGGGAGATTTTGAAACTTGTGAAATCCACATTGATACCATTGGGCTGCATTCATTTGCCTACAAAACTCAGGCCTTGTTTCTTTTTCTTTCATAGGATGTGGACATTGTTGGTAGGGCCAGCTTTTATTGTCAATCCCTAAATATAATTTAGCTGCGTGGTTTGTGAGACCATTTCAGAGGGCATCGAGAATCAACCACATTAATGTGAGTCTGGAGTCACATGTAGGTTGAACTAGATAAGGGGAACAAACTTGCTTCGACCAAGGACATTAGTGAACCAAGTGGATTTTATAACATCGAGTTGTTTTGCTTGAAGGAGAAGAGGCTGATGAGGGTCAAGATTGAAATGTATAAAATTTCAAGGGGTATAGAAAGAGTAGACAGGAAGGAACATTTCTCCTTGCTGGAGGGGGCATAGATTTAGCTAAAGGCCAAAAGGTTTAGAGGGGATATGAGGAACTTCTTTTCACTCAGAAGTCTGGAACTCACTGCCTGTAAACATGGTAGAGCCCTCATAACATTTAAGTATTTAGATGTACATTTGCAATGCCAAGGCATTCAAGGCTATGGGCTAAGTGCTGGAAAATGGGATTGAATTGTTAGGTGGCTGTTCCTAATAAGCACAGACTCAATGGGCCAAAAGGCCTTGCTCTGAGCTGTAGAGATCTATGACTTTATGCTAACAATTAATACTGTCTGTCATGGTTATTGTTACTGATACTAGCTTTACATTCTAGATTATGTTGATTTGAAATTCTACCAGCTTTCATAATGAGATTTGAACTTCTGTTCCCAGATCAATTAGTCTGAGCCTCTGGATTACAAGTCTACTTATATTACCACAACGTAATCATCTGTAGCTTCTTGCACATGCAAATCAATCATATGATGAGCCTAATTGATAATCTTAATTCTTAATGTGTGATTATTTACTAAATATTGTCCAAAAGCAAAATCGCATCTAATTTTGGACATAATCATTTGAATTTTTCAAGCACAGGCTAATTGAACCCACAAATTCAAGCAGAATTAGGTGGTGATCTTTAGATTAATCAGGACCCATTAATTGTCCAGATATCCCAAAATAATTCAAACCATTGATGTGCAATTAAAATAACTTCCAAACCTTTTTGTTTCTCGTATAATCACAATTTATTTTTATTGTAAGATTACATTATCAAAAGATGCAATTAGTTTATGCAGATGGCATAGTATTACGAATTAAGCAAATACAAAGAATGAAAATATTTTCAAAGTTAAACATTATCAGTTGTGTCATTGAATAGGTCATCAAATTCATCCTCCACTGCACTAAATTATTGGTGTTAAGTGGATGTTAACTCATCTTTTACAAAAAATTACAGAGACAGAGAGAAAAGTCACAAAGTTGCAAGCCTACGTTTCCAACAGGTGGTTGTAGAGCAACTTTAGCAGAGGTTAGAAAGTAAGTCATGAACATACTCTCGGTTGGATACAGGTTAGGGAAGAGGGAAACTTTTTTTAACTACCATTCTCAATTTATCAAGAGTCTGTAGGAATATTTAAATAATTGGGAATGGAAAGAAAAAAAAGCAAATAAATTGTTAATTTTAAATTAACCCCGTACATAACATAGGCATGTGATTCCAAGCGAATAAAACTCATTCTGCAAAAGCTAAACCTTTGGTGAGGCTGGTAGGCAGTATCAATTTATATTCAATTTCATTGTGACACTAGAAATAAATTTTCCCTCAGATGTAGTATCACAATTTTCCCTTAAACTAAAACCTTAGCTTGGCAATTGTAATGAACATTTAAATGTGTTTATTTTATGTTATTTTGCCCACTATTTTAACACAGAATTTTCCATTTATTTAACAGCAAATTAAGTTTGTTATTAAATAAAAATATGATCTCTTCAATCATTAGAAGTAGCAACAACAGTTTTAAGCTTATTTGTGTTAAATAAGCAAAACAGGAAACAAATAAAGCTACACAGGAATTATAAACATGTGGGATAAGTGAATCTGAGTTTATCCAATCCTTTGAAGCACATGGCATTGTATTTTACTTTAGCCACGTATGCAGCATATACACCTCAGCTTCCGTTTAGGATGTGATTATAAAATAACCAATAGGGGACTTTAAACCCAGAATTTGTTTTTCACTGAGAATGGAGTTTTTTCAATGAACAATAGCAAAATCTCCACCCACAATGACTTTTAATTTTTTTTCTAGTCATATTTTGTACTCCACCAGTAAACAGTTTGTTCATGACATTGTTAACCCTCTTCCTGAATTTTGTTGCTTCCCTTTTAGCTTCTGAATTTGTATGTGACAGTGTTTGGGGGTAAAATGCATGAGCAGAACACACTTGCAGCTTCAGAATTTTGTCATATATTAAATATAATCTGGAATGTACCTTCAAGATATTATACTTGTAAAGCAAAATGGCTTGTTTATTTTCTCAAAGATGAAATATGGTTCAGGTCCTGCAGTTCAAAGTACTAAATGACTTTGATTTGCTTCTTCACGTTGTTTATACTATTGTAGATTTGCAAACAGAGAATTGATCAGGAGATAAACAAGAACTGAGAAAAATACATTCTACAAATTCTGACATTAAAATAGAACCATCAGCATATTACATCTCTGATATACAAACTATAGCTTCTTTAAATGTTTGTTCAGTATAATTCATATTCAAGCAATGAAAATAATGCTAATATTACTTATAATTTATTGTTTAAAATGTTAACTGTTATATATAAGCAACTTTATTAATTGAGTGTTACCAATGAACAAGCAGTGCTTATTCCTGAAGTGGTCAATGATTGTGAGGTTGGTGGTGCACTCCTGTCATTTGTATCAGTTTTGCCGCTAACTAATTCCTCTGTGTTCCTTTCCGGCTTCAATAAGATAATATAACATTTGGGAACAAAAAGACATGCAACCAAGCCAAAACTAGATGCCAAAATGGCAAACATTTCAACAGCAACCATATATTTTCCCCGAGTGCTTAAATAGGCTGGGATAAAAGAAATCCAAACAATAAAAAAGACAAGCAAGGCAAAAGTCATAAACTTAGCTTCATTAAAGTTATCAGGTAATTTCCGAGCAATGAATGCAAAAACAAAGCAAATAGCAGCCAATAATGCATCATACCCTAACACGCAACACAGAAATACTACAGAGCCTTCATTGCATTCCATAATTATTTTGATATTTTGAGACTGTGTATTCTTGACAGGGTAAGGGGGGAGAATTATTAACCAAGCTGCACAGAGACAAGCATGGCATGAGACAAAGATCAATGCAATAATTCTTTGCTGCAAAGGGCTGAAAAGTTTTTTTGTTGTGCCTTCGGGTGACTTTGCTTTGGTTTCTCTGGCTTTCAGCATCAGATTAACAGCCTTTGATAACATGCATGAAAGGCAGGTAGCAAAACCAATAGCAAGAAGAACCTGTCGTGTCATACAGGACCATGCCACTGGTTCACCAACAAAGACAACTGAGCTGAGAAAACATATCACTAATGAAAATAACAGCACAAAGCTTAGTCCACGATTGTTAGCTTTTACAAGGGCAGTATCCTTTCGAACCAAGTAAGCTACAGCAATAGCTGCAGCAACGCAAGCTCCAAATATTGATAGTGCTATTAATGCCATTCCCAACACATCATTGTAACCAAGATATTCGATCACTTTATGCACACATTCATCTCTGTTTGCATTGGACCAGTAATCTTCAGGACACTGAATGCATTCTCTTGAATCTGTTAACCAGACATGAAAATTTTGTTATTTTGTTGACAGAGATATGTACTATTTAGGCCTGCAAATAAATATCAAATTATTGTATCATATTTGAAAAGAATCTCATTTCTCATTAATAGGACAGAATGTAATGCTCGCCCCTGTGGTGATGTGATGCAGAGGAGCATTTATTCTTGTGGTAAGGTAGGGGCCCATGCCACTTTTCTACCATTGTTCAGGGTAGGACGGTCTCATCCCTCCACCATTGGTATTCATCCAGCAGTGGGTGGGGGATTGTTACATTCGAAGACCAAAAAGCAAACTCTTTTGGGATTGCTTGAAGGCTTCCAGTGGGTATTGCTAACAAGGGGTGCCTCTCTTCAAAGCATTCAGTATCTGATCAAGGGACCTGGTCATGGCAAAGTAGTGGGGAAGGCTGCTGAAAGTAATCACCTGCCCTTGCTGCCATCCCTACCTCATCCAAGAATCCCCCTCCATCACTCATTCTGTCTAGAGATTCTGGGTCTCAGGTGGGGACGGGCCCATTCTGACACCCGTCCAGTGACAATGCTGAGCAAAGTGCTGCCAGCCTTTGATTCTGGGAAAACATGCCAAAGTCCATTTAGTAGGCCTTCATAAAAAGAGATGATGCGGGGCTCTACTCCTGTGGTCTGCACTGAATAGAGCTCTTGGCATTTGTACTCATTGGGAAAAGCGAGTGAATTGGTCTCATCCAATCCCATGATGACTTTTGTATCACAATGAAGAATTGAGTCTATACATCCATACCTTTCAGTCACATGACTAGCCATTCCTATATGGATTGTATGGACGTAGGCAAGTTTACAAATGCCTCCCTAAATAAGATATATAGTTGTTCATGTTGTTTTGTTATTTTATCATTCAGAATACCATGGGGTGAATCTTACGTGCTCCCCCATCCCTAGCAACATATAAAAAAGTCAGTCAGCAGTTCGCCAACTTTATAGATGGCTGCCCACAGTGACACTTACTGGGGGAAATCTTCACATATTGCAACAGAAAGTTCCATCCCTCGGCAAGGCCTGTCCAATTCTCAAAAGCTGCATGTCAATTTGATTGGCTAGCAGCTGAGTAGCTCCAGCAGTGTTAGAACACAGTAGGGTTAGCTGCTGAGACTACAAGCAAATCCTGAGAGAAAGATCATGGACGTCAGCTGGAAAGCTATATCAGCAGCTTTTAGTCAGGGAGGGTTTGCAAACATTACCAAGAGGAGGATGGAAGGTTACATTTGAGGGGCATGGGGCGGAGGCACAAAGGTGAGGTGCCATCTTCACAGAGGATGCCCTAAAGCAGCTACTCCAACCCCATACTTCCCATCTTTTACCTCAAGTTGGGAAAATAGCCGACTAGCCATTTTCCTTCCGTCTTCCCCAGCCAACCATATTGCAGCAGCAGATTGGAAATGAGGCCTTAAATAACTTTTCATGAGCAACTTAAGGGCTGTACTAGGCCTAAAGACATCTTACCTGCCAGCTGTAATATCAGAGATAGCTCAGTGGTGGGCATGAAAGTGGTGTACTAGCCATCCGTTTTATTTTACATGCAAACCCCACCTGCAAGTACACAAGCAAGGAAGCCATAAAACTATACATCCCCACTTCATTGGGGGTGGCACGGTGGCTCAGTGGTTAGCACTGCTGCCTCACAGCACCAGGGACCTGGGTTCAATTCCACCCTCAGGCAACTGCCTGTGTGGCATTTGCACATTGTCTGCATGGATTTCCTCTGGGTGCTCTGGTTTCCTCCCACAGTCCAAAGATGTGCAGGCTAGGTGGATTGGTCATACTAAATTGCCCATAGTGCTCAGGAATGTGTAGATTAGGTGGGTGGGATGCTCTGAGGGTCAGTGTGGACTTGTTGGGCTGAAGGGCCTGTTTCCACAGTGTAGGGATTCCATGATTTTACTACAAGGGTTTTATTTCTTAATACAATTGGCACACCTTACCATTGGTTCTCTGTTTTTAAGATATTTACTTGCAATTTTATCTTCCAAATTCTAAATGCCTTTTCAAAATGTCTTAGCAATCTTCTTTCCTTATTTACTGCCTAGAAATGCTATGCTAACATATTAAAGAGATGTGATAAGGCTAATGATGAGAATATTGCAAGTGGTATGTTGGATATCTGACACTGTGCATCATGCAGTGGTCATACTTAGGGGCACACCAGGAATTTCTTCCACTCCAATTCCCTGAAATAAGGTATGTGAAGTGGAGATCAAGGATCTTCTTCATCAAGGCTAAAAAGTCTGGACCATGTACCACTATACCTAAACAGCTTCCATCCAACTTGTACTAACTGATGACAGTGTAGTACTAATTGGTTATGAAGCAGGCTTTAGAAATTATCTGAGAACCTTTGGTTTTTATCTCAACCCTAACGTTACCACCTCTAGTCCCCTGAGAGAATCATTCAGTATAAAGCGAGCTAAGAGAAAGGAAACATTAGTAAAATTTAGAGAATAGAACTAACATAAGATATTAAATTTAAATATCTGTTACAACAGAACTGTGGATTACGGTCTAGATTTTCACCATAATGGAGAGCAGATGAGAATGGAACTTACAAATCTCGTCCCCAAATTCAGCACTTTCCAGTTTCACAGGACAGGAATGGGGTTAGTTTGGAACTTATGTATGTGCAATTCATGGAAGCCTTTTAAATCATTAGCTACCTCTCCAAAAGTGGGATTTTGGTAGCCTCGGAGTGTGAAACAAAAATATGGAGACAAGGATCCCTTTTGGAGAGGTAAGATATCCCTCCGGATACCCCAAGACACCTTTGATGGAGATAAAGTACCCTTTGTTGGATGTCAGATGCTCTTTGGAGGAGATCAGTTGCTTTTCAGGGAAGATCAGATGCACTTTGGAATTGTTTAAAGTAGACATAAATGTGCATTAAAACTCCTTGTCATCAAGCTTATTGGAACTGTCCACAGACCTGTCAAAGGAGCCTGTCAAAAATATCAAGCGGACCTGAAAAAGGGATTTATAGAGCGGCTGTCAAATGAATCAAGAGAAACTATTAAAGGGACATAGCAAAAGTGTTGGGAGGATTCATCAGAGGACGCTGTCAAGCTTTAAAGGCGTTTAAATGACATGCCTTTTTAGTATTTTGTTAAGCATTGCCTAGAGTGTTAAAATATATGCTCATTATTTCACTCAGTCTGGTGAGATAGGCCTCAGGGTTTCCATTACTGGATTATTGTAGTTTGACTGATTTTCCAACCATTAATTATCAGAGTAGATTTCCTTTCACTTCACAGTTTGATTGAAGTTGTAGACTCTTTGATGTGTAACTTTGAATTCCAATGCTTCCTGTTATAAGTGATCTGCACTTGCATGAAATACTTGTTAAAGTGTTTTATTTAATTGAAGGACTGTAGATATAATAAATGGGTTTTTATGGAAGAGAGGGTTTACTTTTCAATATAATGAAATCAGCAATAAACACTTAAAAATGTATTTCATCTCAAGTCTGCTTTGATTCTGAAGTCCACTCATGTTCAATACTAAATGAGTTGGCATGGTATGTGTAAAGTCACAAGGTAATGACAGGATGGGCTTGGGTTGGCATGAGTTTGTGCTAGGTTGGAAGAAAGGCTGTAAAGGATCATGGAGGTGTAGATGTCACACCATGGTATAGAGAGAATAAGGTGTCATGGAGGATGGATAGAGGACACATCCTGGCATGGAGGCCATAGAAGCTGTTTGAAGTAACCATACGCTGACATAGGGAGGGCACGAGAGGACATAGTGTTTGATTGAGAGTGCAAATAGTGGAACTGGGTGCATGAGGAGTCATGGGGGTAGGTGAGAGACATGCAATGGCATGAATGGGAGAGATAGAGGGATGAGAGCTGGAGAGATGTTTCTTTAGTTTTAAACTTCAGCAGCCGTGCTGGATCCGAGTCATGTCATCAGGCCAGGCCTAGAGTCCAGGTCACCTTCACACCCAGCAGCCTCCTCTATCTTTCTGGAGCTGACCACTCCAACTTCAAATATAGCCCGCCAGACTGAGGTGAGTTTAGGGCAATCACACAAGAAACCTCACTGGGCCTTGCAGATAGAAAATTTGCATGAAATTCAACAAAAATGACACTTAGCCGATTTCTGGTGAAATACAGCTCTATTTTTCTGTGCGCCACAGGTTTTCCAATATAGTTTGATGTAGTTATGTCACTGCAAATTTATTTTACTAATTGTTTATATTAACATTGAATTGTCAGTTATTCAAGTGAATCAGTTATTAAGTTTGTGCTGATTACACACCGACACACCATTCTGGAGTCTTGTTTGCAGCTGCAGAAATGACTGTCTGGTCCCCTAACTAATTAATCCCTTCTCAATGTCACTTGTATTTTCTTCTTCCTCCCCTCCTGGACAGTTAGGCCACTTGTGGTGTCAGGAGCTTGGCTCTGTTGAATTGCCTTGAGGAACCAGCACCCTCTTCAGCTTCAAAATGGAAAACCAATTTGCGAGTGGAACCCCAGGGGACGCCTACACTATCTGCCTGATTCTCTATGACTGTCTGGAGGTTGCCCATTCTTTTCTTTCCTCCAGTACCATGATCTGTGGTGTGATACATTCTATGCTATTTAAACGTTAATCTTTCGATCTTCTTCAAGAATAGTAACGCATCTTAATCAAATTCATAGTTGAACTGTATTATTTTAACACTTGCATTAATAGTAATACTATGTTTTATTGTATGTGAAAGTATAGAGTAAACATTTGGGGTAATGTTACAAAATTAGCTTCATAACAGGCAGCATTACTTACACTAGGATTTTAGATTTGTAATCCGCAATAGTTTCCATCCATTAGTTATAAAATATGATTTCATTTTGTTTTTATTATTTCAGTATAATATTTCATATTAAATGATTTCACTAACCTGTCTCATTGGTTATCTCGCCATCAGCACATGGAATGCAGTCAAAGCAGCAAACAGGTTCTCCTTGGCGAATTCCCTTCCTGGTACCAGGCTGACAGCTCTCACTACATACAGAAGATGGAGGCTGCCCAAATGAAATAGTGATACAAAATAAGTAGGATTTTCTAAAGTGTAGAACATAGAACAGTACAGCACAGTACAGGCCCTTCGGCCCATGATGTTGTGCCGAACTTTTACCCTAAACCTAAGGTCTATCTAACCTCCACCCCTACCTTATACCATCATCCATATGCCTATCTAATAGACACTTAAATGCCACTAATGAGGCCGACTCCACTACCCTCTCCAGCAATGCATTCCACGCCCCTACCACTGTCTCAGTAAAGAACTTACCTCTGACGTCTCCACTATATCTACCTCCACTCACTTTAAAACTACGTCCCCTCGTAATAGCTACCTCCACCCTAGGAAAAAGTCTCTATCTACACCTCTGACCATTTTGTACACCTCTATCAAGTCACCTCTCATCCTTTGTCGTTCTAAAGAGAAAAGCCGTAGCTCTCTCAATCTTTCCTCGTAAGGCCTTCCCTCCGTTCCAGGCAACATCCTGGTAAATCTCCTCTGCACCTTTCCAACGCTTCCACATCTTTCCTGTAATGAGGCGACCAGAACTGGACACAATACTCCAGGTGTGGCCAAACCAGGGTTTTGTATAGCTGGAGCATAATATCACGGTTCTTGAACTCAATTCCTCTATTAATGAAAGCTAACACACCGTACATAATTTACAAAAAAAAAGACCACAAAATAATGTGATATTTTTCTCGTGGACCAGAAAATTACAAGTTAGGAAAGCTGCTTACTTAAAACTATAGGATAGTAAAACCTATTTATATCAATAGTAGTATACATTTTATGACACCTATGACCAGGCTAATATCCTTTTGAATACATAAAATGATAACAACTCTTCAATGAATCGGTGAGACCACATCTAGAGTACTGTGTATAGTGCTGCTTACCATACTTACAGAAGGATGTAAATGCATTAAAAGCAGCTCAGAGAAGATTTTCTCGAGTAATAGATTGTCTTATGAGGAATGACTATACAGAGAACGCCCTGGAGTGTAGAAGAGGCAGAGGTGACATAATTGAACCATATAAAATTCTGAGGGGACTCTACTGGATAGATTCTTCATAACCAAGGGGTTGAAAAATTAACAGGGGTATGCAGGAATGTAGAACTGAACACTAATCCAGGTGTCATAGAGGTCTACAGCCAACAAAAGACCTAGCGAATCTGTACCAGTTGAAAACAACCACCTAACTATTCTAATTCCATTTTCCAGCACTGGGCTCATAGCCTTGCATGCCTAGGCATCACAAGTGCACATCTAAATACTTCTTAATGTTATGAGGGTTTCTGGCTCTACCATCCTTACAAACGGGGAGTTCCAGATTGACACCACTCTCTGGATGTAAAGATTTCTCTTCACATTCCCTTTAAACATCCCGCCCCTTCCCTTATACCTATAACCCTTGGTCATTTTTCCCTCCACCAAGGGGAAAAGTTCCTTCCTGTCTACCCTATCTATGCCCCTCATAACATTACGCATCTCAATCATCTCCCACGTCAGTCTCTTATGCTCCAAGGAAGACAACCCCATGACTAACAAATCTCACTTCATAAATAAAACTCTCAACTCCAAGCAACATCCAGGTAAATCTCTTCTGCATCCTCTCCAGTGCAATCACATTCCTCCTGGGGACTCTCAGTTTTGAAGTCATACTGACTGGAAAGAAATTAAGATACTGGCAACATACGTGTGTGCAGTATCACTTTTGTGTGGGGGCTGATCTGAGGATTTGTAGTCCTGTATCAATTATTTAAAATGAAATGTGCCTTTTTTTATTTCAAGAATAATTTGCCTGTTAATTCAAGTGTAATTTGTATTGGTTCTGATTTGTGTTAAAGTAAAAGCCACGAAATGTGGAACCTTTTTGACATTTTCTTCATTTGGGGGTCATGCAGCAAATTTGATTATTTTGGTTTACAGTTCCCCCATGGGATCATAACAATTGAAATAACTCATTCAAATGATAAATCAACGATGTATTAACACACAGGTTCAGGACCTACTATGCAAAGCTATTGCATACCAAAGTGACAAATCTGAGAAGGGTAATTCTTTTCAGGCTTAGCAGCCATCACCAACTTGAGAGAAAGAAGATGTTCCTTCTGCCCTTATCCCTTGCAATAGAATCTCTACTAGGAAGCATCAGTGAAACTTACGGCTTCCCCCTGGCTAATTTTCCAGTTTGCAATTACAGTCACACATTAAATGCAAATCTCTTTGTCTCTACCAGCACCACCATTCCATCCCCACAATCCTCCCTGATAACTGCTCCACACTCCCTCCACCAGTTTCATCCACCTTCCACCTCATACAACACAAGCACACATGCAAGTGAACATGTACAAACAAACACATTTCTAGAAGTTGTTACAGAGATAGTAGG
>NC_063344.1:40934696-41015219 GCF_021869965.1 Rhincodon typus | reverse complement strand
CAGAAATTTTCTGAAGAAGGGTCTCGACCCGAAACGTCAGCTTTCCTGCTCCTCCGATGCTGCTTGGCCTGCTGTGTTCATCCAGCTCTACACCTTGTTATCTCACGTTTCTAGAAGCACTTTGGAATTTTTTTTAAAATTACATCCAATAACTGAACAATCAAGTCAGATGTTGTCCAATCAAATGTAAATTAATGACAGTAGTGCTGCCTGCTTGAAATTCATTCCAGGTTAATATTCAATTTTTGACACAATTTAACACACTGAATTTTTGAAAAGGGCAAATTATTTACCACTTCACAAACTTAAAGTGCTATTACTTTGACTTCGTGAAGCAATATTCAAGTTCAAAGGTAATTTACAGTTATATTAATCCATGTTTGACTTACCCTCCTTGACTAACAAACACACATAATAATTACACAAGCCATCTGTTTTAAGAGAAATGCATGCTCCATTTCTTACATACCGTAACCTGGTCATCATTCCAAATTATAGAGTCATTTTGGATGATCATCTCTTGCCCTGAGGGTGCGGTCGCATTATAACTGCCAACTACCTTAAAAGAGATATACCCTTCGGAGGTTCTCTGCCAGTTAATGATATCATATATAGCATCGATATCACCATTTTGATCAAAATATATTTCTTCCCCTAGAAGGCTCTTAAACCGAACATTTTTCAGGTAATACATGAGCTAAAAACAACAAAGAAAAAATTAACGAGACATGTTATTTGTGAATATAAAACAGCAATGCAGATGGATCTTCAGCAAACTCTCAATCATACTTTCAATTGTCTATATGCTCTTCAGAGTACATTCTCATGGGCTCCTGGACTGTCAGATTCATTGAGCAAACAACGATTTCTCCAGATGTTAAAAAAGCATATTTATCCATAACTGCTGTTTAAAACATTTAAATCATAAATGCAGTCAATAATTCACAGGTGACACAATATTACTGAGCATAGCATGCTTACAAAATAAGTTTGATTTCTGTGAAAAGTAGAAAGACAATAATACACCTTTGAAACAGTCTGGTTCAATATTTCAAGGTTCCTAAAGATAAGAACAACTTTGAAAGTTACTTGCGTTTCACTTGCCCTTTATTAAGTATTTGTTCACATTTCAGAAACATAAATATTGATGAGCGTCACATTATTTTTAACAACTACTTCAGCAATGAGACCTTTAATTAGATTCTAATCAGTTTTAAGGGTAATTGCCAAGCAAACCAAAGCTGGTATATGAAAGGTTAAAAGTTTGTAATGTCTTGTGATCTGAATACACTGCCTAAAAGGATGGTGAGAGCAAATTCAAAAGTAATTTTCAAAAGGGAACCAGATAAAATCCTGAAGTGGAATTGCACAGCTCTGGAGAAAGAGCAAGAGAACATAGAACATAGAACAGTACAGCACAGTACAGGCCCTTCGGCCCATGATGTTGTGCCGAACTTTTACCCTAAACCTAAGGCCTATCTAACCTCCACCGCTAACTTATACTATCATCCATATGCCTATCTAATAGACACTTAAATGCCCCTAATGAGGCCGTCTCCACTACCCTCTCCGGCAATGCATTCCATGCCTCTACCACTCTCTCAGTAAAGAACCTACCTCTGACGTCTCCCCGAAATCTACCTCCTTTCGCTTTAAAACTATGTCCCCTCATAAAAGCTACCTCCACCCTAGGAAAAAGTCTCTGGCTGTCTACTCTATCTGTACCTCTGATTATTTTGTACACCTCTATCAAGTCACCTCTCATCCTTTGTCGTTCTAAAGAGAAAAGCCGTAGCTCTCTCAACCTTTCCTCGTAAGACCTTCCCTCCGTTCCAGGCAACATCCTGGTAAATCTCCTCTGCACCTTTTCTAATGTTTCCACATCTTTCCTGTAATGAAGTGACCAGAACTGGACCCAATACTCCAGATGTGGCTGAACCAGGGTTTTGTATAGCTGGAGCATAACTTCACGGTTCTTGAACTCAATCCCTCTATTAATGAAAGCTAACACACCATACGCCTTCTTAACAACTCTATCCACCTGGGTGGCAGCTCTCAGGGAACTGTAAACATGAACCCCAAGATCCCTCTGCTCCTCCACACTGCCAAGAATCTTTCCGTTAACCCTGTATTCTGCTTTCAAGTTTGTCCTTCCAAAATGAATCACCTCACACTTTTCAGGGTTAAATTCCATCTGCCACTTCTCAGCCCAGCTCTGCATTCTATCAATGTCCCTTTGTAACCTAGAACAGCGCTCTGCACTGTCCACAACGTGACCCACCTTCGTATCGTCTGTGAACTTGCTAATCCACCCTTCCACTCCTTCATCCAAATCATTTACAAAAATCACAAAAAGAAGGGGACCCAGAACAGATCTTTGTGGTACACCACTCGTAACTGAGCACCATGCTGAATATTTTCTGTAATAGAGAGTGGAAGTAAATAGGATAGTACTTTTAAAGAGGTGTTTAAGGCACCAAAAACCAAATGACCTTTGTTGTACTGCATTATTCTGGATAAAACAGGGCAAGAGCTGAGGCTGCAAGAGTGTTGGACGGAACATTTAGAAAGAATTACATTTCCTCTCTTTAATTTTCTGCTATGTGAAGGTATATTTTACTAGTATGTGTGGTTCACTGAAAAGCAGCACATTGTTACAAACTAGAAATTCAGTAAAATAAATCCTATAGTTCTATGAACCATTGAAAACATACCTGCCAAGGCTGAAAATCTGAGATGTTTGCACATGTTCCATTAACAAATGGACCCTCCCCGGTCTTACATGTGTGCATATTGTGAAGGGCATTTGCCACAGTGTATACGGATTTGTATACACTGTATGTCAGTCTCAGCTGAGATACATCAATATATGTGTTCTCAATTTCATTCAAATTCTCCTTTCCTGTGCAGAGCCGCTGAGAAAGCGGGGGAATAATGTGGATTCTGTTCTTTACATCTGTTCCATTATACTCAGTTGTTTTTAAGTCAAGTGTTCTACTGGCATCCACCCCATGTTCAGGCCACATGCAATCAAAGGCTCGCTCCCAGAACTCAGTGATCAGCTTTTCTCCAGAATTTCTTGGATCTAATTGAATGAGGTGATCACGTAGGCCACTAATATCAGCTCGTTGAATTGCAAATCCAATAGTTCCACCTAAAAGTGAGGAATATTCTGGTTTGGAAATCAATGCAGAGTTAATCCAAGCCTCACTAGCTATCCATGTTCTTCCTGAAATATTGCGTTGCATTACTTCTTCTATTAAAGAGCTCAAATCAATATCAGCAGAAAAGACTGCAATGATTTTGGCAGTTGATTGCTCAATTGTATCTACAATTTGAACTATTTTCTCTCTTGCATAAACTTTGGGGATAGTCTCTGAGAAAGAGATGCATACGCCAACCTTTTCTAACTCCTCTTTAAAGTTTTTAATTCCATATTTCCCATAGTCATCATCTGATGCAATTGTCCCCACCCATGTCCATCCAAAGTGTATCACAAGCTTTGCCATTGCTCTGGACTGGAAAATATCACTTGGTATGGTCCGGATAAAGGATGGAAACTGAAATTTATCACTGAGAACTGAGCAAGATGCTGAGTAATCCACCTGCAAAACATTTGACAAATAAATTAAAATATTCACCAAAAACAATTCAATATCATGTCAACAACATAAGCTAGTTACTGCTTTTCTCTGAAGTTTTTAGGAAGTTTTGTTGTCCATGTGGACACTTACTGTTTGCCCTCACTTTGTTTTATAGTTTCTAAACTTCCATAACAACATAAGATGTAGGAGCAGAAGTAGACCATTTGGCCCATCAAGCCTCTTTCAACATTCAATAAGATCATGGCTGATCTGAGCATCCTCAACTTCACTTTTCTGCCTTGTTCCCATATCCTTGATTCCCTTACAAATTAAAAATCTGTACATGATGAAACAATTTTTGGCCATTCAGCCCATGGAGTTTCCCTTTAAATCACCACAGATTACACCCTAACTCTTAAAATGAATATTTTATGCACTTTTGTAAATTTTCTCCATACTTCTCTAGAATTCCTCTTGATCTAATCACTTTGGCTTCTGAACTATTGGAACAGCCCATTGACCCACCCACTGATTTCAGTAAGTTCAGCATTATTTACATAAACAAGATGTGGCAATGTACATGTGAAGGATTATGGCCATGAACCAAAATCCTCACACTCCACCACGTAATTTGTTGGCAAAACAATACACTGTACCATTTCAGCTGTTCTTTCATTTTCTGCAAACAGAATATAGTTTCTGGCAATTAGTGTTCTGGACACCATACAGCCAATACTTATTTCCAATTCCTGTTCAGTAAGGAAGACAATGCCAAATGTAATGCCGTTTCTATTACAAAACAAGGCAAAGTAAAATCAAGGACAGGGCTGGATGAACACAGCAGGCCAAGCAATCTCTGCTCCTATGATGCTGCTTGGCCTGCTGTATTCATCCAGCCCTGCACCTTGTTGTCTCAGATTCTCCAGCATCTGCAGTTCCTACTATCTCTGAAGTAAAATCAAGGATCAATCAGTAACATTTTATTTTAATAAAAAATGTCTACGTGCCTCATCTTTGCATTTTAGTTTGGAAAAGTTAAATAAAGGACAAGGTATAAATACAAGAGCAAATTAATTGTCTTGTTTAACTAAAATGAACACTTTGCATTAAATTGTATTTTTTTCATATTCCAGGTTCAGATTTCCATTTTCTTTTAAATAGCCTGAACATTCAACATCATTTCACATTTTGCTTTGCAAGTGATGTAAACCCCAGAGCTGAGTCAGCAATTTCAAAAGTTTCTGTAGGAAGAATAATGGATTTCTATCCAAATGTGCACAAACTTTAATGTCTTAATGACAATTATCTTCAGCTGAAAAGCACAACTAAGGATCAATCTGTTTTAACTGTCTGAGTTTGAAATAACTTTAGTACCATTCATTCTTGAAGCACAACTTCTGTTTGTAAGGTAATCTTAAGTAAGATATTTCAATTTCAATTGCAATTTCAAACAATTGTCGAACAAGTCATTTCATTTAATTTTACTATTTGGTATCTTAAAAATCTACATTCTGAAATACTTAATTAAAGTAAATACACTAGTTGGATAATTTGTCAAATTAATGCAATACTCTCCAAACTGATGTTCATCTTCTTAATGACATTATAATAAAACAAAGATTTTATCACTACAGCATTTCAAATCTGTTACCTGAGGAAAATAATACAGTCCCAGGATTCTGGCAGTTGCAATAGAGAGAGCTGACCCACCAGCTCCTACCAGCACTGCCAAAGGAGCTCCATTGCCACACCGGTAGTTGGGTACAGCTTCATCCTGTCCGGTCAGATAAGTCAATGTTCCTTCAACAGCTTTGGAAATAGTAAAACAAGAGTCATAGATTGTGTACCCAAGCTGTACATCTGGTAGAATTGAATCATTTTGGTTGACTTCATTAATCGCATGGATCATTGTTCTGGCCCAGCGGAAAGCTCTGAAATTGAATCTGTTAAACAATTGAAACAAAGGTTAGGAGAAAAGTCCATCTCACACTAACAAAACCACACATTGAGCGGAGAAAATGTAGTTATCAAAGATATCAAAAACAAAGTCTTTCTGTGTGGATTAGAGGAATTTAACAGGTAATGCAACATTAACCTGTATTTATGTAAAATATACTCAACATCATGAAACTTCCCAAGGTGATTCACCAGAGTTTTAACAAGCAAAATTTGACAGTTGACCAAAGGTACATAGTAATGAGGCTTAAAGGAGGAAGGCAAGTTAGAGAAACAGAGATAATGTAGGAGGCAATACCAGAACTTCAGCCTCAGGCAGCTAAATGGATAATAATGATGATGAAGTTAAAATCAAGGAAAGGCACAAGGCCAAAATGGAAGAAGTGAGACACCTTGAAGAATTGTAGTTGTGGAGGAGATTACAGAGGGAGGGTAGCCATGAAAGCATTTGAAAATAAGGTTATTTTTTTAAAAATTAAGCCATTGCTTAATCAAGAGCCAATGTAGGTCAATGTGCAGAAGGAGAATGCATTTTGTAGCAAGGTAGGATATGCAAAGCAGAGTTTTGGATGACCATATGTTCATGGAGGGTAGAAGATGGGAAACCATCTGGGAATGTATTAAAATAATCGTTTCTAGAGGTAACAAAGCCACTTTTGGAGAGTTTCAGCAGCTAATGAGCTGAGGCATCATTCATTAATGCAGCAAGATCATATTTATTTAGACTAGCATGGCTGCAGTTATTATCCTTATCTACTTGTCTGAAGCATGTCCTTTTTGCTTAAAGTATTACTTTCACAAGGACTTGTGGTGTATATAATAGCTGCAGTACTGAATAGCAGCCTTATTTTGCTTAATGATTTTCCTGCCTCAGTGCCATAATTTATTCAAATATTTTCACATTGGCCTAGTAAATTCTTTTGTATGAGCAAGAACTTTCTTTTCCCTTTTTTGTTCTCACAATATAGACATTGCTTCATTTATTAGCCATGCCTTACTATTCCACCTCATAAGGCAGTAAGAGTAAACCAGACTGCAGTTAAGTATGGGCCACACCAAGTGGTTTCTCATCATGATGCACATTACTGAACTATCTGAAATAGCATTCATTGCCATTTTCTTGAAAGAGTCACAAATGGCCAGATATATTGAATTAAAGTTGACAATTTTTCATGTAGGAGATCTGAACTCCCAACTAATGGACTTTTAGTTCACGTCCAGAACTATTAACTACTATACCTTGTCAATGGCAAGAAGCCCCAGATGGCAATCTAAAACCATGTTTAAGAGTAGAACATTTCTCCAAGATATTTTACTGAAATGGGAAGAAGTAAACAAATAGACAATGAAACAGGTATATAGCTGTGGGGGGGGGGGGGGGGGGGGGGGGGGGGCGGTTGAGTGGGTGTGAAATTTAAAGGCATAGCTGAAAAAATTGTGAAAAAGATGAGTTTTGAGAGTTTCTAAGAATGAAGAAAGACAAGAGGAGGAGAGAGGGAGATGTTGCAGAGAGTAGAGCTTAAAGCATTTACAGGACTTCAGAAAATTGAAAAAATGAAAATTGAAAATTACAAACTTTAATTGAAGCTCATAAGTACACAACAGTGGTCAGAAAATACTTCATGACTGAAATGTTACTGGATAAATAGACAAGATGGTGTTGGAGCTATGCTGCCGCAATCCATGTTTACAGACACTGACCAGAGAATGATTAGCGAGAAGTTGTTTTGCGAGCATCAGATTATCACACATCCAATGTATAACTCCAACTTAGGGCCTCATGATCCAAACATGATCATAAAGCTTTGATTGACTCCATTGAAGAAGTGCAGTACTCAGACTCCCAGGCTGCTGTGTCTCACACAGATGAACTGAAGTGCATCAAAGCAGGTCAAAAGCATCTCTACATAGCCACCCCTTTCTCACCTCGAACAGTCACATGATCCATTTAGACACTTTGATCACTAAATAAAGATGTTTTATATGGCTTTTGCAAGACAATAATATATATTGCATTAAAATTTTAAAATTTTAAAACACTTCCTTTCAGACATTATTTTCTAAAAATCTAATAAAGTGTTAAAAGCACTCCCTTTCCATCCTTGATACCAAGTAAATACAAGTTTTATTGAAATGTATATATTGAATGCTTTACTTCTACTTTACTTGTAAACATAAGGAATTGAGTTCAAAGAATTTGCCCAGGTTTATTTCCCTAATTATTTGAGGGAGGCCTATTAAAAATGAAGAGAACCCAAGAAAATAGATGTCAGAAGAGAAAAATGAAGCAGCAGCTAAAACAACGACCAAAGGTTGACAGTTATTTCACTGTCATGAAGGAAGGGCTTATACGCAAGAGAACCAGCGAGGCCTAAAGCAAACACAAGCATCCACTTCCACTAGAACACATGGCACAGTATGAAAGTGACTACTGCAACTGAGAATGTCACAGGGTCTGAAATCCCTGCCAAAAAAAATAGGTACACAAAGTCCAATGATCTCTGGAGTATATTGATTCAGAATAACATTTCATTCTGGATACAGAAAGGTCCCTCAGTGTGTCAACATGGAATAGCCAATTTGTGAAAATGAAGTGAATCATTCAAAAATCAAATTAGATTTTGTTTCATCAGTGAAAATTAATGATAAAAAAAAGTACAGTCAGGATTAGCCAGTATAGTCTCCAACAGCTGGTTGTGTTCACTGTTTTGTCTACATACTCTTCTCAATATTGTTGGCAACACTGGCCAGTGATGACTGGTGAAGCCCTGTTAGAGTTCAAAATCATGTAAGTTCTGAGATTCTAGAAAAGCTTTGCTTACTTATTTGATGAGGCAATTCGGCTTAACCTTGGAGAAAATCAAAATCAAATCAAATAACCTTGGATTCAAACCTACAGGAACAGATGAAAAAGGAGCAATCATATTGGAGGCATGTACTGGAACATGTTATTACAATTACATGGACATTAGAAGAATGTTTACTAGCTTTAAGAGGATAACAGGACCTTTCTTGTCTTGAAAGGACTTTGCTAAACTTTGATCCATTTCTTGCCAATCATATAAAAATTAAGGAAGCAGTTGGGGTAGGACAAATATCAAGTGTACCAATGTTACTAATGGCCTCAGCCCTTGTATCTGTCTCCATACTGAGTACAGTGATCCCTTTCCTGACCCGAGTACAGCAGCCCTGGTCCTGACACCAGCACAGGAGCCTTACCAGTAATCCAAGAACAAGCAGGGACCCCAAACAGACCAAGGCCCGGATAATGGGGCCCAAAGTACAAGTTTTGGCTCAGGGTTTATGTTACAGTTAATTGTTGCTTATTTACTGTAATTTTATTTACTGTTATGAAACAGACAGACAATTTTTCTCCATTTCTACAAAACACTGGGCAGTATTCAAATCAGTTTTGAATCCCAATTCACTGAACTAAAATATCTTTCTGACACTAGGTGGGAAGCACATGCATAGGCAACACTGGCCGTAGCTGTGTATTATGGTTTAATTATTGACGCACTTACTCATCTTCATACTGATGACAGTGAAAAAGGAGAGAAGCTGGCATTCTGCAGTTAAAAAAATAGGAAGGAGAGTTTGTTGTGCTAATCACTGTGTCACTGTGCCATGCCAAATGATATCCTTAAATGATAATCACCACATTTATCACTTTCTGTGCACATAATGCTTAATGCAGACAGCTTTTCTTGAAGTATTGTTGACTGCAATTCATTTCTTTATATTTTCCAAACTTGAAACTGACCTTCCTCCTGAACTGATTGTTGCCAATAGATTCAAAATAAAGCCTCGGTATTGCCTTCATGTTCAAGTTGTAGAATTGTTTGACAGATCAGTTCCACTACATAACAAGACTCAATAAGATGAACAGATGGTCCTTTGTGCATGTGCAAAGCTTGACATGTCACTCTTTCAGTTCTTGACATGACGCCAAGAAAGTTTTGACAGAATTGCACTCTAAGCAAAAGAAAACCTGCTTAATGTAGAATCCAAGTGTATGAATAAAGGAAAAGAATGGGGGAAATAGTCTCCAAGAATCGACTTTATAGTGAATCAGTCTCTTCCTTTGATAGGTGTACTTGAAACCAACTTGAAGGAAAGAGCAATCATTCATGAAAATGTTGCAAAAAACTTTTCATTTTTGGTTGATTCAGATGCATCAGATATTAGCCGTGTGAAGATATGAAAGTTCTGTAGAAAGGTTATCCTGACAATGTGGCTGTGACTCATTGGAGAAATAAGGTACTTCCAAGCTTATAACAAGTAAAGTTATACAGATAAAGGACACTTATGCCACCTGGACCTCTACTGAGTCATCATCCAAGTTCAAAATCAATTGTTTTTCATAGAACATAGAAAATAGGAGCAGGAATGAGTCCAAGAACTATATCTAACTCTTTCTTGAAAACATTCGATGTTTTGGTCTCAACCACTTTCTATGGCAATTTCCCTTACATGAAGGCAATACCAAGGCTTTATTTTGAGTCTATTGGCAACAATCAGTTCAGGAGGAAGGTCAGTTTCAAGTCTGGAAAATATAAAAAAATGAATTGCAGTCAACAATACTGAAAGAAAAGCTGTCTGCATTAAGCATTATGTGCACAGAAAGTGATAAATGTGGTGATTATCATTTAAAGATATCATTTGGCATGGCACGGTGACTCAGTGACTAGCACTGCTACCTCACAGCGCCAGGGACCTCGGTTCAATTCCACCCTTAGGTGAGTGTCTGTTTGGAGTTTGCACATTCTCCCTGTGTCTGTGTGGGTTTCTTCTGGGTGCTCCGGTTTCCTCCCACAGTCTAAAGATGGATTAGGTGGCCATGTTAAATTGCCCACAGTGTCCAGGGATGCACAGTCTAGATGGATTAAGCCATGGGAAATGCAGGGTTACAGGCATAGGGTGAGCCTGGGTGGGATGCTCTTCAGAGGGTTGGTGTGGACTTTATGGGCCAAATGGCCTGTTTCCATGCTGTAAGGATTCTATGATCAGTGATTTTAATGTCCAAAAATCAAGAAAGAGAACATTTTAAATTTGATGCAGGTTGTCTTGCTGCTTCCGTTTAGTAAATTCTGTTCTGTCTAATTGTTGTTGTGCTGTGGTAGATTGAAAGAGTTCATAGATGTTCATCAAGAAATCATAAAATCATAGAGTTATAGAGTTAGACAGCATGGAAACTGACCCTTCGGTCCAACTCATCCATGCCGACCAGATATCCTAAACTGATTGAGTCCCATTTGCCAGCATTTGGCCCATATCCCTCTAAACCCTTCCTATTCATATACCCATCCAGTCACCTTTTCAATGTTATAATAGTCCCCGCCTCCACCACTTCCTCTGGCAGCTCATTCCATACATGTACAACCCTCTGATGAAAAGGTCATCCCTCATATCCCTTTGAAATCTTTTCCCTCTCACCTTAAACCTATGCCCTCTAGTTCTGAACTCCCCCACCCTGGGAAAAAGACCGTGGTTTTCACCTTATCTGTGCCCCGCACAATTCTATAAACCTCTATAAATGTCAGCACCTGATGCTCCAGTGAAAAAAGCCACAGCCTATTCAGTCTCTCCCTCTAACTCAAACCCACTAGTCATGGCAACATCCTTGTAATTCTAGTGTGGAGCTGGAAGAGTACAGCAGGTCAGGCAGCATCAGAGGAGCAGGAAAGATGACGTTTCAGGTCGGGACCCTTCTTCAGAAATGGGGAAGGGGCAAGGGAGCTCTGAAATAAATAGGGAGAGGAGGGGTGGGGCTAGGGAAGGTAGGTGGGATGGTGATAGGTGAGTGCAGGTAGGCAGTGGTGGGGATTGGTCAATGAGATGGGAGGTGTGGATAGGTGGGAGAGAAGACGGACAGGTTGTGTCAGGTCAAGGATGCAGGGATGAGAGGGAGGGTTGGTCATGGATGAGGCTGGGGGTGGGGAGATTTTGAAACTATTAAAGTCCACATTGAGACCATTGGGTTGTAGGCTCCCAAGGCGGAATATGAGGTGCTGCTCCTCCAGTTTCCGGGTGGCGTCGTTGTGACACTGGAGGAGGCCCAGGATGGACATGTCGTCCAGGGAGTGGGAGGCGGAGTTGTAGTGGTATGCGACTGGAAGGTGTTGTCGTTTGTCGTGAACCAAGCACAGGTGCTCTACAAAGCGGTCTCTGAGCCTCCGCTTGGTCTCCCCGATGTAGAGGAGGCCACATCAGGAGCAGCGGATGCAATAGACCACATTGGCGGATGTGCAGGTGAACATCTGTCTGACGTGGAAGGTTTTTTTGAGTCCTTGAATGGAGGTGAGGTGGGAGGTGTAGGGGCATGTGTAGCACTTCCCACGATTGCAGGGAAAGGTGCCGGGGATGGTGGGGCTAGTGAGGAGTATGGAGTGTACGAGGGAGTCGCGGCGAGAACTAACAAGTTGCCATTTTCTCATGAAGGGTCTAGGCCCGAAACGTCAGCCTCTCTGCTCCTATGATGCTGCTTGGCCTGCTGTGTTCATCCAGCCCTGCACCTTGTTGTCTCGGATTCTCCAGCATCTGCAGTTCCTACTATCTCTGATGCCATTTTCTACCTTCCTTTTTAAACAATGGTGTTACTTTTGGAACATTCCAATCTGCAGGTACGTTGCAGAATTAATAGAATGCCCGATTGACTGTAATGCCACTTAGATCATTCTCAAAACAAAAGGGACCTGGGTTCGATTCCACCCTCGAGAGACTGTCTGTGTGGAGTTTGCACATTCTTCCCATGTCTGCGAGGGTTTCCTTGGGGTGCTCCGGTTTCCTCCCACAATCCAGAAATGTGTAGGTTAGGTGGATTGGCCATGCTAAATTGCCCATAGTGTTCAGGGATGTGTAGATTAGAGGGATGTGTCTGGGTGGGATGCTCTGAGTATCGGTGTGGACTTGTTGGGCCAAAGGGCCTGTTTCCACACTGTAGGGATTCTATGAAAAAATGCTATGGATACATTTAAAAAGAAAATAGATAAATACATGAGGGAAAGGAGTAAAATTTTGGAAGGGTTAATAGTGAGGTAAAGAGTTTACAGGAAATATTAATAACGTGTGGACTGCAGGAGTGCAAAAAAGGCAGGTTACCATTGCCTGCTTTAGGTAAAGTGGGAATGGTTATTAAATGCTGACTTGGCAATGATGCTCACATGCTATGAATGTATACAAAAAACCTCCATAAAAATTATTTTAATTGACAGCATATTAGTGCATTTTACTTCCTGGTTTACAACCTATGAGTTCATAATGGGCTATTTTCTTTGCTTGATGGCATCACTGATACCTGGCAACTGGAGATTCCTTTAACTTGGCACTGCATTTGAATTAAATCTGGAATGGAGAAATCCAGAAGCCACTAGTACTTTTTGGGCAGGTTTTTTGAAGTCACTTCGCTACCAACTATAAAATATATGTTGTTATTATATTTTCCTCATCCTTTGAACAGCTGCAGTCTTGTTTGATGACTTGGGATCAACCTAACATTTCCTCCACCTACTACCAGAAGTACAATAACACAAAGAGCTCCTGACTGTGTTGAATGCAGATGATGCAGTTGGAACCTTTACTTGGAGACACAATTGCTCCATCCACTGAAACATATTAACATTGGTGCAGGTGTGGGGGATTCAGCCCTTCAAGACTGCTCTGCCATCCTAGATCCTGGCTGATCATCCAGCTCAACAACATTTTCCTGTGCTGTCCCCATATCGTTTGATGTAATTAGTAATTGGAAATTCATCAGTCTCTCTCTTGCACTTACTTAAAGATTGAGCAACCACTGTCCTATGCGGTAGAGAATTCCAAAGATTCACCACCGTCTGAGTAAAGAACTGTTCTCCCATCTCAGTGGCTTGAGATTGTGTCCATGTTTCTAGACCACAAATCCAGGGAAAACATGGTTTCTTTTTTCTAAATCTATTCTATCAGTTTAAGCATTTTGTAGGTAATCAGATAGTCTCTCATCTCCTAAATGCCACATAATTTAGGACTAGTCACCTCAATCTCTTCTCATTGGATGGTCCAACCATCTCAGGTAGCACTCCCTCTCCTGCAAATATATTCTCCTTTCAGAAAAGAGACCACAGGTATACGCAGTACTCTAGGCGTGGTTTCACCAGTGTTGCATGTTACTGAAGTTAGACTTCTTTGTTCATATGTACAAATCCTCTCATGATAAAAGCTAATATACCATTTGACTTTCAAATATCTTGTTGCACCTGCATGCTAAGTTTGTCTGTTTGGACATCAACACTTTCAAATCTCTCACCTCTTAAGAACTACTCTGTACCTTCATTCCTTCTATCATTGTGGATAACCTCACACTTATCCATGTTGTATTCCATCTTCCGTGCTCTTGTTCATTCACTCAGTCTGTCTAAGTCACCCTGAAGCCTCTTTACATTCTCATCACAATTCACTTTCCCACCATATTTTGTACCATCTGCAAATTTGCAAGTGATATAATTGGTCCTCCAAATCTATATCATTGATATCGAATGTGAAGGGCATTAAACATTGGCAGTAATCTACTAATCCAGGCTGATAACCTGAAAATGACACATTACTCTGACTTTCTGTTTTATGCCCGCTAACCAAGTTTCAATCCATGCTAATATATTGACCCCAATCCCATGCACCTTATTTTTATTCAGCAACTAACTATTTGGGTCTTTACCAAACGTCTTCTGAAAATGCAAATACGCTACATCCACCTGCTAGTAACATTCTCCAATTAATCTATATCACATTTGTTAAACATGATTCTCTTTCATAAATGTATGTTGGCTCTGTTCATCAGTTACTTTCGAAAATACTAATACACTGAAGTCAGGCTAACAAGTTGCCATTTTCTACCTTCCTTTTTAAACAATGGTGTTACATTTGCAACATTCCACTCTGCAGGTACGTTGCAGAATTAATAGAATGACCAATTGACTGTGATGCCACTTGGATCATTCTCAAAACGAAAAAGAAGATGCAAGAATGTGCAAATATCCTCGAGAAAATGTTTGTCTTTTGGTCATGACTGGCGATTTAAATCGTTGTTGAGACATCGTTTAGAAAGCAATTGACATTTAGCCCTGCAGCCCATAATAAAATCGTTAAGTTCTATACAAGTGTTTATAATTAACTTGTTTTCGCTGAAACTTTCAACATAGTTTGCGTTAAAATGTATTGATTTGAACGGTGTTTCATACTGGTTCCATATTGATTACTTATATCTGCGGATGGACAAATATTAAATACATCTTAAATGCAAACGTCCATATAATGACAGTGGGCAAACAATGCCACCACACAACTCCAGTAACAAATAACTAAAGCAAAGATTTGCGGATGCTGGAGATCCGAAGCACACAAAAACAGAAATTCTGAAGAAGGGGTTACTGAATTCGAAACGTGAACTCTGTGTTCATACACAGATGCTGTTAGGCCTGCTGAGTTTCTCCAGCAATTTGTTTTATGTACTCCAGTAATAGATTAGTTTACTTCCCAACAAAACTGGGCCAGGAACCGTCTCCACTCCGAAGGATACATTGGTTTCCCATATTCAACTGAAGGTGCGCTTTACATTCTTTTAGTTTTAACAATACATTGCATTATGGAATTAAACAATTCAATAAGGCAGCAAGCAAACTGATTTAGCATGAAACCCACTTGACTCGCTTTCTGTTGCCATTTTCTGAAGTTCTGATCAATTTAAAAGCTGAAAACAACTTGAAATTTTAATTCAAGGAGGGACAATTCCATTACTCCTTTAGCTGCTCCATTTTTGTTTCTTATAGAACATTTTTTAAATCAAGAATTCACTGTGGAATTACCCAGTTTCGTAATAACCTGACAATGATTTATTCACAACTGAACGCTTACCCTTCACATCCCGAAGACTGCGGTGATGTGCTGGACGAAGAATTTGAGGATACGACTCTGTAATGAATAGGAAACATCCCTCCAATTATCACATCACCCGGCATTTTAAAACTATTTAAATTAAACTTTCCTTTCAGTTTGCATGTTGATTTCCCAGAGACAGCCACGGAAATTGTTAAGCATGCCAAAAAAATTAAATAAATTCGTAGCTCCATTTGAGGGTTGGCAAGACATGAGAAAAAAAAGTTGGGTTGTCAGTTGGCCCTCGGCTTTTATGGGTTTTTGAGACACCAGCTAAAGCCCTATTGGTTAAACCCATGAAATGGGCCGAAGACAGGCACAGATATGGTCTCAGGAGGACCAAGAATCGGAGCCCTGTATCTCTCCCAGCAAAAACAATTACTAAAGACATGACAGACATTTCATTGGTCTTGGCTGTCGTTCCGTAGTGAACAATTGTCTTTGGCTAACGCTACAAATAAACAGGCTGACTAAATTTATATTTCCAAAGTGATTTCAAAAAGTTGCAAAAAGCGCGCAATATTTAGTTCAATCCTTAATAATATGCCACACTGAGTTTGGGCTATTTGGCTGTTTGACTCTTACGAAGCAAGATAACTGTGATGAACACAGGCTCACAAGGTGCCACACACTAAGAAACTATGCACTACCAATTCATCTTCAAATAACGCTACAAAAGAAACGAGCGCCATTTGAATGAGGCCAAATCTTAACAGAACATTCATTTCTTAACGGTAAAAACATAGGGGATTGGTTACATTGGTGTTTAAATGTATCCAGCGCAAGGGCGGATGGAAATCTCTTTTCGCAAACGTTGGCATTGCAAAGAGTCCCCTGCTAATTAATTACAGCAACAACATCATTGAGAGCAGCTGATTAATATTCTTGGAAACCATTGGGATGGATCACAATCAGGACCTAGGGCAGGTCTGGGTTTCTAACAAACATGTTTCAAGCCACCATGGACCTCAGTACCAGCTGATGGAGTCTTCTAATCTCAAACCTCTGTGGGTTTTATGATAAGTCTTGATCTATTTGGCACATGCCCCAGGGATCGAGGCTCCTTCGTCGTTAAAGTGAACGTTTTGAAGTAGTGGCCATCGTTGGATCTGTTCCTCACATCGCGCTGAAAGGACGGGCTCTCGTTCCACTGCACATTCTCTTGTCTTTCAGATTAGAGCGTCATTATGGCAGAATTCATTGCAGCAAGACAAAAGTAGAGGACAACTCATAATTTCCCAATTATTTCAATTCTACTTGCAGCAACGAGGCAGAAAAGCCCCATTTTCTAATTGCCCGACAGATGCAAATGGCATTCAATGTAACTTGTTAGTGCAAAAGTCCGGACTATAGTATTGTTTTCGAAGAAAACACGCGGGTTAAGAAAACGGTTCCAATTCTCAATTCGTAAACAAGTGCTATTTACATGCACCAATAACAAACCTGTTCCAAATTAATGAAGATTATTGTCCTATTCCCTCTGCTACAATGTTATAATGAATATGCCTTTGAGTATGAATTAAACAAATTAACTGTACTGAACAGTTTACTAACAAAACAAAACTGTTCCGCGAATTAACAGTTGCCATTGCCATGAAGTCATAATAATCTGAACCAATGGTTTAATGACTCGTGATTTTCTGAATCATTCCCAGCGACAGGCCTTCGTAATATCTCCAAGCCTTCCTTATAGTATATTTCACCGGAATACGACAGTTTATTGGCTTCCACATATCATGTCACTAGATGATTGTGGGCGTCTTAAATTTTACACATATTTTACCCATTTACTAATGGACCCTGGGCGATTACTTCTCTACAGCCTAACCAAGGATAAAAAGTGGATAAAATTGTTTCTCTATAAAAAGAGGATAAACTGTTACAGATAGATTTCAATGCAAGGAAAAAAAATACGTCCACTGGTGCGATCCAAAGAGAAAGTTAAGGGACACAACCCTTGACATTACAGCCAGGCCATTCAGGACGGAAAGCAAGTCGAACAGCATCATCCAATGGCTAGTAGAATCTCGCTGCCGTAAAAACAAACAAGAAATGCTAGCTCAATTTTTACTAATTTTTACTAAGCGATTATGGGGCCAACGCGGGAGGAGTAAGATGGAGTATAGATCAGTTATCACCTTGTTGACTGGAGAAACAGACTCGAGGGCCTGAATGGCCTGTTCATATCCCAGTGTTCTGAGCAGGATGCGAGAAACAAGAGCGTCCAGATCGGGTACCTTAGCGCTAAAGCACGTCCTTCTTAGTGAGGTTCCATTCAGATTGTATGCAACAAATGCAGCCTCATATACAGTGACTGTTGAAGTGCAGAAATAGTTTCATTTCTATCTTGTCTTTATTTTTCATAGGCATCGAACATATTATTAACAGACATTGAATCTAATTGTTGTCATAAACTGCTGTCCCAAGATTGGGGTAGTAGAAATCATGATTGCATCCAAGTGCCAGAACCAGAAGCGAAAAGTGAGGATTTCTTCAACAGAATATTACACCTGGAAAATAACCACGATAAGATCACAGCAATCCAGCCTCTGATGGACTGCAGAGAAATAATATTATTACACAGATTGTATATAATTCCTTTAGCATTATTCCTTTCCCTACTTCCCAACTAGGTCTGCATCAACTTTCCGCAATGGAAAGTCACCGTTCACACACCACCAAAACGATTTTTTTCTACCAATGGACAAATAAGTTTAACCAGCAGTCATTAGCCGATCTTTCGTGCAACAAAAAAAGCAGACGGCTCTTAATGCAAATCCAATTACAGATCAGATGACAAATATTACAAGCCGGCAAAATGGTGCATTGAAATTTATAGTTGCATTATTGGACAACTGGATTCTTTGTAATATTTTATCATTAAAGCTGGAAATAGGCATGGGAGGCTTAAATTTATTGTATAAAACGGAAATAAGTGTGTTTCAAAGAACAGAATTAACGTTTCAAGCCTGGTATGACTTCTTCGCAACTGGAGAATGTTATGAGATTTTCATCCGTACGTACGATATAAAGCTTATTCGACGGCAAACTAACTAAGAAAGTAATTAAACAACTGCACCAGGGTATCTGCATGACACAGCGGTGAGCTTATTTCCTTAACTGGTGAATATAACTAATAGAGTTTTCATTTTGCTTTATGTCTTCCAACTCCCTTCCAGACAATCAGCATCCAGAGATCACAGTCGTCAGTAGCTGTCTCCCAGATGTCAACATCCACAATCTTCATATGTCACTTGATAAGAGCTCATCATTCAGAGGTCTGTCACATATTGAAGTTATTTGTGTATATGGCCATTCTATCATTCATGGCAGAACCAGAGTAGACTTTATTAATTCAGTAATGAATGTATGTTAGAATCAGCCTACTCCAGGATCTTAGACCTGTTGATCATACAGAGGATTGGTCTGAAACAACAGAGATAGAAACTCATCAGCCTTTTCACATGTCTAGCACATATTGTCAATGTCTCACCATTCTACTGGAGTACACTGAGGATATCAGTTCACTAGATTCTTTCTTATAACAGCAGTGGGAGATCGGTGAAATCCCAGAGAAATTATGCAGATAATGGAAATGTCCATTTAATTTATTTCACTGAGTTTGGTCAAGTGTGTGCTGAAGTCACAGTAGAGGTCTGGTAAGTCCCAGTGGAAATTCTATGTCACTGTTTTTAAAGATGATATGAAAGGGAAATGAAAGCAGAATTCTGAGGAGAAACAACACACTGGTTAAGTTCTCTTGGGGCTTTTTACCTTTCATAATAGCCCAATTCTGCATATTCCCCCTTGCTTATAATGGCCTGGGCGAATGCTATTCCCTCAAATTGGGCCAGTCTCGGATCATAAGCATGGGGCTGAAGATCACTTTGTTATCCATTAAGTTTGCTTTCCTTCCTCCCTACATTTCCACCACAAAGACATAAACATGAGTGACAAATACAAATTTCAAAAGGGGACAGAGAATGTCGAGAAAGTGACAAATAAAGATCAGTACAGAGGCAAAAAGGAGCATAGCGCAAGAATGCCAAATGAGAAAAGCAAAAAGGATAAATCAGAAAAGGACAGAGAACAAACAAGAAGGTAGTTTACTATAACTCGTAAGGGGAAAGAGAGAAAGAAAGAAAAGCCTCAGTGATTTCAATCTGTTTCTCTTCTGCACTTGTCTTTTTACATCTGAATTCCCCACAAACCAACCTTCTTCAATGTCTCCCTGCAATCTTTCAACTCCCTTGGTTCCCACAAACTTCATGTACTATAGATGTATCCACAATGCCATTAGGGAGGAAGTTCCAGGATCTTGACCCCAAAGACAATGTATTTCCAAGTTAAGATAGTGAGTGGCTTGGAGGGGAACTTGCAAGTGGTAGTGTTCTCATGTAGCTGCTGCCCATGTCCTTCTAGATGGTATTGGTTGTGCTTTTGCAAGGTTCTGTCTAAGGAACTTTGATGAATTTATGCAGTGCATCTTGTAGATGGTCCATACTGAGTATCGGTGGTGAAGGGAAAAAAACTTTGTGGATGTGTGCCAGTCAAGTGGTATCCTTTACTCTGGATGGAGTCAAGCTTCTTGAGTGTCATTGGAGCAGCACTCATCCCGGCCAGTGGAGAATATTCCATCACACTTTTGACTTGTGCCGGTAGGTGATGGATGGACTTGGGGAGTTAGAAGGTGATTCACCTGCTGCAGGATTCATAGCTTATGACCTGCTCTTGTAGCCAACATATTTATATGGCTAGTCCCGTTCAGTTTCTGGTTAATGGTAAGATTAAGATTTTAACCTTAACCCTTAACTTTGAATAATAACCTTATCTTTAATCACCTACAACTTTTTATCAACCCCAATCCTGTCTGTGTCCAACTCCATAAAAGTCTCATTTACAAATTCAATGTATCCAGATTCTGGATTTCCATTGAGTTACAGTATCACAATAGATGCTGAGTTCTTCAAACATATCTAATGACATAGAGCATAGGATTCATCATTTTATTGCAAGTTTGTGTTTCTGGTTTTTGACTTTGTGTATGGGTTTTCTTTGTGTTTGAAGTTAAAAACTAACTTGTGAGTATTGCCATGGTGAATTATTTTAAAACAATTTAGTCAAATGGAGATGGATTGGTAGGTGAAGTTTAATGTGGATAAATGTGAGGTTATTCATTTTGGTCAGAAGAATAAATAGGCAACTTATCTAGTTGGAGAGAAACTTCAAAATGCTTCTGTACAGAGCGATCTGTTTGTCCCCATACATGAATCACAGAATGCAAGTATGCAAGTACAGCAAGTAATAATGAGGGCAAATGGAATTTTGGCATTTATTATGAAGGGAATGGAGCATAAAAGTTGCAACTGTACTAGGTATTGCTGAGACCACACCTGGAGTACTGCATAGAGTTTTGGTCCCCTTATTTGAGAAGGGATATAACTGCATTGGAGGTAGCTCTGAGAAGCAAAAACAGAAGTTGCTGGTAAAGCTCAGCAGGTCTGGCAGCATCGGTAAAGAGAAAATCAGAGTTAACGTTTCGAGTCCGGTGACCCTTCCTCAGAACTGATGGTAGCTGGGAAAACATCGGTTTATAGGCAGAAAATAGGGAGGGGGATGGGACAGGGAGTAAACATAGGACTGAGCCCAGAGAGAGAGAAGAGCAGTTGGATAGATAAAGGAGTTGATAACAATGAATAATTCTGAGAAGGTTCACTAGGTTAATTCAGAAATGAAAGATTTGTCTTATGAGGAGAGATTGAGTAAATGATGATCTGATACTCAAGTAGAGCAGATATTTCCCCTGTGGGGCAATCTAAAATGACAGGTTATAGTTTAAGAGAAAGGTGTGGCAGATTTAAATCAGAGATGAGAAGGACTTACTTCTCTCAAAGAGGTGAATCCAGTACTCAGAATGTGGTGAACACCAACACTCGAAATAAACTTGAGGAGAAATGCAGATTTTTAATTAATAATTGGTTAAAGGATTATAGGGAGCAAGCAATAAAGTGGAGTTAAGGCTGTGATGAATTGACCGTGATTGTATTAAATGGCCGAGCAGGCTCAAGATGCTGAATTGCCTACTCCTGTTCTTAGTTATTATGTGTTAAGCCATCTTCAGAAAAGGAAGCATTAGGAAAAAATATAAGTAGTACAAAGGGAACATTTTCACTTGGAATACACTAAAAAGGGGAGAGGTGGCTCAGGACAATCATGAAAGTTTAATTTTTAAACATTGACAAGGAAAATCAGACCACTGGATGTTTTGAATAATTTTTCTCCAAAGGGGAGATATTTCCTTATGCTTCAAATCAAGGAAGTAAACCAATAAAAATATTGAAAGACACTGGAGCAAGTCAGACACTGATGCTAGCTGATGGTACTGGTCTTCCAGAGGGGTTGATGAAGGAGAAAATATCAGTTGGAGATATTCATGGAGGTTACATAACGGTCTTATTATGAAGAGTTAGATTAAACAGTGACTTGATAAATGGAGATGTGTAATGAAACTAACTCTTATAGAGGGAATTCATTCTATTTTGGGAAATGACTCGGCAGATTCAAAACTATTGGCTTCACCAAGGGTGTTAGACAACTAAAGGAGGTAAAAGAAACTGAAATGTTATCTTACTTCCTGATTGTGTTGTGACTAAATCTCAGGTCCATAAAACAAATATGAAGGAAAGGAGTCTATGACTTGATTTGGAAATTCAGCTATCAGATACAGTTTTTTTGAAAATTTAACAAAAAAGAATGAAGTCAAAGAAAATGAGGCTGATAAGTTTAGCCCATCTTCTTTCATAAAAGTGTGAACAGATTTGAAGTTGGAACTCTTATATAAAACAACCTACGCAGAAACAAAATTAAAAACAATGCCTAAGAGTTATTACTTTTAAAATTAATGACTAATAAATGACTAATGAAGAAATGGAGATTGTTTCAAATACCAGCTAATGAGGAACAAGCAGTGTTTCATCAGGTGGGAGACTCAACTGGGTATCATATAAAAGTTTGAGGTTAGCTCATTTGACTATATGGCTGGTTTGCAATGTAGATTGATGACTGCATATGCCAGTACCACTGAGCAGCGAAAGATATAGTGAAACTAGATTACCTTAGGGTAAAGAGTTCGCAATAGTCTTACACCAGAAATTTTGGGATAAAACCTTAAAGAGGTTACTTATTGGTGGCTATGTTTAAGCTCAGATGTATAATAGCTCCAAAAATAAGTTATCTGCAGTTCCAGTCTATAGCTAAAAATCACAGTTAAATCTTTCAAGGTGTTAGAGACAGGACCTCCCATGAATACTTTGTGAGTGATGTTTTAGGTACGATACAAGGTGTGTTTTGGGGACTGTACCATAGTACATTTTGGGTACCGCCAAAAGCTGTTGTTCTACTTTTCAATTTATAAAAGAGTATTTGGAATTAATGGGATTATACTTGACTGTGTGATTAAAATCTTTGAATTCATATTATAAGGAGATAGTTTGGTTTATTCTATGTAATCTTAATTTCTTGTGCTAACAAACTTCTATTTTATTGTTAATACAAAATCCACAGTGTCGCGTGCTTATATTTTAGTGAGGACCCACTTTGTTAAATGCAAAACAAAACAAAACATGATCTATTGAGCCAGGTTTCAGTCTCAGATCTGACTTGTTTAGTAATAACATCAATTGTAAGTATAATAAACTGTACAAATATTAACGACAGTATTAACAGTTGACTGTAGCTCAATGATAACACCCTGAGTCAGAAGGTCCTGGTTACAGCACCCACTTGGAGACTTGAGTACAAAGCCTAGGCTCACAATCTAAGGAAGTCCTGCACTGCCAGAACTGCTATCAACTGGATGTAGAGTCAATCAGACACTCCATCTTTCCTCTCAAGCATCTGTACAACATCTTACAGTTACTTTTATGGAAAAGTAGCAGAAATTTCCATTATATCCTAAACACTGTTCAGCCCACAACATACATAAATAAACAGTTCAGCTGCCTTGAATAGTGTTATCTTTGGGCCCGATATCTGGTCACTTATCACCTTATTTTCCCTAGGACATTCCTATGCTCAATTAACTACTACATTTCAACATTGCAACAATAGCAACACCTTAGAATTACTGTACGGATGTCCTGGGGACTTGAAAGATGCTACGTAGGTGCAAGCCTTTGTTCTTTCTAAAATTGAATTTTAGCAGTATTATATTGTTCAGGGGGAAATATAATAATCAGCTTTGTTTTTTGCCGTCAATTACTCTAGCAATGTTGAGGGATCTTAGTTCTGGAGTACATCTCGCTTTTGCCTTTCAAGCAACCAGTATCTGCTCTTCCAGGTCAAATATAACATCGACGTGGAGGTGCCAGTTTTGGACTAGGGTGAATACTGTCAAAAGTCACATAATACCAGATTATAGCCCAACAGGTTTATTTGAAATCACAGCTCTCAGAGCGCTGCTGCTTTGTCAAGTAAAGCGAAATATAAAGTCAATGAACTGCAGATGTTGGAAATTTAAAACAAAAACAGAAATTGCTAGAGAAACTCAGCAGGTATGGCGAATCTGTGGAGACAAAGCAGAGTTAACGTTTCAAATCCAGTGGCCCTTCTTCAGAACTGAATGTAGCTAAAAAAAGATGGTACATATGCTGGGGCATTGGGGCCAGGGGTAAAGGAGTGAATAGATAGGCAGAGGTGGGCCCAGAGAGAGAGTATAACAACTAAATCCAGACAAAGGGATGAATGATAGTATGCCAGGGAGAAAGAAAAACTGATAATGGGGACGGAATAAGTGGGTGAAAATGACTTGGGTGTGCTGAAAGCAGCCCATGACATTACAGGGTGTGGAGTGGGTAAAGGACATAGAAGAAGATGTTTAGGTTCTCAAATTATTGAACTTGACATTGAGTCCTGAAGGTTGCAGTGTCCCCAAGCGGAAAATGAGATGCTGTTCTTCGAGCTTGAGGTGAGTCTTGCTGGAGCACTGCAAAAATGTTGGTCAGGGAAAACAGTGATGTGTTGAAGGTTGCAGGCAACTGGAAGATCAGGGTCATTTTGTAGAGAGAACATACATGCGCTGCAATGCACTTTTCTAGTCTAATATAGAGGTTAGATAGAGAGTAGACATTTGATAGACACTTACTCTGTGCAAAAATTGAGATGGGTGTGTGGATGATGTGGTGGATAATTTCGTCTGATTCCTTTACATAGCTAATAGATTTACTTTGACAATTATTGATTTTTAAACCATAAATATCTCTGCTTAAAATTAACTTCCAATCTTGCTAGGAATGGTGAAATTTGAGCACTGATTTTCTGATGGCTTTCTACCCAGATATCACATGGATTTGCTGCCAATGGGAGTGGAATATTTATGTCAGTTTCATGCTAATGAGATTTTCTGAGATTTTCTTTCTTGAGTGATAGTTGTCCTTAAGTGCATCTGCCCAATGTGGTTAAATGCAGTCAATGATGAAGAAACAGCAAGCATCACATTTAACAACATTGCCACCCTTGCAATGCTGAACATAAAGAATACCAACTGCTGTGAAGTTGTGTAGAGTTGTTGTGAATTGGAAGGCAGGAAGTTAGAATTTGTTTGTAAAGATGATAAGGGGAAGAGTGCATAGTCCCTTTAAGAAGTGATGTGTTTTTCTAAGCTTGGAGAGTTAGACAAAAAATTCTGTAAGCAGCTGCAGATGTACAGACAGTTCTGAAATTGAAACATATATCTCAGTTGGCGATATGGTTGGAAATCTAGGCTTGTTTTGATGTTAAGGCAACTAGCTTGAGTATCAGCCAATTAATTTAAACCAGGCACTTAGACACTAAAAACTAATTGAATTTAAATCTGATGGTGTTAACAACCTAGGAACAATCCTATTATAAGAAAATTGACAGGTCATCAAGGGTATATAAGAGGAGGGTTTTTGAAAATCAGGGTGGGAGTAAACTGCCATCAGAAGAGTAAAACTCTGGCTCTCACAGAAATATTTAAGCTTTCTGATTAAGCACCATCTAAAAGGTACCATGGCACTCTTAGCTAATATTCCTGATATCAGAATTTGAAAGAGAGAGACTTTGGACACCAGAATTTGATGGAGAAAGGTGTTTCTGGCTGAGGATCAATGGAGAGGGTGTGGAGCATTCTGGAAGACACATTCTGACAGTAGTTTTGAGAGTCTAAGTTCTAATTTGGTTTCTTATTATTTGAGTTTATATAATTGGGACTTATATTTACTAGAACAGCATACTATTAGAATTTTATCTTATTTGGGAATTGTTAGTAGCTTGGGGGAATTGCTCAGTTTGTTAGTAGGTCTGTTAATTTGTTCACTTTTAGAGTTAGATAAATAAGTTGTTATTTGTTGATTACAGAGTGAGTGAAAGGATTTTGTTTCATTTAACCTCTCCTTTATAACAGATTGGGATGTGAAAGGCAGGTTACACCATTTTTTCCATTTCCTTTAGCAGATTATGAGGCAAAGTGAGCTTCTCCGGGTGTTTTGGTTTTAATTATTAGAGGGGCTCGAACTCCTCTCTGTAACACCAACAAAATTCCCACATTAAAACATTCATAACAAAATAGAACAACTGGTTAGATGCATTGTTGGTATAAAAATTGGCCTTCCCTCCAATTGCCTCTGGGCCTCTTGCAATATTACAAGCACCTGTGGGTGCAGCATGCAGGGTGCAGCTGACAACACAGTTAGGTGGCTCCAGAAAATTTGACAGGGTTAGTGATGGCCAAAAAAGCCAGCTGAAAACCCTTTCAGACTGACCTTTATATCAAACTCACACCGAATCTTAAAATCATAAAAAGAACTTTTTATCTTGTTGGAATACTACTCATTCCTTGTAACAAGAGAAAATCTTAAACCTTTAAAGATTGCTTAATTCCAGCTGAAGAAAGTACTCTTGAGTGTCAATTCTGAATTTCCCAAATGGAATCACATGAATAAATAGATTCCAGCTTCTGTTTTCCTAATTTGTGGTCCTATAATAATGATATACTTTGATTCTGTGGATAATGTAATGACACAACATAAGCATTAGATGATACTAGTGTGCCGATCAAATGGGCTCATGCAAGTGAGGCATATAACCGCAGTATTTATATTCAGGGTTTAATACATTAATAGAAATAATTTTACATCCATTACTTTTCATTGGTTGGAGTTTATACTCAACTATGATGAACATTGTTAATTAGATTATTTCAAGAATAGGGAAACTAGTTACTATAAAATTAAGGAAGAAATTATAGCTACACAAGAACATATCATTAGATATTTTGGTTGACAATCTCAGCAGTTCAGTCTGGATAACATATTTCATTAAAAATTTTACATAATGCAAAATGTAAAAAAAAAACAGATTTTACAGTCATACTTTGATGTAATTGAAATGCTATTCCTCGTAATGTGCTATTAAGTCACAGTACAACACATGAAAATAGATTGTTTAAAACTGATTAAGTCATCTAGATGAAGTAAGCCACCCTGTCCAGACATCTGCACCATTTCCACACAAAAATATTAAACAACTACAAACATTATGGTTTGCAATATTCTTTTCTTTTTCAAACTATTTGTTTTTTTTTCTCGAGGGAAGCGGTATGCTCCAGGTTTAGGCAATGAAATTAATTGACATGTGAGAACCAGGTGGAGGAAAATTAGAGTCAAATTTAATAATAAGTATCAAGACTTATTGGCTCTATATATAAAGTCAGGGGACCTAAAATTTGGTTACATTGCTTCATATTTTCATCACTTTTTAGCCACTATTTGGACACAACACCTCAACAATTCTAGCACTGGGTCAGAAAAAAAATTCATAGAATATTCATAGAATTCCTACAATGTGGAAACAGGCTCTTCGGCCCAACAAGTCCACACCAACCCTCAGAGAATCCCACTCAGCGCATCCCCCTATACCCACCTAATGTACGCATCCCTGAACACTACGGGCAATTTAGCATGGCCAATCCACCTAACCTGCACATCTTTGGACTGTGGGAGGAAACCAGAGCACCCAGAGGAAACCCACGCAGACACAGGGAGAACGTGCAAACTCCACACAGACGGTCGCCCAAGGGTGGAATCGAACCCGGGTCCCTGGCACTGTGAGGCAGCAGTACTAACCACTGAGTCACTGTGCTGCCCTAAAAAATTCTATTAAAAAGAAATGATGGATTCTTTGAACATATGTTTCTTCAGCCATGATTTTGCTCTTAATTCATATTTATATATAATAATGTAAATCTAAATTTTAAAAATGACTGTAACAGCAAAACATACAGTTGATGAATGTATTGGATTACCTGCTCTGAAAGCAGCACAATGTGTTGAGAGATGATATAGTCTACATGAAGCTCCCTAAAAAAACCATCCTATGTCCTCAGACTCAAAGGGGAAGGGATGTAGTGATCGTAACAAGGTCAGCCAGATAAACCTCACAGAATATGAGTTCCCTGATTGAGGCTCTTAATCTGGTCCATTCAGGGACCCCTGGCTGACAGAGAAGAGCAGGAGTGTCAGACATCCTGTCAATCTGAGAGCTGGCTCTGGGGAGGCTGGATTGATGTCAAGGACTTTCCACATGTAAATAAAGGGTGACCTGGTGATGGGATACCAGACTCTGCAGAGTTATTTTAGGTATGTTGTTGTAGTTGGAAGTAGTTGAAAAAACAATGTCAAATCAGCAAAAAAAAGGGACGGGATGATGGCTTTATTATTTTCCCACATTTTTATGCAAAGAAGTGATATTGATTTAATCAGGTCTATTTTGTTTGTGCTGTTTCACTTGCAGTCTGTAAACAGGACAGCATTACACTTATACCTGGCCTCTTCTTAACAAGTAATCAGTTTTTGAAACCATTGGAAAAGTGTATTTGAGGGCATATGCAAGACACAATGCTCATTTTAAATGACAATGTTTCCTACTGTTACACACCTAAGTTATACTATCATGTAAGTGGAAACATATCCCAAAAGATAAGATTCTCAGACAACCTAAGGGAAAGAAACAGGACCTCTGCAGTAGTGGAAATATTCAAAAGTGGACACTAACCATGTAATAAAGGCTAAGAATCTTCAGATTTGTAACAATGGGGATTCAAATTTTTTTCAGATGTGGGCCATATCAGGCAGAAGAAGATTAGAGTTTCTGAAGTAAAGAAATCACCCGTGCAATTTGAAAATACTGTGGAATACTCTGGAATGTGAGTAATTGGGATAATTATACTTATGCTGCATAAGAGAAAAACATTTGTATGCTTCTGAACCACGTTAGTTGACCATGACATTCTTGATATATTTATAAGAATTTTACAAAATCCATGGCACAGTTGGCCAGATTATCAAAACACAGTCAACATTGTTCATAAGTTATTTCATTAGGTTGGGTAGATCCTATGACTCTTAATAAACTTGCTCTTGTGACACACAACAGGCAGCCTTTTCATTGTTAATCACATGCTTTCAGTCAGCCAAGTTAAAGATCTTTAGTTTCTTTTTGCTATAAATAACAGTTCAGTGGGGAAAGGCTAGCATAGAATAAATAATTTCATGAAAGACAGCCTTATCAAATTTAAACTTCAGTCTGAAATGTGTTTGAAAGAGACTTTAATCTGTTATGAAGCAGAACAAAATAAAAATAAAGTGAGAGCTGTGTTTGAGAGTTAAATGTTGTTTGGAGTAAAATGCCTGCTAAAATCTTGTTCATGTTTCACCAGTCCAAGCTTCCCAAGTGTGCTTATCATTATTGCTGAATTTTATTTCCTGAAAATATGCAGTTGAGCAGCACAAAACAGATTTATTTTCTACTGTGTCTCCAACTAGGACTACCCTTATCCAACAGGAAATTGAGGTGTAACGTTATTGTGAATTGATCAGGAACATCCTTGTTTTGCTGAAGATAGCATTGATGCAGACTTTACAGGTGCAGACTTCAGAAGATAAATAATTTCAGTGTGCAATTAATTGCTTGATTCTGTCAAATGCCTTTCAACAGGATTCCAAAATACGTCAGAGAATCTGAACACTACAGTACCAATTTGAATAAGAGGCTAGTTCACTGCGCTGACAACCTGCAGTCAATAATAGAGAATGTGGATACCACAAGGAATGCTAAAACAATAGGAGTCATCCTCCAAGGAGGGGTCGGTTTATTAATAGTAGTATCTCTCAATTATACACATTCTTAGGTATTGGAGCCTCGTGGCTCCTTGGGCTGGCTGAGAAAGAGCTTCAATTGGACCTTTTACCATTTGCTTTCCTCCAAATTGATGGTGGCACTGAGCTTCAGCTTGTTTGCAGGAAGTAAATTGTCATCAGTCAGAATGACTGCACCTGGATCCTAGTTACTTCATAAGCCAAAGAAAATTACTGAGCTACAATTGCAGAGGTGAGGTGAAAATGACTATCTTTGATAGCATTTGACTGAGGCGCCAAAGAGGTGGAGCAAAACTGGAGTCAATAGGAATCAAGGAGAAAAAGTTTCACTGGTTGAAGTCATATCTCACACATGAGAAAATGGTTGTGGTTTTTGGAAATCAGTTATCTCTGCTTGAGGAAATCTCTGCCAGAAGTTCCTCAAGGTAGTGTCCTAGCCCAATCATCTTCAGCTACTTCATCAATGTCCTTCCTTCATAAGGTCAGAAGTGAGGATATTCACTGATGATTGCACAATGTTCAGAACCATTCCTTGACTCCTCAGACTGAAGCAGCCCATACCCAAATGCAGCAAGACTTTGACATAATCCAGTCTTGATCTGACAAGTGGTAAGTAATATTCATGCTATACAAGTACTAGGAAATGACCATCTCTAATAAAAGAGAATCTAACCATAGCCCTTGACATTCAATAGTATCACCATCACTGAATTCCCCCAGTATCAACATCCAGGGCATTACCCTTGACCAAAAACTGAACTGGACGAGCATACAAGTACAGTGGCTACCAGAACAGGCCAGGGGCTAGGAATCTTGCAGCATGTAACTTACCTCCTTCTCTCCAAAACCTGTCCACTGTCTACAAGGCATAAGTCGGGAGTGTGATGGAATATTCCCTACCTCCCTCAATGAATGCAACTTCAACAACTTCAACAAGCTTGACATCATCCAGGACAAAGCAAGTCCTTGATTAATACCACATCTACAAACATTGAGTCCCTCCACTACCAAATACAATAGCAGCAGTGTGTATTATCTGCAAGCTGCACTTCAGAAATTCACCAAGGATCCTTAGACCAGAGGTTTTCGACTAGTGTGTTGGAGCAAAGTTGGAAGTGTGCCATGAAATTCTCAGGAAGGAGCAATACTTTGCATGGACACCCGATCCACATGCATCGATATTTGTCATCACACATACATAGAAGATGGGAAATCTGTTTGTTATGCAGCCTACTTGCAATGCACGGTCCCAAACATTTATTCTGAGCAATGATCTCTGGGTAAGAAGAAACTGCACGTGCACATAAAGAGGGGCAAAATTGTTCAACAACTATTGAACTGGCCTGCCTGGATTCAATAGCATGGATTTTAAGGTAAATATTTTTAGAATTCTTTTAGTTATGCCACTGACAATAAGTCTTAGAATAGATTCGAAGAAGATGAATCTGTTCCATTTCAAAAGAGGCAAAACCTCTGCTAATTTAGTCAGTAAAACCTCTGAATCCAAAGAATAAAAAGCAAGAACTGGCTTTGGATTTTAATGGACAGGAGATGCTGCTTACCCCTTACTTGAATGCCACATCTGCAGAGAGAAGTTCGCAAACACTACACTGGTACCAAGTAAGTTAAGACACCTTTTAAAGATGAAACATCCAGCTCCTGTAAACAAACACATTCAATACTTCAAGAAACTGAGAGAACAGAACATAAAAGAAACTGAGAGAATAGAACATAAAGTAGACCCAACATCTGATGGAGTGTGTATATTGCATCAGATAAAGCTCAAGAGGCTAGTTACTTGATAGCTGAGCTCGTAGCAAAATCAAAGAAGCCTCATACCATTGCTGCAACTTCCTAGGAGTGACGATAACCAATGTGTCCTGGACTTCACACGTAGATGCGACAGTCAAGAAGGCACAATAATGCCACTTCTTCCTCAGGCAGCTCAGGAAATTTGGCATATCCATAAGAATCCTCACCAACTTTTACAGATGCACCATATAAAACATATTGTCCAGGTGCATAATGGCCTGGTACGGCAACTGCTCTGCCCCAGACCTTAAGAAACTACAGGAGGTTGTGTGCACAGCCCAGACCATCGCAGAAGCCAACTCCTATCCATGGACTGTATTTACACATCCCATTGTTGTGGAAAGGCTGCTAACATCATCAAAGACCCATCCCACCCCGGTAATGCTCTCCTAAAACCTCTTCAGTCAGGTAGAAGATACAGAAGCTTGAACACACGCAACAGTAGGTTCAAGAACAGCTTCTTCTCTGCCATTATTAGTCTGCTGAATGGACTGTCGAACTTCAAATACTGTTGATCTTGTTAATGTTAATCTTGCTTTGTGGACTCTATGTGGGGTGTAACCTGTTTGCCTCACTCTGTCCATGATGTGGAGGTACTGGTGATGGACTGGGTTGGAAAAGGTCAGAAATACATGATACCAGGTTATAGTCCAACAGGTTAATTTGAAAACACAAGCTTTTGGAACCTCACTCCTTCTTCAGGTGTTAGAGAGAGAGGTGGCATCGGACACACTTGTATGTGCGGTGGGGGGCGGGGGGGGCGGTGCTGTGTGGGAAGGGAGAAGACACTGACTGTATGTGTGTGAGGTGGGGAGAGAGAGAGTGTGTGTGTGTGTGTGTGTGTGTGAGAGAGAGTGTGCGTGCACATAATCATACACACACACTCTCACTCTCTCTCTCCCTCACACGTACACACACAATGCACACACACATGTAAATCTATGGGGTGAATTTGTATTTGCAGATACATTCTATTTTGTTCAAAAAGCACACAATGTATAAACAGTCAGTCAATGTGGCATTTTGTATATTCCTGCTTTAGAAATAAAACCAGTCTGACTCCAAACTAAAACACGAAAAAATTCCAACAAGGCCTCACAGCTAACATGCATTGTCTGACCTAAAATGTCACCTCATCTTTACACTGGTAAAACCTTAGTTCACGCAGGTCGGTGACTTGAAAGAAATTCGGGTTTTACATATACGTGTTAATCAATTAAAACCTTCTAACTGATTAAAGATTTAACAGCATCTTAGGTTTGTTTAATATATCCTCATCAGTTGTGTGACTCTTTGATCTTTTGCTTATAAATCCAGTGTCTGATGCCACCTCTCTCACTAACACCTGAAGAAGGAGCAAGGTTCCGAAAGCTTGTGTTTTCAAATAACCCTGTTGGACTATAACCTGGTATCGTGTGATTTCTCATCTTGTCACTCTTTTCAAGTGACCTATGATTTGTATGTTCTTGCTTATTATGATCTCCCTGTACTGCTTGTAAACAAAGATTTTTACTGTACTTAGGTACATGTGACAATAAATCAAATTAATCAATCAATCAAAACCTTAATCATGCCTGCATGTAAAAATAATGTAGGTGTGATGGCGGAGCTGATGGACACAATTCCAGTCTCTGATAATGCAGTTAAACGGCAATTCAACAACATGTCAGCTGATATCAAGGAGGTGCTGCAAGAGGTGTTAACTACTATTGGGAAGTTATCTTTGCAGATTCAGAAGTCCACCAATATAAGTGGGCACTGCCAGCTGCTCACTAACATTTGATATGTTGATGGGAGCTCCACTCATGAGGATGTTTTCTTTTGTAAGGAGTTATCAAGTTGTGCGACTAGCGAAGAAATATTTTGGATAACAGACAACTACTTAAGGGAAAACAAACTTACCTGGGCCATTTGATGGAGCAATGCACTGATAGAACAGGCTCCATACCAGGAAAAGTCAAAGGATTTGTCAGTAAAGTGAAAGAGATTAAATAACCTGACATTCAGATCATCCATTACATCCACAGCCATAAAGCTCTTGTAGCCAAAACAATGCTACCAGAGTTAGTTGCAGCATTAAAGAACTGTATATTATATAAAAGCATGAGCATTGAAACCACATTTGTTCACTATTTTGTGTGTAGAGATGGGAACCAAACATCAAAGTTTATTGCTACACACCAAGGCATGATGGTTATCATGGGGGAAGGATCTCTTTCCTGTCTATGGGCTCTGGAGACAACTGACAGAGTTTTCAACAATGCATGAACTGCCTTACAAAGAGTTTCTATCTGATGGTTACTGATGGGCTAAGCTGACATATCATGCAGACATTTTCAGCCATCTGAATGAACTCGTTACTAAAATGCAGGAGAAGAATGAAGCCATCCTGACCATCATACATTAACTTCAAGGTTTCAGGTCAAAACTGGGCCTTTGGCAAGAGACAGTGGCAGGGGGTTCACTTGAAGTGTTTCCTCGAGCATCGTCAGTGGCAAATGCATCAGTCAAGATGCACAGTCTCATATTCAAACATCTCAAAGCACAGCAAGAGAAACTTGAGTGCTACTTCCCCTCAATAAATGTAGAAGACTATGACTGGATCCATTTAGTTCAATATCCTCTGATTCATCACAGAAGCTGACATTAAAAGGGAAAGTGGAACACGCAGAGCTATGGATGGACCACACAATAAAGCTGAAGTATAGCGATTTGTCTTTGTATGTGGTTTGGTTGACTGTAGTACGTGAATATTGGATGATCTCTGACCTTGCTTATTACTGTGCTATTGCCATTTGCGACAACATACCCCTGCAAGCTAGCATCTTCAACACAGGTATATATGAGAAACAATAAAGGGAGCACTTGGCAGTGGAGCAAGGTTTTTGGCAAGACTCTCATCAAGTCCTCCTCTCACCAAAAGCCACGGTGCACAATAGCAACGCAGGATTCCCTGTTAAATTGCAGTTTACTTTGTGTTTTACTCTGATCCATTGCTCATGAATAGTTAAAAATAGTTTGAGTTGAGCAGATTTTGAAAATACATCTGTTCTCACAATCAAAGGTAGTGTATTTTTTTTCTGGTGGGTTTAAAGCACTAATGTTTTGATCCCTTTTTAGCTTGTTGAATGCACTATGTTGCAAACTCTCCAGTAAAACTGTAACCATAGTAAATACAAATAAATGTGACATTTATGAGCAATCAAATCAGCTGAAAAAAGTGGATGTGGCATGAAATTTCTGTCTCATTGAAGTATGTCTTGATATTGAAAGGGTTGGGAACCACTGCCTTAGTACATTCCAAATCTATGACCATTATCATCTAGATGGAGAAGCACAGCTGATACATGGGGACTTGCAAGTTCCCTTCCTAGCCATTCACCATCCTGACTTGCAAATATATCACTGTTCCTTCAGTGTCACTGAGTCAAAATCCTGAAACATCTGCCTTAATGGTATGGTGAGTCTGCTTACAGTATATAGACTGCAGTGGTTCAAGAAGGCAGCAAACCACCACCTTCTTGAGGCAACCAGGGATGGGAAATAAATGCTGGCCTAGTCAGCGACAACGACATCCTATGAGTGAATTAAAAAAATGGCCTGGTCAGACTAAACTCTCACCCAGTTGCTACAGTGTATGGCTTAAAACTGCCAGGCCTTTACTCCTAGAGTTACTGACTACAAAGTTCAAGAATCCTTAGCTGAGCCACATCCTTCCACCTTCCACAATGGCAGCCCAGTAGCACAGTGGTTATCACTTCTGCCTCAGAGTACCAGAGGCCTGAGTTTGATTTCAGACTGTCTGTGTGGAGTTTGAATGTTCTCTCTGTTCCCACTGGCACTCCAGCTTCCTCCCACAGTCCAAAGATGAGTGGGTTAGGTGGATTGGCCATGCTAAATTGCCCCACAATGTTGAGGGATGTGCAGGCTTGGTGATAAACCATAGGGAAGGCAGGGTTACAGGGTTAGGGGAGGGTGTGGGTCTGGGTGGGATACTTTTAGAAAGGTTGGTGTAGACGCAATAGGCCAAACGGCCTTTATTTGCACTGTTGTGCTTCTTTGATACAGTCACTGAACTACTTCTTGAATAAAAGAACATTCAATCCATCAAGCACCCTTCCTCCATAACCTTAATGTCATCAGTCTCCAGACACCTATTAATGTTTGTTTTGAATCTGCTTAATGATTGAGTTTCCACAGATCTTTGGGGCAGAGAATTCCAAAAATTCACCACCCTTTGAATGAAAAAATTGAGTGAAACAGTGTCTGGAATCACCAGCCAGGGAAAACATCCGATCTGTATCAACTCTGTCATGACCTGGAAGAATTTTATAAGTTTCAATGAAATCACTTCTCATTCCTCAAAACTGTGGGGAAAACAGATCCAGTTTACTCAATCTGTCCTCGTGAAACAATCCTTCCATTTTAGGGATTAATCTGGTCAACTTCTGTTGCACTCCCTCTACAGCAAGTATATCCTTCCTTAGATAAGGAAATCAAAATTCTACACAATACTGCAGGTGAGATCTCACCAATGTTCTATACAATAGCAGCAAGGCATCTTCTGTACACAAATCCTCTCAAAATGATTGCCAACATACAGATGCCTTCTCACGTGATTGTTGCATTTTCACACCAGCTTTTAGTGACTCATGACAAAAATACTTAGATTCCATTGGACATGAACACTTTCTAACTTCTTATCATGTTTTTTTTTTCTCTACTGGATTGAATAATTTCACGTTTATTCACATTATATTCCATCTTTCTTGTCCTAGCCCATATTGCGTAGCCTGTCCAAGTCCTCTTCAAGCCTCCTTGCACTCTCTCACAAATTATGTTACCAGCCAATTTGGCGTCATTAGCAAATTTGGAAATATTTCTGATGGTCCCCATTTATTTAGATTGTGAACAGTTGTGGACTTAGCACTGTCCCTTGAAGTACCTTACTAATAACAACCTGCCATCCTAAGAATGATCTGTTTATCCCTGTTGTTTCTTTTCTGTCTTTTAATCAATTCTCAATCCATAATCTCAGAATAAGGGGACCCCCATTTAAGGAGATGAGAAGGAATTTCTTCTGTCAGAGGTTAGTGAATGTGTGGAATGTCACAGCAGAGGGCTCTCGAGGCTGGGTCATTGAGTATATTCAAGGCTGAAATATACAGATTTTTAATCAGTATATAGAAAAAAGGTAGGAAAATAGAGTTGAGGATTATCAGGTCAGCCATGATCTCAATGAATGGTGGAGCAGACTTGATGGGCTGAATGGCCTACTACAGCTTTGGTCTTTATGGTCTTGTGGTTGGACACATTTCCCTGATTTGTGGTGTCTAGAATCATAGTCACACTCTCAGGATACAGTGTAGCCCATTATTAGGCAGCATGGTGGCTCAGTGGTTAGCACTGTTGCCTCACAGCACCAGGAACCCGTTTGATTCCTAACCTCAGGCAACAGTCTGTGTGGAGTTTGCACGTTCTCCCTGTTCCTGCAAGGGTTTCTGCTGGGTGCTGTGGTTTCCTCCCACAGGTTAGGTGTGTTGGCCATGCTAAATTGCTCCATAGAGGGGTAATTGGATGTGCAAGCTATATTAGCCATCGTAAACGCAGGGTTATGGAGATGGAGGGGGTTGGATCTGGGTGGGATGCTCTTTGGAGGGTTAGTGCAGACTTGATGGGTTGAATGGCCTTTATCTGCACCATAGAGATTCTGTGACATTCCAAGACTGCAATGAGGAAAATTTTCTTCACTCAAAGTTTAATGGATCAGTGGAATTCTCTACCATAGAGAGTCGAGAAGGCCAAATTAGTGAATATATTCAAAAAAGAGATGTATAATGTTTTAGATTTTTAAGGCATCGAGGGATAGGAGGAGAAAGCAAGAATATGACATTCAGTCAGAGGATCAGCCATGGTCATATTGAATGGCAGACCAGGCTCAAAGGGCCAAATGGCCTACTCCTGCTCCTAGTTTCTATGTTATAATAAATTCTAACATTATCCCTTCTATACATGGCAAGCCAACAGATTTGTAGTTTTCTAATCTCCCTCATCTTCCCTTCTTAAATTAAAGTGGGAATTACATTTGCTATTTCACAATCATTGAAATCAATAGAGAGAAGTAAAGTGACTCACCAACGTGCATTTTGTACCATTGTATAAAATTAAGTGAGAAGAAATTTTTTGACAAACTAAAATTTATTGTTGTCTGGTTCCTCCTTAAAACAATTTAGACAATGGTTAGTAATAGAGTGAAGTAGTGAAACAATTCCCAGTTCAGAATATGCATTTTATTTTCAAAAGTCTCAAATGGACAAATGGAAAGCATTATGATAAAAATATTTCAAGAACATATCACTTCTGAGGTGCTGATAAACTGAAGAAGTGCCACTGTTGAATTTGCCTATATTCTATTTCTGAATGAATAATTCAATTATAATAACATAGCACAATTGTTTGAATTCTAACTTTCAATTTATCTCAGGGCTCAAGAATTTGTTTAAACAGAAAACCAACTACATGCATTTGTGTTAACAAGGTGTACAGCTGGATGAACACAGCTGGCCAAGCAGCAGTCTGAGATAACAAGGTGTAGAGCTGGATGAACACATCTTTTCTGAAGAAGGGTCTCGACCCGAAACGTCAGCTTTCCTGCTCCTCTGATGCTGCTTGGCCAGCTGTGTTCATCCAGCTCTACACCTTGTTATCTCAGACTCTCCAGCATTGGCAGTTCCTACTATAGCATGCATTTGTGTAGCATTTTTACTTTCAAAACAGGCCAAAGCTGTTCATAGATCTATAATCAGACGAAAAATGACACCAAACCAAAGAAGATATCATGAGGGTAACTGAAATCATGTTCAAAGCAGTAAGTTTTAAGGAACTTTATGTTTTGGAGGAAGATTTTGCAGCTAGATGTGCATGACCCATCAAACCACATTTTGTATTCAATTCAGGCCACAGTAAAAGAACGTAACATTTAGGAAAGAAGATGCAAGCAAGAAGGCCAAAGCTTGAGGATAGGATAGCAAATATTTCTATTGCAACTAAATATTTTCCTTTACTACTGAAATAAGCTGGTAGGAAGGATACCCATACAGCAAAAAAGATAAATAGGCTAAAAGTGATAAATTTTGCCTCATTGAAGTTGTTAGGCAATTTTCGGGCCAGAAATGCCAAAACGAAACAGAGAACAGCTAGGAATCCAACATATCCCAAACTGCCAAATAATGCATATTGAGATCCTTTGCTGCATTCTAGAATGATTTTTTCCAACTACAGCCTTTGTGTTTTTCTCCACAGCAATTGGTAACGACAACAAAAACCCAATACAGATACATATCTGAATGAGTGTTGTGGCTGCAACAACCAAACGGTGATGCATGGGCTGGAAGCATTTTAATATATTTTGATTGGGTGTTGTCATTGTGAAAGCCAGTACTACTACTACAGTTTTAACAAGGATGCATGACAGGCACAATGAAAAGCTGATGCCAAATCCTATTTGACGGAGGACACAAAATTTAACTGAAGGCTTGCCAATGAATGCAAGAGAAGTCGGGAAACACAACATTAAAGAAAATAGGAGGAGGAAACTAAGTTCGTAGTTATTAGCTCATACAATGGGTGTATTCATGAACTTTATAAATATCAGAATAGTAGCTGCAGAGATAATACCCCCTAATATTGAAAATAATGTCAAAACACTTCCCAATGGTTCATAAAACGATAGGAACTCCACCTCCTTCAGCACACACCAATCTTTCCTTTTATTTGACCAGTAATCTTCAGGACACTGGAAACATTCTGTGAAACATGAAGAAGAAATTCAATATTTCAAGTAAATCTAAAATTATTATTCAACTTTTGTTATATCTTTTAAAAGGAATAACAGAATTGACATCACATGGTACAAACATATTCTTCACAAAATCAGAAAGTGGATAATTTCTCCAAATTGGCCTTTATTATTCTTTTCAATTTCTGTTGTGATCTTGTTACTATGCCAAAACTATGGAGAAAATCTCTGATTTAGACACAACCAGCAGAATTTCATGTCCTCCCCAAAGCATATTTGGAGGTGGGGCCGTTAAATCAGGCAGGAGTGGTTGAATGGGGACCTTGCCACTTCCTTGCCTCTGCCCCAATAAGGCTGTCTATAAACCTTCCCACCACAATGCTCTTGAGGCCCTGAGGAGAATCCTCTGAACATAAAATAGAAAAAAAGTTAAAACAGACAGCGTTCACAGCTACAGATCATCCTCGTCTGGGGGAAACTTTTCTGCCTGCAGCCAGGTTCAGATCATTGTTGCAGAATCAAGAAAAGATTATGCTAATGAACAAATAACTAGGATATAAAACATGTGACTTGCAGACATAGTCAGTTTTGGTCACAGCATACATGTATAAGGATGTGTCAAGCTTCCAGTTCAAATTTATTTCGATTATATGTAAGTTTACCTGTGCCATTCGATATCTCTCCATCAGCACATGGAATGCAATCAAAGCAGCAGATTGGTTGTCCTTGCTGAACTCTTTTCCGAGTTCCTGGTTTGCAATTTTCACTGCATACAGATTGGGGAACCTTGGCACAGAAAAAGACAATAACACACAATAAAATTAAGCTGAAATAATGTTTGGGAAAATGTATCTTGTTTTTTACAGTGTTAGTGAGCGCAGTTTTAGTTAGCATCACATCTCATTTCAGAGCCAAGTGGCTCTGACATCCATCATGCTTCGAGAGGTTAGTAATTGTACACATTGTCTCCAGCCTCCCAGATTGCCTAGATCCACTATAATTAGCCTACCATCACAATAGATCTACGGCAGACGCCATCTCCCTGGATCTGCACTCATCATTGGGACATCTGTAACAACGATGCCTACATCACAGACTCCTTTTTATTGGCTTTAGTTCCACCTTCAACTCAATAATTCCAATAACATTCATCTCCAAATTCCAAGATCCAGGACTCTGCTACCCGCTCTGCAACTGGATTCTCAACTTTCTGACCCACAGACCCACCTATTAGTAAGGATAGGTGACAACACCTCCTCCACAATAATCCTCAACATCAGTGCCCTGCAAGGCTGCGTACTCAGCCCCTTACTACACTCCTTATACGTTCACGACTGTGTGGCCAAATTCAGCTCTAACTCATTTTACAAGTTTGATGATGACACCACTGCAGGAAGTCAGATCTTAAACAATGGTGTGACAGAGTACAGGAAGGAGATAGACAACTTGGTGGCATGGTGCAAAGGCAACAGTCTCTCCCTTAATGTCAGAAAAATGAAGGAGCTGGTCATTGACTCCCTGGCTGTATCAAGGCTGCTAAGGTGCAGGTGGCCGAAAGCTTCAAGTTCCTATGAGTAAATATCACCAACAATCTGTCCTGGTCCATCCACGTCAATGCTACAGTCAAGAAAGCACACCAACGCCTCTATTTCCTCAGAAGGCTAAGGAAACTCAACATGTCCAAAATGACTTACCAATTTTTATAGATGCATATAGACATTATCCTATCCAAATGTATCACAGTTTGGTATGGCAACTGCTTTGCCCAAGACCACAAGAAATTACAAAGAGTTGTGAACACAGCCCAATCCACCATGAAAACCAGCTGACATAATTTAACATCCCTCCCACCCCAGTTATAGTTTGTTCCACCCTTTTCAATGGGGAGAAGATACAAAAGTTTGAAAACACATACGAACAGATTTAAGAACAGCTTCTTCCCTGCTGTTATCAGACTTATGAATGAACCTCTCATATGTTAGAGTTGATCTTACTCTGCACCTTCTGTAACATTATATTCTGTATTCTATTCTATTACTCTGACATACTTATACAAGGTATGATCTTTCGGGTTAGCATGCAAAACAATACTTTTCACTGTATCTCAATACATGTGACATTAATAAATCAAATAAAATCAAATTAGTATTTACATTGTTCAAATGAAACCTAAAGAGCATATTTAATTTTCAGTGTTAACACAGATGATTGTTTAACTGGTTGTCAGTGTAAGTACTGAGTATGTCTTACCAACACCAGGATGGGTACTGCCTGCGTGCATGTGTGCAATTAGTAGTGATAATGTGAAATGCCATGATAAAGCTTTCTGGCTAACTGCTTGGCTGTCCTCCAGGCTGTTGCCCCTCCTGGCTGCTGGTCATTGACCACTAACCAGTTCAGTTGCTACCAACCAGAGGACCCCACACTTGCTACTGGCTGCATCCCTTTCTGCATGACTTGCCACTTCACTGAGAGAGTGGGGCAATGAGCAAGGTGAGAGCAGAAGCACCAACTGCTGTTTCTGAACATGCCTTTGGTCAATTCACTTCAGGGACAACTCTTGCATGGAAGTTTTATCTTTACTGTATACCAGGAAGTCAACAAGTCAACTGCATCCTGCTGTCATCCACTGGAACCAGCTTTCAACAGAGTTCTGAGATAGTAGGAACTGCAGATGCTGGAGAGTCTGAGATAACAAGGTGTAGAGCTGGATGAACACAGCAGGCCAAGCAGCATCATAGGAGCAGGAAGGCTGACGTTTTGGGCCTAGACCCTTCATCATCCTTCAACAGAGTTCTGCCTGGCTTGTAGCATCTAACACTGCTATGCACTATTATGCATAAAGCTGATGTTCCTCTTGTTCAATGTCCTCATCTTCTTCCTTGGAAGACTGCTCTAGCTCTCCCAACTCTTCAGAGTCCATCACATGCACTCCCAGCCTCTTCCAGTTGTCCAGAGCACACCATGCAGGCTAGGATTATGCAGCATACTCTGTCTGGAGTATACCACAAGGCCACCCGTCCCCTCCCTCCCAGACCAATTCAAGCAACGGACTATCATTTTCAGCAGGTATATCGTCTACTCCACTATGGCACTGGTCAAAAAATGTATCTATGCTCCATCTCAGTCAACAACTTGTCTAATGGAGTCATCAGCCATGGTTGCAGAATGTAGCCCTTCTCTCCCAGTAACCATCCTTGTCAGGCATCTGGACCTTGAAATGAATCATAAACATGGACATTCTCAAGGACATAGGTATCATGGCAGCTCACAGGTAACCTGGCACAGACTTCTACAATATGGTATCGACGATCACAGATGAAATAAGATCCTTTCTAACAGTCTATCATGGCCTGCACCTGGGGGAGCCAGCTATATTGCCAAAGCTCACTGCCCAGGCTGCAGGACCAAATCATCAAATTGGGGGAAATAATCTAGCTAATGTGTTTAAAGCTGTAGCGTTCATTTTCAACTAGCTATTTACTAAATAATGTGAAATCAGTTGCAATAAAGCTTGCAGTATGAGGCCTTAATTGTGCTGATTTTGAATCGCAGCCATCTGTTATTAAGTTATTAAGCAACTAAATGTCAGCACTTTTCCACATCTGATATTCCACTTATTGAGTAGTAAATGTTGATATATGGAAGATTCCTGATTTTAAACTTATTTTTAGTCCACAGTCCATAGGTCTTTCAAGCTATTCAAATTTGTAAGAAACTTATGCAAACTCAGAGATTAACTTAAATTACTTGTATATCTGTTCTACAAATGAATGCTTACTCTTTATGGAAAGTGAAGTTGAAGTTAAGCATTCACCTGGATTTCTCAGTCAAAGGGGAAATGATGGTATTCACCAGAAACTTCAAAAAAAACTGCCTGAAAGATTGAACAATCTCTGTCCTGTGGACTTCTCTTTTTCCAACCTTACTTTGAATCTGCTGCCAAGTCAAGAGGATTTCCAGATATCCAGCAACAGATTTTCATCAAGTAGGGGTATGGCCATTCATGATGAAGTATTCTCCCAGATAGCAAACTAAGAAGTAAATTTCACTGATACTTTTCATCTTTAATACATTTTCATAGAAAACAAAATCAATAATTGGGCCATACGTGTAAGGGAAAGAAGTTGAAATGTTATTAACAATTTCTAAAATTTATTTTTAAAAGATGCGTTTTTTATCACAATGGCAAAGTTTGACATTCACAAATATAAACTTGGTCATAAGGACTTTTTGAACTTAGAACACTTGAAAATCCAGTTTTATCACATTCAACATGGTGTAACTTTCCCAAGATAGGCTGAGACTAACAGTTTAAAAATCCAAGTTCTAGTTAGTGTAATAATTTTTATTTGATTACTATATCAAGGTAGTTCAATAGGGCACCATGAGGGGGCACGTAGAATCTGAATTTCAGTGTGTAACTGCACATAGTTGGACACCAGACATTGTTGTCAGTTTCAAAGGAGTTATAACAGAAACGCTGACAGTTTCATCAATACCCATCCAAAACCTGGTATCTTGTAAATAAACATACCTCTAATTCACCATTATTCCAGATGAGATCCTTCTCCCTAATTGTGAGTTCATGTCCTGGAGGTGCTTTGGCATCATATCGCCCAACTTTCACAAATTTAATTATGCCATCATCAGTTACTTGCCAGTTTATTATGTCATATATGGCTGAAACATCACCATTTTTATCAAAATATCGTTCATTTCCTGATTGGTCAATGAACCTGACTTTCTTTATATAATGTACAAGCTATAAGGTAAATGTACATTAATAAACATTTTTAAACCCAATCACAGCACACAAAGAAGAATCAATATAACAATATACATTATATATATATAAAACAATATCAACTGGCTCTGCCCTTCAAACAGATAATTATTTCTAAAAAGGATTACCAAAATTATCTATTAAAAGGAGATCATTTTGATCTCAATGTTGTGACAGCTGGCAAAGATTTCATTAAAAGTCTTGGATTTGACTTTTTTTAATAAACCCTTCTGTTGAACATGTTAATTTAAAAGAAAACATTATGACATGATTTATGCAAGCAATCGTGTCATCAATGTTTGTTTAAGAAGTTATAAGCTTTTTTTTGTTAACTGATTTCTCCTGAGCAAAAACTTAGAATCAGGTTTGAAAACTGTCACATCAGTTACTCACTCAATCAACATCCTTGCAACTTTCTGTAGGGATTTTCTGCCATCAGTAGTATCTGCTATTTTTAAAAGCTTCTTTATATTATTTTCACCTAGATGTTTTGATACCATTTATACAATTATCCAGTGTTCTGCCAGGTAGTTATTGTTTCCAGAATATGTCAATTTAAATTATTTAGCATGTTTCTTTACAAAATGATCCTAATGATTGCAAGAATACACTTAACCCAATTTGTTAACTTTTCATTTTCTTTTAGATGTTGAATTTGTTACGGTAAGTAATTTTTTACTAAAGCTCACTAATAGCACCACAATGGGTTTCACCATGTGAATGCAGGAGCAAACTACTGCAGATTCTGGAATCTAAACTGAAACCAAAAAATGCTGGAAATCACACCAGACCAGGCAGCATCCATGGAGAATGTGAATGCCTGGAATTTCAACTTACTTAAAGAACAAAAAAAGATGAACAAAATTGCGCAAAGCAAGAGAGTCATATCAGAGATTCCCTGGAGTCACCATTCACTGCCCTTAGACCCATATGCTTAGACAAATAAGAAAAATCAAACCTGATAAAGGAGCATTTCTTTCACACTGCATCAATATAAACCAGCATGTTGTAGACGGTAATTTCTGGCCAACTTCCAGCAATCCCTTGAAGTACTGGATGAGTCAAAATTTCCTCGAAATGAATGTTGAAAAGACTGAAGCAATTGTGTTCAATCTCAACAATGAACTTTGCTTCCTCACCAATGTCCCTTTCTTTGACAGCTGTTTGAGGCTAAACAAGGTTGTTCCCAATCTTGATGTAATATTTGGTCCAGAGAGAAAATTTTAACCCTATATCAGTAATGTCATTTAGGCCTCTAACTTGCCTGACTTCACCTCATCTCAGCTGTTCTGCTGCTGAAACTTTCATCTGGGCCTTGTGCTAATCAAATTCACTCTTGACCAGCCTCCCATATTCTGCTTTCCTTGGTGACTATGTCTTCAGTTGTTTAGGCCCTAAGCTCAGGAATTCCCTCCCTCTGCATCTCAACTCACTTTGTATCTGAATTTCTTTTTATGTGGCTCACTTTCATATATTGTATCATATTAAAGGAGTTATCTAAACACAAGTTAAGACCATAAGACCATGTCACTTAGGAGCATATGTACATCATTCAGCCCATTGTGCCTGCTTTGCCATTCAATGAGATCATGGCTGACCTTTAATCCCCAGTTCTACTTTCCTACCTTGTCTCCATAACCCTTGATTCCCTTACTGATTAAAAATCTGTTGAATATACCTAATAACCCAATGTCTAAAGCCCTTTACAGTAAGCAATTCCACAGAATGACTACTTTCTGAGAGAAGAAATTCCTCCTCATCTTTGTTTTAATTGGTGGTTTGTTGTTCTGAGATTATGCCTTTGGTCCTAGACTTGCCTTCCCACCTATTTTTATGTCATCTGCAAATGTGGCTATTGTACATTCACTTTCCTCATCCAAGTCATTAATATATATAGAAACAATTGTGTCCCCAGCACTAATCCCTGTGGTACTCCACCATTTACAGGTCGACATCCAAAAGATGCCCCCTCTCCATTTCAACCTCTCTGTCTTCTATTACTTAGCCACTTCTTTATCCATGCTGATATGTATTACTTCCAATATCACGGGCTCATATCTTATTAAGTAGCCTAACGTATGGTATCTTATCAAATGTCTTCTGAAAATCCAAATGTATTACATCAATTGCTTCCCCTTTATGCACCTTGCTTGCTACCTCCTCAAAAGAACTTTAATAAATTTGTCAGTTATGAGCTCCCCTTCATGAAGCCATGCTGACTCCGTTTGATAATGATATTTATGAAGTGGTCTGTTGTTGCATCATTTATGAAGGACTCTAACATTTCTCACAGTAGAACTGGAAAACTGAGAAGAATGTGCTTTGCCGGTTTTGGGAGTAGTGTCCTAAAACAAGCACCAAGGCTTTGTTTATCAACGTGCACCATTTGTTTAGATGAAAGCTGTAGACACTTGGAAATAGCCAACATCCAATCAAGCAGCCAAAACACTTCTGGGAGGGTTCAGGCAGAGGAGGCTGCTCCTTGAAAATCATTCTCCAAATGTTCATTTCCATCCACAGAACAGATAATTTATCCTCCATAAAGATTAAAAATCTGACACCAAGACTCTAAAACTCTAACTGATAAAATTACAAGTGCGGATGATAAGAGAAACTGTTACAGAACGAAATCTGAACTAACCTGCCAAGGTTCAAAATCACGTATATTTGCACAGGTTCCATTTTCAAAAGGCCCTTTTCCATTTTCGCAGGCCTGCAAATCATGCAGGGCATAAGCAACTGCATGAACAGCATTGTTCATATTGCAGGACACTCGGAAGTTACTGTCATCCGTATAGGAGTGATTAGCAGTCCTCATATCTTCCAGCCCAGTGCAGATTTCCTTCAGAGCAAACTGACTCATGTTTGAATGCAGTTTATTATCTTCCTGTACCACAGGTGACCATAAACAATCGAATACCTCTTCCCAGAGTTCAGTTATAAATGTATCATGTACAGCATTAATTGGATTCATCTGAAAAAGAAATTCCTGCAGTCCTTCAATGTCACACAAAGGGAGCGTAAGTCCCATTGTTCCAGTCCAGTAGTTAGTGTGTTCTTTTTTTATAATAAATAGTGGACCTGATGTACTCCAACCTTCACTTGCTAGCCATGTTCTGTTTGTTATATTTTGTCTAACAACTTCTTCAAGTAAAGGAACTATATTAGTGTCACAAGAGAAAGCAACTATAACCCTTGCAGTTGACATTCTTATTATGTCAACAACTTGAAGATACTTCTCTCCGGACTTGACTATTGGAATTGTCTCAGAAAAGGCAATACACACACCAAGACTTTCTACATCTTTTCTAAACATCTGAGCTGCTTGTATGGCATAATCAATATCATCTGCTAATATTCCCACCCACTTCCAACCAAAGTGCTTAACCAGAAGGACAAAAACCTTGGATTGAAACATATCACTTGGCATTGTGCAAAAAAAGGATGGGAATTCTTCTTTATTGCTGAGAACTGGAATAGATGAAAAGTAACTAATCTGTGGAAAACAAAAAAAAAGTAATTAATAGCAGTATTCTTAAACTAATGCAGATCTTATTTCTAACATGATACAGCTTCCAACTTATGAAATTCTGGTGTTGCATAAATTGAGTTCATTTACAAAATGATTCCAGTCATTGGGTGATTCAGATTAAGATTTATACAGTTCCATGAAAACATGTGTGTCACAGAAACATATATTGCTACAAATGATGAATATAAATTTGGCAATGGGTTTTCTTTTAATTAGGTAGCTCATTATACAGTATTAATTCTACAACAGTAAATACTTGCCAATTTGAACCCAATGTAAAAGAAGGAAATGATTTGAATTTGCTAAATGATCCAAATACAATGATATTAGAGATGGACCCACCTTTGATAATTTAAGAATTAAACTACATTGACATCTTATCAAGTTTGTTTTTTTCATATTGCAAGCATATTTCATCTTACAGAGTAGAAATCAGCAGAAGTCTCAAAAGGCCATTGCAATTAATAACTTGTTGTTAGAATGGTACATTTGAATGTCACTCTTCACAGTGAGACAGTGGAGCTATACATTGTCCTTTACTAGTTTAAATTAGACACAGACTCACCACTCCCTCCTCCAGTTCATTTAAGCTTTTAGAGACAGCAGAGGTGCACTCGCAAATAGGTAAATAGTAAGTGAATGTCCTAGCTAAAGGACACTGGAACCACTATGAAGGAAAACCGGAAGTGAGGTAACCCAGCTCAATGGACCCCAGAGTTTAAAAACCAGGCGGGAAAGCACACTGACGCTTCATTGGAGGCTGCACTGAGGATGTTACCAAGCATGGTAACGAAATGTCTGCGAAACAACAAACCAGCTCGGCGAGCCAACCAACCGCAACACCCGCAACCCGAGAGACAGATCTACTCCAAAACCTTAGAAATTATTTTGTTTATTGCAGCATTTACACAGTTGAATTAAAGAAGAAAACAATTAGAATAATAATGAAGGAACTTTCTCTTGTTTCTGTTTAATATTTGATTTTGGAATCTGCCTTTGCAGCCCAGTTTCAGATATTCTTATGCACCTTGATTATACTAGGACTGTTAAAATCTTATCTCCAAACCTTGCAGGGATCATATTTTCCTGGTTTTTGCATCAGCTAAGTGAATGTTTATAACTGGAATGAGAATAAAACATTAATAGATAGCTATTTTGAAGACTAGGAAGTGGAATAAACTTTGATTATGACCCTTACTTAGTACTGTATGAACAATGATTCATCCAGGGCAGATTTCACATGTAGAAATCAGAACTGCTGCCATTTCATGCACGTGGTAAATCTGGCATGATGACATTGGGTCATAAAACTGACAATAACTCACCAACAAAAACAGAAATTACTGGAGAAACTTTACACTCTGTGGAGAAAAAGCAGAGATAATATTTTGGGTCCAGTGACCCTTCTGCAGAAATAGAACTCATTAATTTCCCATAGTCTGGTAGTTGGATGAGCAACAAAACTGACAGCTAATTCACCACATTTAAAAACCAATTGACTCAAATATTACATTACCCATTCTATAGTACAGTTGGAGATGTAAGGTGGGTGAGAGTGGGCAGGCCCATGATTTTGGAGAGGGTACCTCATGAGGAGGTTCACAATGGGGAACACCCTCACCTTACAAGATGGTACCCCCTTTTTACCTTTCCTCCCCAAATTCCAAAACTTGACTCACCTCCCACAGCTCCCTAAAGTGCCAATCCCTTCTTGCCAAAATGCCCAGACTCACCAGTAAATCATGCTGTTTTCTTTGTGGGAGTTCTGACGCTGCAGGGACACTAAAATATGTTGGCCAATCATATTGGTCAGCAGCTCTCTAGGATGGGGTTTCCTTCCATGAAAAGAGCAGATCACCCACTGAGCTCATTAATGCCTCCCACAGCATAATATCAACATGGGGCAGCCTTTGTAATGAGGAGTGAGCATTATGGCCTGCCCCAACCTGGTAAAAATCAGCCCCTGTTCTCTATGAATTGTAAGACTGTAAGCACTCAAGCAAAAGTTCCTTTGTTTAATATTTCTGGTGACCCTATGAGCCGACGTGAAGAATTTGCTGGCATGGAAGTGCAGTTACTGCCGGAAGCAGCCCAGTCATTCTAATTTATTCACATTGTGATCCCATGACGTCAATGGATATTAACTTGGGTCTGAGTGAAAAGGATACTAGCTTTCCTTCCAGATGAAGGTAAGATCACATCTCCTCTAAGCCCAACAAAGCTTCCCTCGACGTTATATGAAGATACTGGTGTTGGACTGGGGTGGACAAAGTCAGAAGTCACATGACAGCAGGTTATAGTCCAACAGGTTTATTTAAAGTCACAGATTTTTGGAGCGCTGCTCCTTCATCAGACGAAGGATGTGCACTTCAAAAGCTTGTGATTTTAAATAAATCTTTTGGACTGTAACCTGGTGTTGTGTGACTTCTGACTTTGTCCCTTGACATACACTTTTCTTCTTCCCTCTTGTTAGATTCGTCCAAAAAAATCCTTCCTTTGCTACTGATGGGGACATCTGGTTCCTGAACTCAAATGCACCTGCTTGGGTTCATGCCCATTTCAGGAAGGAAACAGATTGGTGCATAGAGATGAGGCCCAGAAGTTAAAACATGCGGACCTTTGCTTTAGCTGCCACCAATGCCTCACTTAAAACCCACGGGGAGTTAAATTTGACCCAGCTCATTTCAAATATGTTGACAATCTAATCAAAAATAATGAACAGAGGAAAGCATTGTACCTACACTTATCTTAACAATGACGACAACTTATATTTATTAAACCTTTTTAATGTAATAAAACATCCCAAGACAATTCATGGGAGCATTAGAAAATAATATATGATACTGACGAGATTACAGAGATAGAGAGAGAAGAAGCCAGGACAGATTTAAAACTGAGGTTACAAATTTTAAAATCAAAATGTTGCTTAAGTTAAACCAATATAAAATCAGACAGTGCTGGGATAATGGATGAATGGGATTTGCTGAAATTGACGACAAAGGTGGCAGAGTTTTAAGTGATCTCAAGTTTAAGTTCACAGCAATAAATTGACTCAATAGATCCTTATCACTCCCTCCTAATAACCACCAGACGTTTGTTTTTGCTTAGGTCGATTAGGGACATTGTAACAGCCACTTTTTAGTTAGTTATTTCTTTAGACATCACAGTTTAATATCAGTAGAGCTGAAGTTTTAATCAGTCTGTCTCTTTCATGTACAATTATTGAAGCACAGTTCCTTGACTTAAACATGATTCACTCACCTGTGGAAAATGATAGATCCCAAGTATTGAAGCCATTATTGAGATTGTTGATGTTGAGGCACCTATTACAGCAGCTAAGGAAGAATTTAACTGGCACTGGTAATTTGGTGTGAATTTCTGCTGTCCAGATATCAGAGCAAACGTATCCTCTATAGCTGTAGGAATATTATAGCAAGTATCATAGATGGCATAGCCCAGAGTTATATTTGGCAAGAATGTTCGATTTTTATTTATTTCATTAATTGTGAAGATCATTCCTTGCATCCATCGATATGTCCTAATATTGAAGCTTGAAAGCAGAAATTAACAGTAACTATAATTAACATAATCTTAAAAATTCAAAATTGAGCATAAAATGCTTAACAGGGAGGCAACACATAAAATGACCTGAAGAGGAATTTGGCATGGGTATCAAAGAGTGTCAGGTAGAAATGTAATGGACCCCTCACTTCCCCCACTTTAAACAGGAGGTCCTGTTGGATGGGGTGGTCCAGAAGAGAGATGTGCTCCCACTGAAGGATTGCCAGACAAGGCTGCACCTCCAGAATCTGCCAGCCTGGTCTGCCATCACCAGCTGGGTCAGTGCCATCTCCAGGTTGTGGAGGAATGGCCAGCAGTGCTACAAGAAGGTCATGCAAAGAGGACTTAGCCAAAGCTACAGTAAATGAGGGTGTTGCGTGGGTTAACATTAAATAGCCTGGATTCTCTAGAAAGGTTGGAAGAAATTTGAGTGGATACCTATCCCAATTGGGTTAATAAGACAAGTAAGGTTAGCAACCATGGATTATTATTCTTAATGTCCCAATCTTTTTAAATATGGGGTTGATGCCAGAAGACTGGAGGAGTACAAATGTTAAAGCCTTGTTGAACAAGGAACAGAGGAGATTTATTTAAATGGCCAGAGATGAGGGAATACAACCATTTGGATTGACTCGAGGTGCTGGGATGGTTCCCCTTAAAGTAGAGAAGGCTAAAAGGAAATATGATGGATATATTGAAAATTCAGAAATATTTAGATAGAATATTGGAGAGCAATTGTTTCCTGTAGATGAAGGACTAAATGTGAAAGGACACAGCTTTAGGAAAATGGCAACATGGGGAACTTTTTAATACAATTGGTGGTTAGGATTTTCAATTACTCTGTCTGCTATGGTGGTGGCTGTAAATAGAATAGTAGCCTTCCAACAGCAATCAAAGGGGAAAATATTGTGGGGAGTATAGGATTGAACTGGGGCGTGGGACCAAATGGAGTCAAAAAGCCAGCGCAGGCTGAATGGATGAGTGGCCTTCTTTTGTGCTGTATCATTCTATGATTTTATAATTTGTATGAATGTTGACAGTGCCTAGAAAGTCATTTTTTATGCTAAGAAAGTTTACTATTCACAGATCCATCAAGATTTGATATCTATAACCTCCATCATAGATCAATCATAGAATCGTTACAGTGTGGAAGCAGGCCATTTGGCCCATCAAGTCCACACCGATCCATCAAAGAGCATCCCACCCAAACCCACCCCCACCCAATCCCTGTAACCCTGCATTTCCCATGACCAATCCAGCTAACCTGAACTCTTTGGACTATAGGACAAAACCAGAGCACCCAAAGGAAACCCACACAGATATATGGAGAATATGCAAACTCTACACAGCAAACCCGGGTTGCTGGTGCTGTGAGGCATTACTGCTAACCACTGAGCCACATGCCGCTCCTTATCTTCTCCTCAATGCCTGAATAGCAATAGAAAATTAATACAGCCACTGTACTAAGATAGCCACCCACTTCTTCCTCACCTGGTTGGAAAAATTTGTACTTTACATCTTAGATGCATCACGGAACACAGCTGTCACACTACTCAATGCACTATAACCTCATTAGTTACCTAGCAGGGCGTCCTGACACTTATCACTTAGTGCTGATCTACATTCTGCACTTTCCCCACTTAAACCTTCTAATCTTCCAGCTGTATGCAAACATCTTACTGTCTCCATATATTCTACATTTTACTGGCACACAATCAAATACTGACACATTGTCAACTTTCTGTTTCCCTCAAGGAAATTGACAATGGGTGGCACAGTGGCTCAGTGCTTAGAAAGGCTGCCTCAGAACGCCAGGAACCTGGGTTTGATTTCAGTCTCAGGCAGCTGCCTGTGTGGAGTTTGTATGTTCTCTCCGTGTCTACGTGAGTTTCCTTCCAGTGCTCCAGATTCCTCCAACTGTCCAAAGATATGCAGATTAGGTGGATTGGTCATGCTAAATTGTCCATAATGTCCGAAGATGTGCAGGCTGGGTCGTTTAGCCATGGGAAATGTAGGGTTTCAGGGATAGGGTAGGGGGCTAGATCTGGGTGGGATGCTCTTCAGAGAGTCAGTGTGGACTGGATGGGCCAAATGGCCTGCTTCCATACTATAGGGATTCTATGATTGTGACTCACAACAGACAGAAGTGTTAAATGATGGATGGAGAGCTACCAAGGATCTATTCTCTCAGCATTTTTGAAAACAAGATCCAGGAGGATTATGGGAACCAGAACAATGGACACAGTGCACAGGGTGCTACTCAAGGCCAATTGCATGATGATAGGTTGGTGCCTATGGGTCCTTCTCTAATTTACTCCTCACCTTTATCCCGAAAGTTGTCACCAAGTGGAAACTGTTGAAGTTTGGACCTTCTGTTTTCCTCCTCAACCCCTTCCCATACCCCTCATACCCACTATGCTTACTGTTTCCAGATTACCAAAGGGTGCTGATAGCCAGGCCCTGCAGCCTCAGATGGTTAAGTGAAAGGAGAGATAGAGCTCTGAGGAAAAAGTACCATTATTTTACCTTTCACTCACAGGTACTCACTCTTTCAATGGCACTGGATGTGTACCAGAGGCCAGAGGCAATGGTCAGCCTGTATGTAAATCATTCAGAGGACAAGGTTGCACGTAAATTCTGCTACAGGGGTTTCATATGGATTAAGTTGGGGTGGACAACAGGAAAATGATGATTGGCAACATTGTCATGTAGCCTGTCATTAGCTAGTAGCATTGAAGAATTTTCATCCTCTGTGGCAAAGGGCATATCACAGAGTTTGAAGGCTATCCTTATCATCACTGATGGCAGCAAGGATATCCATGGCAGCACTGTCAGATCAACAGCTAATGAAGCGACTGCTGCCCACTATCTCAGCTTCCACTGCAGCACAGTATGAGTCCTGACTGTAAACTCAGTCAGCGGTCATGAAATCCCTCATTTCTAAAATTCAACCTGCAAGTCTGCAAAGCTGTGGATTGATATACTGGGTGTGGTTCTCAGTGCCCAGCAGATCACAAAAATTGCTGAATTGCTACTTCTTGCAGTGATAGTGGACCTATGGGGCAGGAACAAGGTGTCCTCTCTTAGGAGGACAACCATCATGATCCAACCCCTACCAATCTACTGCTGTCCTCGCTGGTGCGTCTCTGCCAGCCAGCTCTCACCCGTAATGAGGTGATGAAGTCTGAAATATATCAGGATTCAAAGATAACATATCAGAGCAAAATTTTGAACGTTTATCAAAGCTCTGATATTTACGTATTGATGACCTGAGTAACATGCAAATCATATTACAGCTTGAATAAAACACCATGTTATTCTGCACCTACCGGTCATTGCACATTCTATCATCTGGCTTAGATGTGAAGGACAAATTGAATACATCAGTGGCATCATGAAGAGGAAACACTCCACCAATAATGATATCACCACCCTGAAGTACCCCATTGGCTGTATATTCCTGAAGTTTACAGCCTGATGGAGCAGCTTCAAATTTTGAAAACTTACAAGCGAACAACAGAAAACATAACCTGAAATAAAAACCCATTTTGACAAGAATTGATACCTGTAGCAGAATGACTTCCTCCACACATATATATAGCCTTTTAACAATTGCCTGTTATTACTTCTGTGGATATAATTATCTGCAGATTCCTACTGAGAATTATTATGATTACAACCATGAGATCATACAAATTGGTCCTGGGATCTCAAATTATGAATAAATCAAACGAAAATATATTTAAGAGTTTCAGGTAAACAACATTCAGTGATATGTTAAAAGCATTTACTTTCAATTTATCATAGATTTATAGTTGTGAGGTAAAAATTGAGATTCAGTCAGCTCAACAACTCTTGTGAAAAATGTGCAATAGAGTTAACATTCTAAGTGCAATAAGTACAAAATCTGTCATCTTAAGAAAGAACATATATTATGAATACAACTTTTTGTGAGAGTTACATGTTTCAACGAAGATCTGTGGTTCGGGTTTTGTTTGGAGTTGTTGGTTGGTTCGCCGAGCTGACTGGTTTGCACGCATGGCTACATATGTGTACATAACACAAATTGTGTATACAAACACTAAAATGAGAATTGTAAAGAATGACTTACAAAGGGATCTTTGTTTTATTTAGGAATTTAGGTATGCTTAAATGTTGAGTGGAAAACACAAAGCTGCACTTTGCTGGGAGGGTGGACAAGATAGTGGGGAGGGGTTTTCAGTAAAGTGGTAATTAAGCCACCCTTCTCCCCTCCAACATCCTGGCTCTGACACCATTGAGAAGTTCCTCACCCAGGAGTCAACTTGGTTGACAGCTTTGGGTTTCATTTGGAAAGGAACTGCCGAGTAGCATTTGTAGTTAATTTCATTCTGTAAGGATGTGGGGGAGCTCAGGCTGTGGGCACAATGCAGGAGATCAATTTTGTATTAGGGCCACGAGCTGAGTTCCCATCACAGGCTTGACGGTGGGGACATAGGATGGGTTGATACTGAAGGCTTGGGGAGGAAGTTGGTAGTTGCAAATCTAATGTGGACACGGTGGTAAGTGGAAACTCAGGGAAGTAGACTGCAACCATAGGGCTTGTAGACCTCAGCTGGAATACAAGCCAAGGGGTAGTGGGGAGGGGAGGCTGGAGATATCAAGGAAGGTCAGAAGGTACAGATGCTTTGGGGTGGGGGTGTAATTGGTGAGAGGGGAGGTGAAAGTGAAGGTATACCAGAGGTGAAGAAGAAGAATAAAATGTTCAGGAATAGCTGATCATGGGGTGAGTGACTTGGATAGAAAAGTACCTCATGGATCCAACCATTATAACAAGGATTTAGCTGCCTGGTTTCCTGCTACATGGGAAGCTATCCATAGTTAAATTTGAAGTAGTGACCTCAAACAAAGTGGCCAACCTCAGTTAATACTTAGTGTAAACTTCGCAAAATCTGCTTGGGTACTGATCCTAATAATAAATAGATATGTTAGTTTTGCATTGTTAGGGATATATCATCTTCCCTCAGTGAAAAGTCTTAACTATAAATGAACAAAACTAAATAATTGTGCAAGCACCTTCTCAACTGTCTGTTTGCATGTATTCCTTTGAATGATTTGTGAAATGAGATAAATATATGTATAATTGAACCTTTGTTGATTAATATATACAAACCAGGGTACTTCATGGTTTCTTGTCATGAGTTTGACAATGACAAGACTTCAAAACTGGAAGCAGAAACTTCTGTTCGCATCTTCCTTGCTATAAAGTGTCTACAGCTGGTATCTGAAATATATGAAAAAGGGATGATTAAAAAAACGTCTTATCCATCAGTACTGTGTCCATCCCTGCAACACCCGGCACCCACTCATGCACCATGACCCTATTTCACCCTTAATCTTTTTTCCAATTCCTTAGGCTTGTGAATTCAATTTTATTCCTTTCTGGAATTAGATATCTCTCTAATCTTGTCAAACCCCTCAATCATTTCTCTCTGGCTCCCTGTTTTTGTCTTGGCACACACACCATTTCTCACATCTCTGCTGATGATACAGTAATCTGTATCTCCACTTTGGTGCTGGAAAGCCTACATTATGGGAAGATGGTGGTAGGGTGTTAATGTCACTGGACAAGTAATGCAAAGGCCCAGGATAATATTCTGGGGAAATGGGTCCAAATTCCATGATGCAATAACGTCTTCAGGAAATGCATCCAAAACCCATAAAGAAACAGGTTGAAATTAAAAATTATCAATAAATTCAATTAGATAACAAATCTGGAACTGGAAGTTAGTCTTAGTAATGAAGCCCATGAAACTATTTACTGTTGCATTTCAAAACAACCCTTCTGGTTTATCAATACCATTAGAGAAGTAGATCTGTCCTCTTTCTCTGACTTACATCTGACTCTGGGCCCACAGCAATGTGTTTGACTCTTAATTGCGTTCGGAAATGTCCTAGCAAGTCACTCAGTCGTACTAATCTACTGCAAAAAGTGGTATCAAAGAGACTGCAGTGATTCACGATGGTCATTCACCCCAATTTCTCAAGGGATTTTAGTACTGGGTATAAAAGATCTTCCCTGTGATGCCCAAATTGCATAAAAGAATATTGGTACCAATAAATCAGCTGATTTCCCAAGTACAGATCTAGAACTTTGACATCCATGCTCTGCTGGCACCACAGCAATATCATGGAAGATTCAGCTATTAATTAATAATTACAATACCAAAAGTATTCAGTCACAACGTCCAGAATATGAAAATATGCAGAACTTGTTAATTATTACCATGAGAGAGAGGAGATCAAGTATTGATCGCAAAATATTAATCTCAGCGTTCTCAACCTGGTTTTACTTCCATTGGACATTCACTAAGTGTAGAAATACAAAGAAGGAATGTTGTCTCTTTATATGAATAAGAAACACACATTACTTCAATTATTACTTACACAACTTCTTCACAGTCTTATGATTGGACAGTAAATACTTTTCATGCTGCACAGTGAAATTCTGTTGTAATGTCTGATATTGTGGAACATAGTCCACAGAAAGGATCTTTGTATAAATTGTATTTAAAATTAAAATTAAATCCATCTCCTAGGAGACTTTACTTACAACAGCAGCCAAAGGAGAAGGTGTGTGTACTCTAATTAGGTAGGTGAGCTGTGGAATGCTGCTCCTCAAATACCACTTCAAAATAAGACAACAAACATCACATATTATTTACTGTCCCACAGTGCTTATTGTATGAATTAACACATGCTTGTACCTGAAAAGTGACAGAATTGATATTTTTTAAAAATAGGTTAAGAGAGCTGGTGTCTCAGGAATATCAGATCTTTTCAGGTCCTGTAAGAAGCGAAAGGAGAAATGAAGAAAAATAGCGACACATCAACAAGATTCTTCTTTTAACTGGGAACACATAGCATGTTAATTTACCCAGTGTCAACAGCAGAGTATACTAGAAGCAGAAATTTAGTACTCTTCATTTTAAAGACTTTTCCAAAGAAATAAGTTTTTTACACAGTTGTCTTTACAGGGCCTAAAAGGTTTTAAACTTAATTAGCAAACACAGACAGATGTCCTATTTAAAGGCATGCTGGCTTGTTAGAGTACTGACATGTTCACTATAATTTTATTACAAACTTTTTCTTTGATTCAATTAGGTTGTTAAGTAATTAAATGCTTAGCAATGACACATATCGAAAGATCTACTTTTTTAAAAATGTTGTGCGTTTTCATCTGTATCTTTGTAATGATATAATAATTGGATAACTCATCAATTGTTTCTCTGCTTAGTCATCATCCACACCTGTGTAGTGCAATCATGGAATATTATTAGACTAAAACCCAGAAGACACTTCAAATAATTGCACCAGTGCATGATTCCAAGAAGCAACAAATGAGTTTTCTAGCTCAAAGAAATCTGAATGAATGTAATCCAAAAACAAACTTCATTTTATGAACTTCTGAATTTCAAAATGTTTTGCGTCCGAGATATATGTGCAATACAACGTGTTACAACTTATAAAGATAACTCCACAAGTAACTAACAAACTAGGTCAGTGGGCATCATAGAAAATAATATGAAATGTAACCATTATATATATAATTTCATTTCAATGATTCCTAGTACCAGATCAGTATAAATTTGGAATAGATTCAGTGTAGAATGACAGTAAAATGTAGTCCTGCAGCAGAACCTGTCCACTGACATCTGTCACTTGAGTTGGCTTATGATGGAACAATCAATGATATCAATTCCCATTGAGATCAGAAGAAAAACTGTCATTAAGTTTTGTTCCACCAATGGACCACACAACTGGAGTTCTACCGTTATCTAGCCCAGATAAAATAACAAATGAAACTTACATTTACATTGTGCTTCTCATGACCACCATGAAATTTCAAAATGCTTTGAGCCAAAGGAGTCCTTTAAGAGCGGAATCACTGTCTACTGTAGGAAACGTGCCAACCAATTGCTGCACAGCAGTTTCTCATGAACAGCAATGTCATAACGACCAAAGAGTGGGCCGAATTTTCTGATGAGTCGTGACCTCACACAAATTTCCACCCTGCTTTATTTATACAAAATGAAAACGCTGCATACCTGACAGGAGATTCCAATTAGGGCAGTGCATAACAGTTGTGGGGAGGCAAAGCACACCTGTGTTTTCACAACAATATTCTGTAACGTAAAGGTTCAGCATCACAGACTGCTACTTTGACAACTCCTGCAAATGGGCTAGGAAGTAAGGTAAGTGTGGGGTTAGGGAGCCAGGACAGTAGGGTGCAAGGCAACATGGGTGTAAGATGCAGGTGATAGGTGTAGGGTGCCAAGTAGCTACAATAGGGGTTAGAGTGCCACATGAGTGGGATGAGAGGTGAGTAGGATGTCAGATGGCTTGGTTTCCAGGGTACAAAATGGCAAGGTGTCCAGGCAAGTAATGGAATGTTTAGGAACAAAAACAGAAATTGCTGGAAAAGCTCAGCAGGTCTGGCAGCATCTGTGAAAAAAAAATCAGAGTTAACGTTTCGGGTCCGATTACCCTTCCTCAGAATGTTTCTTTTCTTCACAGATGCTACCAGACCTGCTGAGCTTTTCCAGCAACTTCTGTTTTTGTTCCTGATCTACAGCATCCGCAGTTCTTTCAGTTTTTAATGGAATGTTTAGGATAGGTTCAGGTAGGTCTGAAATATTGGGCCTAGCAGTAGAGGGGTTGTGTTGTGTTAGGTGACAGTGGGGAGGGAGTGAGTTGGGAGTTTGAGTTGTGGTGGAGAAGGAGATCAGGTCCGGTAGTCGGGGAAGGGTGGGGGTGTTCAGCCTCAGCAATGGAAGTTGTCAGGTTCAGAGCAGGGGCAGGGTGTAGGTTTAGGGATATGTCAGTCAGGAATGGCGGCAAAGATGAGAAAGGATGTCGTGTCTGGAAGGAGTTTGGGGAGGTCAGGATGGCAGGCTGAGGGATGGAGGAGTCAGGTCAAGAGCAAGGTCAGGGCGAATCAAATCCCTGTGGCAAATCAGATCATGCTCAGGTGGTTATCGGGGATCTGAAGAAGTGTAGTGTGAGGTAAATTGAGGATTAGTTGAATAGTTACAAATAAGTTAGGTTACGTATTTAATAATGGAACTATCCCCAATTAACATTTTACTTAACTGCAATGGAACCCTTTGAATTCTCCAATTTAAATGAAGCCTTTCAAAGGGTTCTAGGCACCAAGAAATTGCCCAATGGAATCTTCAATTTCCCGAGCAATTCCTTCAGAGCTTGCTGCAAACAGGTGCAACTCCCAACAACGTTTCAGAAACAACGATCTGGCCATCAGAAAATTTGATCCGATATGTTACATGACATTCACTGAGGAATAAATAAAGAGGATAGTGCTTGACTCTCCTTTGAAGAAGCAGCTTGGGTTCTTTTACATTTCAGGCTGCTTGGCATTTTAACCTCTCATCCTGAATATGGCACCTCCAGAGTGCAGCAATCCAATCCCCAAAGGTACATCAACCTCGATTTTTGTATTTTTAAAGATGGCTAATATCAGGAATTGTCAACTTTCCCAGCACAGTAAGGATTTGTTGAAGGTTTTGAGACATAAGGCATTGCCTTTTCAAAGTCAATTCAGTGCAGAGCTGAAGGAACACAGCAGGTCAGGCAGCATCAGAGGAGCAGGAAAGTCAATGATTCGGTTCGGGACCATTCTTCAGAACTGGGGAGGGAGAAGGGAGCTGGGAAATGAATAGAGGGAGAAAGGTGGGGCTGGGGGAAGATAGGTGGGATGGTGATAGGTGGATGCAGGTAGGAGGTAATGGGGATTGGTTGATGGGAAGGGTGGGGTGGATTAGACGGGAGAGAAAATGGACAGGTTGTGTAAGGTCAAGGAAGCTGGGATGAGAGAGAGGGTTGGACATGGGACGAGGCCAGGGGTGGGAAGATTTTAAAACTGGTGAATTCTATGTTTAGGTCATTGGGCTGTAGGCTCCCAAGGCTGAATATGAGGTGCTGCTCCTCCAGTTTGTGGGTGGTGTCATTGTGACACTGGAGGAGGCCCAGGATGTACATGTCACCCAGGGAGTGGGAGCGGGAGTTAAAATTGTTAATGACTGGAAGGTGTTGTCGATCATCGTGTACAGAGCGCAGATGCTCATGATACGATCCCCGAGTCTGCGCTTGGTCTCACCGACGTAGAGGAGGCCACATCAGGAACAGTGGATAGAGTAGACCAGATTAGATGATATACAAGTGAACCCGTGTCAGATATGGAAAGTTTGTTTTGGGCCTTGGATAGAGATGAAAGGGGAGGGGTAGGGGCAGGTGTAGCATTTCCTGCGGTTGCAGGGAAAGGTGCCGGGTGTGGTGGCATTAGTGGGGAGTGTGGAGCGGATGAGAGAGTTGTGGAGTGAGTGGTCCCTATGAAAGGCAGATAGGGGTGGGAGGGAAATATCTCTTTGAGTAAAAATTGAAAGAACTGCGGATGCTGTAAATCAGGAACAAAAACAGAAGTTGTTGGAAAAGCTCAGTAGGTCTGGCAGCATCAATGAAGAAGAAATCAGAGTTAATGTTTCAGGTCCAGTGACCCTTCCTCAGAACTGATGGTAGTTGGGAAAATGTTTTATATGCAGGAAATAGGGAGGGGGATGGGGTTGGGTGTAAACAATAGGCTAGAGTCCAAAGAGAGGGAAGAGCAGGTGGATAGACAAAGGAGTTGATAACAGTCTGGCTAGCAGGGTGAGTAGTTGTCAATGGGGACTGTTAGTGACTAACAATAGGTAGTAGGTAATGGCAGCCTATGTGATAACAAGGCCTGGTGTGTGGGGTAGGGGGCTAGGATATTGGAGAGTTTAGGCCCTAAAATTATTGAGCTCCATATTGAGTCCAGAGGGCTGCAGGGTCCCCAAGTGGAAAATGAGGTTTTGTTCTTCCAGCTTGCGTTGAGCTTCGCTGGAACACAGCAGCAAGCCAGAGACAGAGATGTTGGCCAGGGGACAGGGTGGAATGTTAAAGTGACAGGCAACAGATAGCTCAGGGTCTTTTTTGCGAGCAGAACTTAAATGTTCTGCAAAGCAGTCACCCAGTCAACGCTTCATTTCCCCAGCATAGAGGAGATAACATTGTGAGCAGCGAATGCAGTAGACTAGATTTTGGGAAGTGCGGGTGAAGTATTGCTTCACCTGGAAGGCATGTTTGGGCCCTTGGATACTGGGGAGGGAGGAGGTAAATGGGCAGGTGTTGCATCTTTGCCAGTTGCAGCGGAAGGTGCCATGGGGCTGATGGGGTGGTTGTTGGGAGGGTAGGAAGAGTGGACGAGTGTGTCTGGAAAGGAACGGTCCCTGCGGAAGGCAGACAAGGGAGGGGAGGGGAATATGTGTCCGGTGGTGACATCTCACTGGAGGTGGCGGAAATGGCTTCTGATGATCTTCTGAATGTGGATGCTGGTGGGATGGTAGGTAAGGACAAGGAAAATTCTATCACTGTTGCAGGAGGGAAGAGAAGGGGTGAGGGCAGATGTGTGGGAGATGAGTTGGACCTGGTTGAGGGCCCTGTCAACAATGGTGCTGGGGAATCCTCGGTTGAGGTAGAAGGTTAACATTTTGGAGGCTCCCTTGTCGAAGTTGGCCTCATCAGAACAAATGCGACGGAGACAGAGGAACTGAGAGAATGGGATTGAGTCCTTACAGGAAGCAGGGTGTGAGGATGTATAGTCCAGGTAGCTGTGAGAGTCAGTGGGTTTGTTGTGGATATTAATGGCCAGTCTATCCCCATAAATAGAAACAGAAATGTTGAAGAAGGGAAGGGGGGAGTCAGAGATAGACCAGGTGAAAGTGAGGGCAGGGTGGAAATTGGAAGCAAAATTGATGAAGTTTTCCAATTCTGGATGAGAGAAGGAAGCAGCACCAATGATATCATCAATATATCAGAGAAAGAGTTGTGGGTGGGGGCCAGAATAGGGCTGGAACAAGGAATGTTCCATGTACTCCACGAAGAGACAGGCATAACTGGGGTCCATGTGGGTACCCATGGCCATCCCTTTGACCCTTTTTGGTTGTGGGCTTGGATAGTAGGTGGTGGAAGAGGCAGAGGATGATATGCTGGATGTGGAGGCTGGTAGGGTGATATGTGAGGACTGGGGGACTCTGTCTTTAATTTTGTTGGGGGGCAGGGATTTGAGGGCAGAAATGTGGGAAATGCATGACATACGGTTGAAGGCATTTTTGATCACCGGAGGGGGGATATTGAGATCCTTAAAATAGGAGGACATCTGGGATGTCCAGGAGTGGAACGCTCCATCTCGGGGGCAGAGGCGGAGGAATTGGGAGTTTGGGATTGCATTCTTGCAGGACGGTGTAGTCCAGGTAGCTATGGGAGTCAGTGGATTTGAAATAGATGTCAGTGTTGAGGCGGTTACCAGAGATAGAGACGGAGAGGTCCAGGTAGGGGAGGGAGGTATCGGAGATGGTCAAGGTGAATTTAAGGTTGGGGTGAAAGGTGTTAGTAAAGTTGTTGAACTGTTCAAGCTCCTCGTGAGAGCATAAGGCAGCGCCAATACAGTCATCGATGTAGCGGAGGAAGAGATGGGGGATAATGCCAGTGTAACAGCAGAAAAGGGACTGTTCCACGTATCTACGTTCCACATATTGCCTTTGCAAACTCTTGGATATACCTCCCCTTATCATGTTTCTTGATCCATGTAACTAAATCTTTTCTAATCTCCCATAATTTTGCTTTTTAATAATAAAGTTAACTATATATTCTGTATTATCATGTTGAGGACAATGTCCACAATTTTATCTTCAGCACAGAGATGAATAACAGAGACAAAAATGGAAACAATGTGGGCATCAATGGAAATAATAAAAAGAATAGAAGGGATTTCTGCCGAAGTGCAATGCTGTAGAGATTATGCTTGTAACACAGGCTATGAGTAATTTTGTATCAAGTGGAGGATGCTATATCCTCCATTGAGTCATGCAGCATGACCACCATGCTGAATGTGATAGATTTTAAACAAGGCTAGCAACTCAAAACTGAGCATCCATGAAGCACTGTGAATTGTAGTAGAACTGTTTTATACCACAATCTGCAATCTCATAATCCAGCATATTCCTCACTCTGTGATTACCACAAATTCAGGGAATCAACTTGGTTTAATGAAGAGTACAGGAGGGCGTGCCAGAAACAGCACAAGGCATAATTTTCACACTTTAATTTAGACTCATTTCACATCTCTTTTCTCTTTCTCCACCATTAACAACTGCATTGACTATTGCACTGGATCTCTGCCTCTGTCAAAAGTACAAAACAAAAACATTTTCCATCACCTTTCAGTTCTGAAGAAGTCACATTGGATTTGAAATATTAACTTTGTTTCTCTCTCTGTAGATGCTGCCAGATCTGCTGAGTTTCTCAAGTATTCCCTGTGTTTGCCCCCTCATTCAACAAAGTCCCATCTTCTCACTCATATTGAAGAATTTTCTTAAACATAGGTTTTATTGTTGATTTCTCCCCCATAATAATTCAACTTTCTGTCCAGAAACTTACTTTTTTTTTTAAATTTGTGAGCTACATCTTAGCATTAGCATCTTCAAAGCAGGATACAGGATTCAAAATCCAGTTAATATCAAATTGAAGAACAGAATTGCACATTCTTTAATTTATGCATTGCCGTTAGGAAAACATTTGGGTATATGCAGCAGATATAAAGGAAATGAGTCTAAATTGCAGGAAGAAACCAGATCGTGCTTTAGGCTACAGCACGTGATGTTGTAATAGCCACATGCTACTAAATGAGTTAATGATATTGTTAATGGGAATGGGTAATCCAGAGGGAAACCACCAGCTCTGCCTTTCTGTTTTTTTTTTACAGGAATAATAATGCTTATTTGCATTATCTTTACAAGGGTTTATTAATGATTTCAGTTCCTTCTTTGTTGGCATTTCAAGAATATTCTTATTTTCATGCATTCAGAAGGAGCTGTATTGAGACTTGCCACATTCATTTCCGAACACCACCTTATTTTCACCAAAAAGGGTTTAAATCTTATTACTTTGAGACAGATTTGAATTCAGTACCCAAAAGTGAAAAACATGTTTTAAACTACGTGGCCACTTTGTATCACCTTGAACACTTGTTAAAGGAGCTCTGCGTCCTTTTGATTTCCTGAATAACACTTTTAATGAGCATACCCAAATAATCCCTGACATGGGACGTTGCTCCTTCTTCAATTTCCAGTAATTTGAGCTTCACTATATTCATCAACAATTGAAAAGGAATCTTTATTGTACCACAACAATTATTTAAAGGCTGCTCAATTTGTATTATTTATAGGTAACATTCAAGGAGATCTAGTTGTGAGAGCTCTCTAATTTCCAATGTAAAGTTCTTGCTTTATTTAATTTCCAATGTAAAGGTCTTGCTTTATATGATAAAAGAAAACATTGATTTATATAGCAGCTTTCATTGTTTCAATGTGCTTGACTCCAAATAAGCCCATACAAAGGTTTTTTTTTACAAGCTAATAACTTTTTCATTGTCTGGGTCTGGATGCATCTCTGTAATGATGGCCATTGAACTCTCCAGAGGCTGTATGTCTCAGAACTGGCTCGAAGGTATAAGACAGAGGATGGTGGTGGAGGATTGTTTTGCAGACTGGGAGCATGTGACCAGCGGTGTGCCACAAGGAACGGTGCTGGGTCCACTGCTTTTTGTCATTTAAATAAATGATTTGGATGTGCGCATATGAGGTATGGTTAGTATGTTTGTAGATGACACTAAAAATGAAGGTGCAGTGGACAGCAAAGAAGGTTACTTCAGAATACAATGGGGCCTTGATCAGATGGGTTGATGGGCCGAGGAATGGCAGATGGAGTTTAATTTAGATAAATGTGAGGCAATAAATGGGGAAAGGCAAATTAGGGCAGACTTATACACTTAATGGTAAGGTCCTGGGGAATGTTCCTGAACAAAGGGACCTTGGAGTGCAGGTTCATTGTTCCTTGAAAGTGGAGTTGCAGGTAGACAAGATAGTGAAGAAAATATTTGGTATGCTTGCCTTTATTGGTCAGTGCATTGAGTGTAGGAGTTGGGAGGTCATGTTGCGGCTTACAGGACATTGGTTAGGCCACATTTAGAAAACTGCATGTAATTCTGGTCTCCCTGTTATAGGAAGGAAGTTGTGAAACTTGAAAGGGGTCAGAAAAAATTAACAAAGATGTTGCTAAGGTTGGACCGCTTGAGCTACTGGGAGAGGCTGAATAGACTGGGGCTATTTTCCCTGGGGCATTGGAGGCCGAGGGGTGACCTTATAGGGGTTTATAAAATCATGATGGGCATGGATAGGGTGAATAGCCAAGGTCTTTTCCCCACAGTGGGGCAAATCCACAACTAGAGGGTATAGTTTAAGGTGAGAGGGAAAAAGATTTAAAAGGGACCTAAGGTGCAACTTTTTCACACAGAGGGTGGTGCATGTAAGGACTGAGCTGCCAGAGGAAGCGGTACAGGCTGGTACAATTATAACATTTAAAAGGCATCTTGTCTATACTGAGATAATGGATTACAGGTAATTTGGCAGCTTAGCAACTTGGCAGCGATACACCTTGGTGGGGTAATAAGTCAATCCTGCTGATTGTCCATTGACTAATGTTGCAAAGTGCCAACTACTGAACAGATATTCAAGAAGAATTCATATTTCTTACAAAAACCTCTATGATTAAGTTGCCTGGCTGCATTCAAAGATGGGATTGACAAATTCTGATGTCCATCTGTAGACATTCTGGGGTGATTAAGCCAGTGTGTCTTAGGAACAATCAAAAATGGAGAATGTTTTCCTTTCTTGGTTATTATATTGTGTACCTATGGGCTGAATTTTACCAGAAATCTGCTATGTGTCAGTTCTGAGTGTTTCTTTATATGACCCTGATAAATTATATGGATCTCTGCAGCTTGCCTCATTAGGTATGCACCGTGTATTTATGGCTCCCCAATTGCACTAAGCTCCTCTTGGCAGTGGTGGAGGTTTATACCACTGCTAGGACTCCAGGATTCCTGACACTGGTGCCATTTTAAAGCAAAACTGTGCTACCAGTCAGAAGCTCCCCTTCACCATGTACATAATGGGAGGGGAATAAGAAAGAAACTATCCCAAGGGCACACTTGCAGCACAGCTGGTGGTTTATTGCAAATAAAAGCTCACAATTGTCAATGGATTGCTATATTATATCATCATCTGTCTGATTGACAGTCATGTAACTGCAGCTTTAAGAATCAAGTCACACAGATTAACCATCCTCAGCATCATACCATCGTAGAACTCTGTCTAAGGGAATGCTTTTCTTACTTTAACACCCAGTATAGTCTAAAATCTTCTCATTGTCTAATTTGAAAGCAGCATATAATGGAAAACTTCAAAACAGTTGAAAATGTTCACATTTTTCTGCATCATCAAAAACAAACAAAAACTGCATTTGTCTCTGGGAACAAACTGCTTGCTCTTTGAACACCAACACATTTAAAGTCAGCGAGTGATCATTGCACCTAGTTCTCATCTACTGGAACTGGCGGTAATTTTTCAAAATTCGCTGGACTCTGGGGCAGTCCCAGCAGATTGGAAAACAGCAAATGTGACGCCACTGTTTAAAGATGGAAGTAGACAAAGGATGGGGAATTATAGACCGGTTAGCTTAACCTCTGTAGTGGGGAAGATGCTGGAGTCTATTATCAAGGAAGAAATAGCAAGGCATCTTGATAGAAATTGTCCCGTTGGGCAGACGCAGCATGGGTTCATGAAGGGCTGGTCATGCTTGACAAATCTTTTGGAATTCTATGAAGACATTACGAGCGAGGTGGACAATGGGGACCCAGTGGATGTGGTGTATCTAGATTTCCAAAAGGCCTTCCACAAGGTGCCGCACAAGAGGCTACTGCATAAGATAAGGATGCATGGCATTAAGGGTAAAGTATTAGCATGGATAGAGGATTGATTGACTAACAGGAAGCAAAGAGTGGGGATAAATGAGTGCTATTCTAGCTGGCAGTCAGTGACTAGTGGTGTGCCTCAGGGATCGGTGTTGGGACTGCAATTATTTACAATTTATATAGATGATTTGGAGTTGGGGACCACGTGTAGGATGTCAAAGTTTGCAGATGACACTAAGATGAGTGGCAGAGCAAAGTGTGCAGAAGACTGTGAAACTTTGCAGAGGAACATAGATACATTGAGTGAGTGGGCAAAGGTCTGGCAGATGGAATACAATGTAAATAAATGTGAAGTCATACATTTTGGTAGGAGTAATAGTAAAAAGGATTATTACTTGAATGGTAAAAAGTTGCAGCATGCTGCTATGCAAAGGGACCTGGGTGTCCTTGTGCATGAATCACAGAAGGTAGGTCTGCAGGTAGAACAAGTAATTAGGAAGGCAAATGGAATTTTGTCCTTCATTGCTAAAGGGATTGAGATTAAAAGCAGAGAGGTTATGTTGCAGCTGTACAAGGTGCTGGTGAGGCCACACCTGGAGTACTGTGTGCAGTTTTGGTCTCCTTACTTGAGAAAGGATGTACTGGCACTGGAGGGGGTGCAAAGGAGGTTCACTAGGTTGATTCCGGAGTTGAGGGGGTTGGCTTATGAGGACAGACAGAGTAGATTGGGATTATATTCATTGGAATTCAGAAGATTGAGGGGGGATCTTATGGAAACATATAAAATTATGAAGGGAATAGATAAGATAGAAGTAGAGAGGATGTTTCCACTGGCAGGTGAAGCTAGGACAAGAGGGCATAGCCTCAAGATTAGAGGGAGCAGATTTAGGACTGAATTGAGAAGGAACTTCTTCACCCAGAGGGTTATTAATCTTTGGAATTCCTTGTCCAGTGAAGTAGTTGACGCTACTTCAGTAAACGTTTTTAAAGATAAGGTAGATATTTTTTTGAACAATAAAGGAATTAAGGGATACAGTGACAACGCGGGTAAGTGGATCTGAGTCCACGAAAAGATCAGCCATGATCTTATTGAATGGCGGAGCAGGCTCAAAGGGCTGGACAGCCTACTCCTGCTCTTATGTTCTTAAGATTGGGTACTAATGACATGCAAATAGGCCTCTTATTATCTAAGATTATTTAAGGTTATCTAAGATTACAAAGGGATCTTGATCAACTGGGTCAATGGGCTGAGGCGTAGTAGAGTTTAATTTTGATAAATGTGAGGTATTACATTTTGGTAAAAGAAACAAGAGCAGGACTTACACAATTAAAAGTAGGACCTTGGGTAGTGTCGTAAAACAGAGAGACCTAGGGGTTCAGGTATATAATCCTTTGAAATTTGTGTCACACATAGACAGCGTGGTTCAGAAGACGTGTAGCATGCTTACCTTCATTGCTCAGATATTTGAGCATAGAAGTTGGGACATCATGTTGAAGTTGTACAAGCCAATTCTGAATCCTTCTGAATCCATGCGACCAAGTCACTATGGATCCCGTGCATCTTAATCTTCTGAATGAGCCTACCATGAGGGATCTTGTCAAAAGCCTTACTAAAATCTATGTAAACAACATCCACTACTCTACCGTCATCGATCATCTTCCTTACCTCCTCAAAAAATTCAATCAAGTTAGTAAGACATGACCTGCCCTGCACAAAGCCATGCTGACTGTCCCTAATTAGGGAATGGTTTTCCAAGTGTGCGTAATTGCTATCCCTAAGAATTCTCTCCAATAGGTTTCCAACCACCAATGTCAGACTCACGGGTCTGTAGTTTCCTGGATTATCCCTATTTCCCTTCTTGAACAGAGGAACAACATTAGCTCCTCGCCAGTCCTCCAGGACCTTCCAATGGCTAGTGAGTACACAACGATCTTGGCCAAGGCCCCAGCAATCTCCTCTCTTGCCTCGCTCAGAACCTGGGTTACATACCATCGGGCCCTGGGGACTTATTCACCTTAATACTCTTCAAGAGATCCAACACCACCTTCTTTCTTGATCTGAAAATTCTCTAGCATGTAGCATGTTCCACACAAATCTCACTATCCTCCATATCCTTTTCCTGGGAGAATACTGATGCAAAGTACTCATTTAGGATCTCACCCACATTGCCTGCTTCTAAGCACAAGTTTTATGATAGTTCATTTGAACAATTCTCCATTTTGTAACATGCCCAATTATCCGATTTGCAAAGTTGTATTTTCAGGAGATCTAGTTCCTCATTATTTAATGTATTAGCAGGATTTCACACAATAGACGTCTAATCTGGAAAACAGCATCTTTGAGAATGCAGCACCCCTCTCTTAGTAATTCCACTGGTGTCACCTGAGATTAGATGCAAAGTCTTGATTTACAGGCTTGAACTTTTATCATTTTCCTAATGTGACCAGAGTCATAGTTTAAACTACATTTTTCAACTCTCTATTTTGCACGCGGTTTACTACCTTTCAGCCACCTGCTTTGAAAAATGAAAAACTAACATTTCCGATTTGTCCTCATACATCAGTCCTGTGACAATCAGGATCAGACATGTTTATTCACCAAATTGCCTTCAGACATCAAATATTGTTTTGCACAGTGCTCGATGTTTGAGAATGGCTTCCTCTGACTTGTATTATTCTCACTTTGCTGATTATTATCCCAACATAATTGGATATGCTGTATGCAGTTTACTGAGATCTTAGATCTTTTTCAGTTCCATTGTTACCTATTTCAATATCAGTGATGCAGTATGCATGTTTGCCCATGTTTCCCTTCTAATGCAGTACTTTACACTTGTCCATATCATATTTCATCTGTCACTGTTTCACCTGCAAATGTTATGAATCCCATAAAGACAAATAATTTTAACAGTATCTGCATTTCCAGTGACCGGAAAGATCACAAGTCAAGACTTCAAGATTTAGAATATTATCTACAATGAACAAAACTAAAAGTAACATTGTCTGAACATTAGAGATAACAAGGTGTAGAGCTGGATGAACACAGCAGGCCAAGCAGCATCATAGGAGCAGGAAAGCTGACGTTTCGGGCCTAGACCCTAGACCCTTTTTTTCTGAAGAAGGGTCTAGGTCCTAAACGTCAGCTTTCCTGCTCCTACGATGCTGCTTGGCCTGCTGTGTTCATCCAGCTCTATACCTTGTTATCTCAGATTCTCCAGCATCTGCAGTTCCTACTATCTCTCATTGTCTGAACATTGTTCAGTAGGCAACTTTAGTAGAAATCAGTCTCAAGCTATCCTCTGTTCCCTTCCTTACTTTTCCCTTTTATAGCTTCACAGTGAGGATTATCCCAGAAATTCTTCCCTGTAGCCAAACTTGGTGAATTATCCAGCTTCACTTTGATCCTCACAAATTTTATCTTTTCATTCTGAAGCAAGAGCCTTCTATCTGTTGAATAACAAAGACAGCATTTTCTCTACTTCGGTGCAGGACTGGCAGCCTCCACCTCGCTGCTTTAAGATTCTTGCAGACTGGACTATCTGAGGTTCAGTGATACCATAAGAAATATACCCTGCAAACTAACAGCACAATTGTTTGTTATGGAGTTTCCTCTCTCAATGCTTATTCCATGTCTCTAAGACAAATGACTGCACCTCCCTGACGCAAACCACTTCAACTCCCTCTCCCACTCCTTAGAAAACATGTCTATCCTGGGCCTCCTCCAGTGCCACAATGATGCCACCCGAAGGTTGCAGGAACAGCACCTCATAGTTCACTTGGGAACCGTGCCGCCCAATGGTCTCAATGCAGACTTCACAAGCTTCAAAATCTCCCCTCCCCCTACCTCATTCCAAAACCAGCCCAGCTCATCACTGTCTCATTGACCTGTCAGTCTTTTCTCCCACTTATCAGCTCCTTTCACCTCACTGACCTACCCCACCCCCACCCCCTACCTACCAGCCTCATCCTCGCCTCCTTGACCTGTCTGTCTTACCTTGACAGACAAACCCCCATCCTAACTCCCCACCTACACTCACCTTTACTGGCTCCATCCCCACCTCCTTAACCTGTCCGTCTCCTCTCCACCTATCTGCTCCTTTATCCACCTTCCATCCACCTCCCCCTTCTATTTATTTCAGAATCCCCTTCCCCTTCCCCATTTCTGAAGAATGGTTCAGACCCAAAACGTCAGCTTTCCTGCTCCTCTGATGCTGCTTGGCCTGCTGTGTTCATCCAGCTCTACACCTTGTTATCTCAGATTCTCCAGCATCGGCAGTTCCTACTATCTCTAATTTTAACTTCAGGTTGCTTGAGTTGAATTCAGGTAGAAATGATGATGATGAACTCTTTTCTAAATCAACAGCACCATTTCATCTTGGAATAAAATAGATAGCTTATAATATACATATGTAAATAAATTAATAAATCTGTTCAAATATAACACATTTCTATGGCATATGGAACACGGATATAGGGGCACTACCACTGCACCTCAAGACACTGTTCAGCTTAAAATACAAACATTTATAAAGCCTGACATTCTCAACACTTGTTTGTGACTCTTGGAGACTAAAGTCTACTCACAGTCAAACAGGTGTCCTTGCCATTGTCATTACCCATAGTCGTGAACATATTTCAGTCCATCACAGTTAAGACAACTTGGGCTTATTTTTAGTCTTTTAGCTTCAGAACTTCAGTTCAGTTCTGGACTCAAAACATTAACTGTTTCTCTTTCCACAGATGCTGCCAGACCGGTTGAGTTTCAACAGCATTTTCTGTGTTTGTTTCAGATTTGCAGCATCCACAGTATTTTCCTTTTATCATAGAATATCATAGAATCCCCACAGTGTGGATACAGGCCCTTCGGCCCAACAAGTCCACACTGACACTTGGAGCATCCCACCCAGACCCATTCCCCTATAAACCCACCTAAGCTACATATCCCTGAACACTACAGGCAATTTAGCATGTCCAATCCACCTAACTTTTATTTGAATCACTTCCTAATTTGATAGCATCTTTAAGTTTGATCATCTTACTTTGTGCTTAGGTACACAAAATAGTAAGTGTTAAACATGATCTGATCTGAAAACAAGGTTCTGAACTCTTTCATCAACTTTAAATATTTGCTGTGTGAAACAGTAAATACTATGCACTCTAATAATGCCAGCCAAAGAATTTCACTTTCTTTACAACACATACTACAATGCAAGAATAGTTATCTAAAACTCAGGGTGATCAGGTAGTATAATCTTGCTTTGTCGCATTACCCACCACTGGTCACCATAAACAAAACATCCTGATCCTGAAGCATATACTATTACATTCATAGGTGCAATTGTGCCAACACACCCATGCTAAGTTACCAAAAAGTTTTCATGAGAAAAATTTATAAAATGCATAAATAACGGTAAAAAGAAAAAATTAAGTTATTAAAAGAGGCATAGAAAAGTTCAGTATTGTTGGAGTGGATAATATTGTAATTTGAATTTGATAGAAGTCACGAATAGTTTGTTCAAAGGTTGAGCTTGTGTCTTTAATTTGGAGCTCATACAAAGAAACTCATTCAGTCAAGTAAGGCTAGATTGGATGAATGTATTTAGTTGGAATAACGATGAGAAATCTCTTCAGAAATTAAAGGCTGTAAATCATAACTCTGTGATATTCACAATAAAAAATAATTAATCATTAATCATTGTAATTAAATACCATACATTAAAACTTATAACTTAATTGAGCCATTGACTTTTCAGAAAAACTTTGGTATAGTATCATTCAGTATTTAATTACTCTGCTAAAAATCATGCTATAATAATTAAGTCAATGGTGTTCAATTACATGGTCAGACCTAAATGTGAATCGTACCAAAAAATCATAAAATACCTATCTCCTGTATATAAACTGATTTCATTACAAACTTTTAACTCTATCCTGTCAAATGCAATCTTTATATATGTTAATTATAACAAATGAAATAAGGACCTAATTTAGAGATTAGATGCTTCAATCATTTAAAGATTTATATTTTCTTACACACTAAGCACGAAACTCCAAGGTTCATTTCATTAACAAATTTAATTTGGAATAGCTTCCCATCAGTCATTTGGCATTCCAATGTTTACTTTATTTTATGCAAGTGTTAATGTAGAAACCACCAACTTTAGTCAACTTAAATTCCTTCATACAAATATTTATATTAGAAGATTGTAGCATTAAAACTTATATGACATAGACAACAATATATAACGCACAGAAAAGTTTGAACAAATAACACCATTAATTTCCACAGGAATTCTCACAATCATCTGCCACAACTTTGGCAGAAATGGGGAGTACTGCCGGGTAAATTCATTGTAGTCCTACCAGAATCACAGCAGAAGATTCCACAGAAATTGTTTTGTAGGGTTATCTATCATGTTGTCTTAAACATTGACTAAGAAGGGATTAGTTAGCAGAGAAGGCAAGAAAAGCAACAGGAAAGCACAGAATGCAATATTTGCGTGAATTGGAAACCAAAGTAGCATTTGGGACTGCCTATTCTGGTAGGACCTGTACCTGGAATTTCATCTCACGACTTCTCACTTCTAACTGCTCAACTCAATCAATCATTTTTCTACCCAATTATTTTTATAGAGAAAGTCAGGAAAGTGACATTTGAGAGTAACAGGATGGCACCGTCAAAGAGTCAAATGGAGTGTACATCGAGGTCTGTGTAAAGTCATGGACATACCATGCATTCCAGATGAATATATCTGCCGGAAGTGCCAACGACTGCACAAGCTACAGATCCAGTTTCATAGCTTGAATAGTAGCTGGAATCCCTACTTACATATACAAAGCAGAAGATAATGTGGATAGTGCATATTAATGAAATGATTACACCTCCCAGTAGAAGTTCACTGGCAATGAGGAAATGGGTGAGTACCCGCTGGATTAATAAAACCATGCAAGTATTGCAGGAGACACCTCAATCTATGCTCCTTGCTAATCAGTATTCCATTTTGGAAACTCGTGAAGGTGATGATTACTCAGTGGAGTGCAGCCTATGGGCATCCCAGCAGTACAGAGGAGAATGAAGAATGGAAGAATTATAGGGCATTGTGTAGTCAGGTAATCAGATAGGTGTTTTTATTGTGTGAAATGTGACTCCAGGATACTGTGTTGTCTCCCTGGTGCCAGAATCAATGATATTACTAAGTAGCTGCAGGAGGAAGAGGATCAGCCAAAAGTTATGGTCCACATTAGTAACAATACCATAGGTAGGAAGAGGGATGAGATCCTGAAGACAGATTTAAGGGAGTTAGGAAAGAAATTAAAAAGCAGGATGTCAAAAGCAGTAATCTCAGGATTACTCCCAGAATCATATGCCACTAAGTATAAGAGAACAAGATTGAATGATGGAATACATAGCTGAAGAACTGTCTGGTTGGAAGTGTGTCAGACTTCTGAGGAAGTGGGACTGGTCCTGGGACAGGTGTATTCTGTACATGCAGGACAAGTTACACTTTAAGAGGACTGATATCTTCAGAGAACTGATATCTTCAGAGATTTGCTAGTGCTTTTGGAGTGGGTTTAAATTAACTCGTCAGTCAACTGGAAAAAAATAAAGTTGGTAACAAGAAGTTGAAAAGATGCAAGGGAGACCAGAGGACAGGAGAAACAAATCCAAGCAGTGAGTATGTGTTGAAAGCAGAATAATGTCCAAAGAAACAGTGTTAAAGCCATTCTGCTCGAATGCACACAGCATTTGCAACAAGGTAGATGATCAAACGGAGTTATATGGATATGATTTAATTGCCTTCACAAAAACATATCTGTACGGTGACCAGAACTGGAAAATAAACAACAGATATTAGGAAATACAGACAGGAAAGAAAACAAGATGGAGTTGTGCTAATAATAAATAAAACTAATCAATACTTTAGCAAGGGAAAATCTCAGATTGGAAGAACATTGTGTGGAATCTGTTTGTGCGGACAGCAAGGGGCTGCAGAAATTGGTTGGAGTTATTTATAGGCCACCACCATATAGTAGTGGTAAAGTAGGGTGCCATATTAATCAGATGAGAAAAGAATGTAGCATGGGCAACACAGTTATTATGGGTGACTTTAATCTGCATATAGACTGGGTAAATGAACTGAACACTACAGCTGTGGAGGACAAGTTTCTGGAATGTTAGGGATGATTTTCTAGGGCAATATGTTGAGGAGTCAACTAGAAAGAACTAGAAAGCATTGCTATTTTAGCTTGAGCGTGAAGTAATGAAAAAGAACTAATGAACAATCTTGGTAAAGCAGAGAGTCAGGATAAATGGGTCTTTTTCTGGTTGGCAATATGTAACTCGTGGGGTGCTGTAGAGTTCGGTCTTTGGGTACCAACGCTTTGCAACCTATATTCGTGACTTGAATGTGGGGTTAGAAAGCGCTACAGCCAATTTGTAGACGATGCTAAAATATGTTGAAATTTAAGCTGTAATGAAGAAGTAACAAATTTACAAGCAGATATGAATAGCTTAGGTGAATGAGCCAAAATTTGGCAGATGGAGTATAACATGGATAAGTGTAGGTTATCCAATTTGATTTCAGAAATAGAAAGGCAACTTACTATCTAAATGGAGAAGTGCTTTGGTGCAGAGGGATTTGGGTGTCCTCACACATGAATCATAAAAATAAAGTATACAGGTACAGCAGGTAATAGGGAAGGCAACTGGAATTTTGGCATTTATTGCAAAAGGAATAAAGCATAAAGTAAGGAAGTTTTGCTCCAACTGTACACACATTGCGAAACTACACCTGGAATATTGTGCAGTTTTGGTGCCCTTACTTGAGGAGGGATGTCATTGTATTAGAGGAAGTTCACTAGATTGATTCCAGAGAATGAGGGGTTTGTCCTACAAGGATAGATTGAGCAGTTTTAGTCCTATAAACTCTGAAGTTTAGAAGAATGAAAGGGAATCTAATTGAGATATACAAGATGCTAAAAGGAGATTGACCAGTTGACACAGAAAGAATATTTCCTTGTGGGGCAATCTAGAGCAAGAGATCATAGTTTCAGGATAAGGAGTGGCATATTTAAAACGGAAGTAACTTCTCTCAAAGAGTTGTGAATCTGCAGAATTCACTATCCCGGAGTGTGATGGATGCTTGACTAAATTTAAAGAGGAGATAGATTTTTAATTAGTAATCAGTTGAAAGGTTACCGAGAGCAGGCAGGAAAACGGAGTTGAAGCTGAGATGAAATCAGCTACGATTGTATTGAATGGCAGAGCAAGCCCGAGAGACTGAATGGTCTATTCCTGTTCTTAGTTCTTATGTTGTGGAAGAAATTTAGGGTTCAGTGACCATAATACAGTAGAATTTTATGTTATGATTGAAAGGGAGATAGTTAACACCCTTACTTCAGAAAGAATTATGAAGGCATAACTCAAATTGACTGAGTTGGATTGGGAAGCACCTTAAAAAGGTATGACTGTACACAGGTAATGGATAGTCTTTAAAAATCTATTACATAACAACAGCAACTATACATTCCTTCAAAAGCACAAAAACCCAAAAAAGTCTGTCGGGCGTGGCTGACAAAGGAAGTTAAGGATTGTATAAGATTAAAAGATAAAGCCTATAAACTTGCTAGGAATAGCATTTTTGGGGACTGGAAGGTTTTTAGAATGCAGCAAAGGACTGATAAGGAAAGGGAGAATAGATTATCAACACAATCTAGCAAAACAAAAGAAAAAAAATCATAATAATAGATTCTAAAAGCTTCTATGCATGTGTGAAAAAGCAATGTTTGCCTAAAATGAACGTGGGTCTGTTATAGGCAGAGTCAGGAGTATTTGTAGCAGGGAATAGAGAAATGGCAGCAGTGAAGCTAAATGATTCTTTTGTACATTTTATCTGAGAAACATACAATAAATCTCTTTGAGAGATCCAAATGGCTAGAGAGAATGATGGATTGAAGTAAATTAACATTAGAAGGAAGATTGTACTGGAGAAATTAATAGGGCTATGAGTTGACAAATCACCAGGACCTGACGTCCACATCCCAGCAGGTTGCTTTAGACGACAGATGCATTGGTGATTATCTTCCAAAATTCTACAGATTTTAGAATGATTCCTTCAGAATGGAAGGTAGCAAATTTCATCCCACTACTTAAGAAGGGAGTGAGAGAGAACAAAGGAAACTACAGACATATTAAACCTTGCATCAGTAGTACAGAAACTCAACCCCATATATACTCCACTACGAAGGAAAACCGGAAGTGAGGCAATCCAGCTCAACGGACTCCAGAGTTTAAAAACCAAGTGGAAAAAAACACTGACGCTTCATCGGAGGTTGCACTGAGGATATTACCCAGCATGGGTAACTGCGAAACAACAAACCAGCTCAGCGAGCTAACCAACCCCAACTTGAGCATTCAGTTTCCAGCCTTTAGCCATGTCTCTGAAAATGTCTTGTAGGTCGTATCTACTTCTTTTTCTGCCATCAATTCTTCCAACCTTGTGCTTTTAATTGTCTTTTTTAAGAATTATTTTTGCAAGGTCTAGCCTTATTTGTTTACAGATAAAATTATAATGCTCTGTCCCTTCCTAACGCATACTAGTTGCCATTATTACTACCTTTTTCTCTTGCATTGGTATCTCTTTTTGACATCCTGTCTCTTGCGACTCATCACCCCACTAATTCGGCTAAAGCCTTCTCTGCCATGATAGTTATACAACTTGCAAGAGCACTGATCACAGTATGGCTCAGATAATCCCAACAGTACATCTCCATGACTCCCCACTACTGGTGTCAATGTCCCCCAAATCAAAAACCATTTCTTCCACACCAAACTTTGAATCATATATTTACTTATACTATTTACCCTATGCCATTTGCTTAGGATTCAAGAAACAATCCAGATAGTACCTTTGAAGTTTTGCTTCATAATTTAGGCTCTAGCTATTCAGATTTCCTCGGCAGCCTCTTTCCTACTCCAATCTAGGTGACTGGTATGTACACGGACCATGACAACTAGATCCTCCCCCTCAAACTACAACGCCCTCTCCAACAAAGTAGATATCCACTTTTGAGACCAGAAAGGCAACAGATTTCTGGACTTTTGCTATTGGCTACAGAGAACTGTCCTATCACCCTGACTATACTGTTCTCAACTACCACTATGCTTGTATTAACTCTACTAAATTTAATGACTTCCTGTACCACAGCATCTCCTTACTCACCAAATTCTCAACCTCTCACAGTGAGGAACTGCTACCTTTAGCCTTGCTTGTGTGGTTAACGAGCTCAGCATTTGTATGAGCTAACATTCTAGAAAGATACATCACCACAGATTGAACTGGTTTTTCTAGCCAGCTAACTACCTAATTAACTAACTGCAATAGCCTCTCCAACAAGGAACGTTCTTGCCGAAAACCCTAAGTGCTGTACAGAATCCCTACTTCTGAGCCAAGGAGACCAGAGTTCAAATCTGATCCTACTAAATAGGTAGGTAGTAACCTCTCTGAACAGGTTAGAAAATATATATGCCTAAAACTAGGTAGCACAATGGCAATGTCACTGGACTAGTAATCCATAACTCTAGAATGGTTCATGCTGGGCCCAGGTTCAAAACATACCTGCTCCAAAGCTGTGCCATAATGTGCCTGAACAGGTTGATTAAAAATATGTTCCTGCAACTAGCAGAAAATGCCAAATGCAGACTAGATTTTAATAGACTAATCTTTAAAATCCCTTCATTCACGAAATCCAAATCTTTTTTTCCCCCGTTTTCTTGACATAAAGGAGTAGGGGAAACAATTACCAAGACCCTCCCACTTGGGAGGCAATGGCCGAGTGGTATTGTTGCTGTACTGTTAATCCAGAGACCCAGGTAATGTTCAGGGGGGATGGGTTTGAATCCCACCATGGCAGATGGCAGAATTTGAAGTCAATAAACATCTGGAATTAAAAATCTAAAGAAGAATCCATTGTCAATTGTCAGAAAAACCCAACTGGGGTTCACTAATGTCCTTTAGGGAAGGAAATCTGCCATCCTTATCTGGTCCGGCTTACACTTGACTTTAGACTTCTAGCAAAGTGGTTGACTCTTAACTGCCCTCAGGGCAATTAGGGATGGACAAATGCTCACCTAGTCATTGGCACCCTCATCTTGTGAATGAATAAAAGCCCCACCCAAGAAGAAACAACTGTCAGACTATTTCACAACCCTCTCGTAAAATCATGAGCAAACCTAGTTTTGACTATGGAGATAAATCTCTTGTAATCAATTCATAATAGTTAGGTTGTCTGGGAAAGACATTTCTCTCCTACACTGCTTGTAACATCTGGGAGATTAATTTGGAAATCCAAGAGGGTTGGCAAAGATATTAGCAAAAACCAGAACTGAATCAGAATACAGATTGGTTCAGAGATAGTAGGAACTGCAGATGCTGGAGAATCTGAGATAACAAGGTGTAGAGTTGGATGAACACAGCAGGCCAAGCAGCATCAGAGGAGCAGGAAGGCTGACGTTTCGGGCCTAGAC
>NC_063344.1:40899726-40929696 GCF_021869965.1 Rhincodon typus | reverse complement strand
CTTTACTGGCTCCATCCCCGCCTCTTCGACCTGTTTGTTTCCTCTCCACCTATCCTCTCCTCTATCCCTCTTCTATCCACCTCCCACTCTCTCCCTATTTATTTCGGAACCCCCTTCCCCTCCCCCTTTTCTGATGAAGGGTCTAGGCCCAAAATGTCAGCCTCTCTGCTCCTATGCTGCTGCTTGGCCTGCTGTGTTCATCCAGCCCTGCACCTTGTTGTCTCGGATTCTCCAGCATCTGCAGTTCCTACTATCTCTAAATGGCATTTGACTTCTTTTGTAATATTTACGTTGCAACACTAACCTGTACGCCAACAGTTTTAATTGGCAGAAGAAAAGCACTAAGTGAATGCAGGCTTGTAATTTGCATCAACTGTTCTTGTTCTTCATCGCTCGTACAGGACTTGACCCTTTGCAATAGTGTGTGCGGCTGCAGAAGAACATGATATCATGACTTCCCAACATCTTTAGATTCACATTTTCTATTGAAAACTAGCACAAATGCTTAGGTATATCATCAACATGTAAAGCTGCATAAATAACCTTGCACCAGTATTTGTGCAGCGATATAGAAAACATTTTTTGTAATTATGAAAAAAAATTACAGTATCACAGAAGGTGGCCAGTCAGTTCATTCGCTTTCAAAGAGCAGGCACACTTAGCCCACATTTTATTGCTGCCCATAAGCCAAATGCTCATCAGCCTCAAGTACCCAAACAATTCTGTATTAAAATTTATGGATTCGAGTCCATTGTTTGCGTCAATATTTCTATTCATCTACCATTTAGATCTTCCACTAATTATTCTGAATCTTTGGTCTTAAGTTAATGACTTGCTAAATTAACAGTTCTTCCTCTACCTAATCTTTCAAAGTTTTTCTTGAAAACATTCAATAGACTATTTCTCTCTTAGGAACAGACAAGATTAATAAGCTTTAACATTCTCCAACTCTTCATGAAGTTTCTCATCCCTGCAAACTTCTGTGACTCCTTTAAGGCCTTCACAACATTTCTGAAATTGTGTGCCCAGGAGTGTCCAGATGGCACCTCCAACATTATTTGCTCCACTTCCATAATCTGCACTTTTTTTTTTTAAAAAAACAAATGCAAGTCAACCACATTCCATAACTATCTTATCTGTCCCATTTTTAGAATTTGAGCTTCTGGAACCAGTCCCAGCATTTCATAAAAAATAGATGACCAATGAATTTTAAAATGTACTGTTTTTCATATTAGTCCACCCAAAATGCATCAGTGTCAGCAAAGCTTTGAGTAGCTGGCACGAATTTAAAAATGTTCGTATATGTATATCCATCTACATCATTGTTTATGACATGGTGACTTTTAATCCGTGACAGCACAAATGTGCTTATCAGAATTTTGTATTAAATTACTCAAACTTATGTTATTATTGAAAAAAGGTACAATGTCTCTCTTTGGGTTATAGACTTTGAGCACCAAACTTCTGAAACCTTGCGTCACAATAGCATTCTTGTAATCTGCTGCTCACATCAATTGCACTTGCTAAAACTCCAAAAGCACCATGACAGGTTTACTTATGGCATTATCTAAATGAATTCATAATTTGTCAGGACTTCTGTATTATGCCAAAGACCTTCACTGAAAGGGATCAACGGAGAATGACTATGCCTCTAACCACAGCCTGTCGTCCTCATGTCAACAACGTTGGAGTTCACCAAGTAAATAGGACTGATTGCCAGTGCTTTGAAACCATAAGACCACAAGACATCGGAGCAGAAAAAGGACATTTGGCCCAACGAGACTGCCTGCCGTTTTTTGAGATCATAGTTGATCTGATAATCTTCAATTGCACTTTCCTGCCTTATCCACATGATCATTGGTTTCTAATCAGTAAGGGAATCAGTCTTTCACTATTGAATATACATAATGACAGCCTCCTGCAGTAAAAGAATTCCACAGATTCATATTCCTCAGGGAAATTATTTCGAACTGTCTGAAATGGGTGAACCTTACTGGGAGTATGCCCCTGGTTTCCCTTTGTAGGAGGTGTGTCTGGAATCAATCTCTTCACGTCTACTCTGTCAAATCCCCCAAGAATCTTGTAGGTTCCAATTAGGTTGGCTCTCATTCTTCTAAACTCCAGTACGAGCTATTCAGCCTCTGCTCATAAGATGGTCCCTTCATGCCTGGGGTCAACCTAGATGTCTAAGGTTTTGGAGTAGATTTGTAGCTCAGGTTGTGGTTGATTGGCTTGCCGAACTGTTTTGTTGCTCCGCAGACGTTTCATTACCCTGCTGGATAACATCATCAGTGCAACCTCCAATGAAGCGCCGGTGTGTTTTCCCGCTTGGTCTTTAAACTCTAGAGTCCATTGAGCTGGATTGCCTCACTTCTGGTTTTCCTTCGTAGTAGAGTGTATATGGAATCAAGTTCTATGTATTTATTGATGGCTTTCTTCGTGGCGTACCAGGCTTCTAGGAATTCCCGTGCCTGTCTCTGCTTAGCACGTCCCAGGATTTTGGTGTTGACCCAGTCGAATTGGTGGTTCTCCTTACCCATGTGGATAGAGATCAATGAGTATTGGTCGTGTCTTTTTGTAGACAGTTGGTGTTAGTGTACCCTTGTTGTTAGTTTCCTTCCTGTTGTCCGAAAGAAGTGTTTCTCTCAGTCTCTGCAGGGAAACTTACAGATGACACTGGTCCTGTCCAAAGTGGGGAGTGGGTCACCCAAACCAAAGACCCACTCCCCACTATGGACAGAACCAATGTCATCTGTAAGATTCCCTGCAGAGATTGTGAGAAACACTACTTCAACAACTTCCAAATTTTTGCCCACTAACAACCTATATACCCACTGGTCACAGGTTGCCAACCCGAAAGAAATCCTTATCTCCGTTCTGTTTCCTGACCATTAGCCGATTCCCTATCTATGCCAATATACCACCTCCAACACTACGTGCCTTTGTCATACGATGTAATCTTGTGTGAGGTACTTCGTCAAATTCTTTCTGAAAGTCCAAATACAACAAACCTACCAGTGCCCGTCTATGCAGTACAATGGAGACTTCCTCAAAAAATTCTATTAGTTAGATACAATTTCCCTTTAATGAAGCCACGCTGACTGTTCTTAATTAGATTATGATTTTCCAAATGTCTAGCTATTACTTCCTTAATAATTGATTCCAATACTTTTCCAAAAATAGATTTTAGGCTAATCGGTCCACAGTAACATGCTTTTGGACTCCCTCCCTCAATTCTATGTAATTACTCTCATTTAAATTTAGCACAGTTTTTTCCAACTGAAGTTTCTCACTCTCCAACTGAATGCTAGACACTATCATATTTTGGTCACTGCTCACTCGAGGATTTTTATTCTGAAATCATTTATTAAACCTGCTTCATTAAATATTACCAGATCCAAAATAGGCTGACTCCCAGTTGGATACACAACATATAGTTTCCTAAAACTATGTACACATTCTTTGAATTATTTCCTATGGTTACGTTCGCCAATTGGTTTTCCCAATCTACGTGAAAATTAAAATTTATCCATGATAAGTGTACTACCTTATTTTGAGCTATAGGGAGACGCTGAATAGGCTGGCACTTTTTCCCCTGGAGCTTCCTTATAGAGGTTTATAAAATCATGAAGGGCATAGATAGGGTGAATAGCAAAAGGTCTTTTCCCTAGGGTAGGGGACTCCAAAACTAAACGGCATAGATTTAGATTTAAAGTGAGAGGGGAAAAGTTTACAAAGGCACCTCAGGGGCAGCTTTTTCACACAGAGGGTGGCGCACATGTGGAACAAGCTGCCAGACGTGGAGGAGGAGGCGGGTACAATTGCAACATTTAAAAGACATCCAGATGAGTTCATGAATAAGCAGCATTTAGAGGGATATGGGCTAAATGATGGCAAATGGGGCTAGATAAGTTTAGAATATACAGTCATACTGTTAGACAGCATGAAAACAGACCCTTTGGTCCAATTCATCCACACCGACCAGATATCAGCTGCACAAAACAGCCCAACTCCTACACTCAATGCACTGACCAATGAAGGCAAGCATACCAAACCCTTTCTTCACTACCCTGTCAAACTGTGACTCCGCTTTCAAGGAACTATGCACTTGCACCATCTAGATCTCTTTGATCAGCAACACACCCCCAAGGCCTCACCATTAACTATACAAGTCTTGCCCTGGTTTGCCTTACCAAAATGCAACACCTCACATTTATCTAAATTAAACTCCATCTGTCACTCCTCAGTCCATTGGCCCATTTGATCAAGGTTCCATTGTACCCTCGATAACCTTCTTCACTGTCCACCACACCACCAATTTTTGGAGTCATCTGCAAATTTACTAACCATGGCTACTTTATTTGCATCCAAATCGTTATCTGGTTGGTGCGGACAAGTTTGACCAAATGGGTATTTTCCCCCCATGCTGTATGACTATGACTCTTATTTACACAGACTATTTTTACACTATGGGTTTAGAACGATGGAAATACTCAAGTGCTCAGCAGGTTTTGATACTACTTAGGTGAAGTTCCCACTAATGCAACTCCACGTATTTGAAAAATTTGCAGTGTTATAATCAAATGCAGCTAATTTGGAACAATTTCTTTCCAGTCACTTTTGCACAAAGTGTTAGACTGCATGGAAATAACAGCTTCAGCCTGACTATCAGATCAGCCATGCTTTAATTTTATAGCTTATAAAGCAGAGATCCAAATCAACCAGACACCAGGACGTGCAACATCATTAGGCAGTCATTGTAACAATTTCTCGTTATTGAAAATTGGAACTGAATAAAATCTAACTCCATTACAATCAATTTTGAAATTTAAGAAAGGGAAACATAGATCATTGAACATATACAAAGTAACAGTTAATTCTGTTTCATGTCCTTGAGCAGGTACAAAATACTAATTGCTCCAGATAAGCTATGCATTCATTATATCATGTCCTAATATATGTTCACAGCAAATTATGGTGAGCCTACCACAAGACGGTCAGGGAGCACAATGATCAAAGTATGGCCTTTGCAGTAAGTGATTTGGCTTTTGAAAGTTAGGATATTGTAAGTCATTTATATGGGGCAATGTAAAAAGGTGTGAAAAGTGTTTCATACAGGTGAGACCGATTATCTTGCATTGTGCATAAACAAAACAGTTCTGAGGAAGGGTCACCAGACCCAAAACATTAATTCTGATTTCTCTTCAGATGCTGCCAGACCTACTGAGCTTTTCCAGCAACTTCTGTTTTTGTTCCTGACTTAGAGTATCCACAGTTCTTTTGTTTTTTATTGTATATGATATATGGTGGTCATGTTAAAACTGAAATGATAAATGCTGTTTGTGTTTAAGAATAAAACATCCACTAATAATTTTATGCAAAGTGGCAAGGAATATTCATCATAACTTACCTTTTTCACACTTGCAGAGAAATCAGCTACTATTTTCAAAATGTTATTAGTTTCCGCAAAGTCTTTGCAAATGTAAGGCTCATCAGCACAGATTATTCTAATAGCAAGACCGGGTCCTTTTAAAAAAAAAAAAAAAATGTAAACCATAAATTATTTATGAAACAAGGCAAATTCAGAATGGAATGACTTCTCGTTTAATAAGAGCAGGAATATGTATTAAGTTCACCTGGGAATGGGTGCCTCAAAATTACATCTTCAGGAAGACCCAGCTCTCTGCCTAATGCTCTCACTTCATCCTTGTGAAAGTCTTTTAGGGGCTCAATCACTTTACCCTGCAGAATAAAAGATCCACACATGCGTACTCAAACTGTAAAATGTACTTACTAGATAATTGAGATTAAGGTGGTCTGACTTCATGGGACACTTGTAAATACACAATAGCTTACTAATGCAAGCTTGAGTAATAAGAGATAGAATACCATTTAAAACATTTTTTAAAATGTCAGTTGAAGCTGCAGAATAAGCTCATCCCTGTGAGCCAAACTGTTAGAGAAACCTTGAAAGACATCACTGACCTCTTCCCTCAATTTTCTTATCAGTTCTGTATCATTGTGATGAGTTTTGATGACATCAGCTTTCCCACTCGCCTCTAATGAAGCACTTTCAATTAAATCTGGCCTCAAAGTACCTTGAGCAAGATACACTTCTTCAGGCTTCAGATTCATTTCTCCAATTACCTCATTTGCAATCTAGAATAAAGAGAAAGTAAATGTGTACTTTTCATTAAAATATGTGCAAAGTACAATCAAAACATTTGAGCATGGGGACAGAATTAATTTTGTTAATGCTACAAAGTTAATTCTAAATATACCTTCACAAAAGTATCTCCTATTATTTTTCTTTTTTCTTCAGGATTTGTTGTCATATTCAGGGTCTTACTTATTCTCTTTCTGGGAGTTCTGTCTTCTTCTGAAATTGGCAGAGTTGTTGTACCGTTGTAGAATGCATGTGCTGCATTAACCACTGTAAATTTTAAAAGAAAAACTTATTGTAACAACTTAGACCAGTATTTTGCTTGTTGTACTAATGATTGGCAATCTGAAGGTATTGCCACTTAACCAAATGGCAATCCAGGATAGCAGGGCAAGTGGTATATACAAATACTGATAGAGGAAAGGACCGCAAACAAATTTTGTTTCAGATGTGGCAGAAAAAGCAATACCGGGGAATTTTACAAAAGCCTGCTGATGTTACACGAGTTTACTACAAACATCAATTGGCTGTACTCAAAGGAATTAAGTATGGAACATTTCTATGACAGAACCACCAGTTTTATTGCCTCTCATTTCCACATAACAATTGAAAATTGGCTCTGAACTTGATGTTGGTCACAGAATCATAGAAATTTACAGGACAAAAGAAAGCCATTTTCTGCATTAGCCAATAAAAAAAAACACTTAATCTGTATGCCCTGATCATCTAAGCTGCCTTGCTACTTTTGGGATCTATTGGAAAGCATGACAAAAACCCTGTGTTCCTTTACAATTCTCATTAACTGCCATTTAATTGCTACCCTTGTATGCTTTTCTGAAATTCATTACCTCACAATTCTCTGGTTTGAATTCATTTGACACTTTCCTATCTTCCTGACCAGATCACTGGTAGCTTCCTACAATCTATAGCCTTCCTACTCACCATCAACCTTACAGTCAATGTTCCACAACCTGCAAACTTATCTACCATATTCCATACATTTAAATCTGAAGTAATTGATTCATGGACAACAGGGTACCTTGCATAGGTACCTTACACTAAGACCGACAGAACTCAATTGCAAACAGTCTGAAAACTATCAGTTGATCAATATCCTCTGCTTCCAGGCACTGAACCAATTTTGGTTCTTTCTTGCCACTCTCCCTTAAATCCTATGGGCTTTTTCTTTTCAGTACACTATTTTCCTATTTATTTTACCATAATCTATCATAACTAAATTATATCCCCTTAAATCACATCTGCAATGGACACAGACCTAGCACTCAAATCTTTATTCAATGAAAACTTCCTTTCCCTGTTGTCACCCTCGTGAATCTGAACTATACTCTGTGGCTTTAATACCCTTTCTAAATTTGTGCACTATGCTCTACTATACAGGTAGGTCCGTAAATATTCCTGATAGACATGCTCCGTCTATCTGAACAATTTTATAGTTTTATTGATCATTGAAATCAGTTACATTTTGTTTTGCATCTTTACCTTTGACTTTAATACCAAGTTTCTTCAAGGCTTCCTCAACAGACTGGCTCTCTCTTTTTCGCATGAAACCATTGTCTATGTGAACAGCTATTACTTGATCTTGGTTCAAAGCCTTATTCAATAAAGCTGTACACACTGTCGAATCTACTCCACCACTCAGTAGTACCTACGGATCAAATGACAACTATTAGAATTTCTAAACTGGGAAACCCAATACTGCTTAACACAAACATGTTCAGTGTCACGAAAAGAACATTTTCATTTTTGTTGGAATTTTACACTATTAATAAATAAAGCTTACCAGAACTTTGGAATGTCCTACTTTCTTTTGTATTTCTCTGATGCATTCTACTTCTCTGCTCTGAACTGTGAATGTCCCACTGCATCCAGCAATATCAAACAAGAAATTCTTCAAAATATCTCTCCCATGCTCTGTCAAATCCACTTCTGGGTGGAACTGAACACCATAGAGTTTCTTGGATTCATTCGCAATCGCTGTTAACAGAAAAATCAACATTTGCATTTTTAAAATATTCTTTTGCACAGGACCGAGTATAAATTTCTTCTAATACTCCGCATTCTCATTTGCTTTTACTTCCATAAACTAGGCAGTTCAAAGCATTCCCCTTAAAAAGAGGGAGCTTTACAAAAACAGAAATATATTTGTGTTATTCAGTGGTAGAAGATAAGTTTGCACCAGTCAGCTTCTATGCTTTTAAGTTCACATGTCTCTGTGGGGAAACCACGTTGACTAGTTAATCACACACAGCTCCTTACTGCTGGGTAGCAGAGTGGAGCACCTGATGACCTAAAAACAGACACTAGCATGGAGCAAAGGTTAGAAAAGGTGAGACTTTTTAAAAAACTGTAGCTCACACAACAGGCTCTGCTAATCCTGGTGGGAAACCAACCATTAGATACGTGCAGCATCTTCAAATTTACTCTCATTTTACCTTTTTGTGCACAACACTCACATTGTTGTACAGCACCTACCAAAGACAGCAGTTTCTTGTACTTTGAATTCTACTGCTTTGTCATAGGTAATTACAGTTCATTGCCCACAAACGTGCATACATATTTCACTTTAGAATGAACAGACAGACTGCATTGTAAATTCAAATACTCCATTATGGATTATAGATAGGTCAGCTAATTACCTCAATCTGTAAAGGAAATTTTAAAGCAATTTCAAGATGGAAGGTAATGTCTGAAATCAATTAATTGATGTAATTTTATTGAATATTAATGAAACAAACAGTCAAACAAAAAGCACCGCTGGCCAGAGCTTGATCAGGTAGCAGAAAACATTTACAAAACTAGTTTGCTCATTCCTCCATTCAAAGTTCACAAGAAATAGGTAGAATTTGACTAAGGTAGGAGGAAATACAGTCTTCCTTTCTATGCAAGATTTTTTTTTCCCCCCAAAATAACACTTCTCCCAACTCAAGACATTCCAAGCATTACAAGACAACTTTAAGAGTTCCAGAATGCATCAGGATTCCATTGGAGTTCTTGTGTCTCAGCTGAGAAAATTTATTAGCAACAGGTTACTACAATGTCCAAAAAGAAATTGCAACACCAAAAGAAAGAAAAATAAAACCCTGCTTATAATAACAGCATAGATAAAGTGCTGAGTTTCCACTCTAATACAATGGATCTGTCACATTACATTCAAATCATAAATTAACATAGTTAAGCTGGGATTCACAAGCTATTTACTACTAAATATACCTGCTGCAATGTTTCCAGATTGCGCAACAACTTTGAATCCCTCTGCCACCTTGTCCACACTATCACCATGAGTGAGCAAAACAAGCTCATCTTTCTGGAGACCTCTAACAGAAGGAAAAATAAAGAAATACAGGAGACTAAATAATAAGTCACAAATTACACAAGAAGATTTTACTCATTAACGACAAAGCCAATATGAAATTCCTGGTTCTATTGGAAATTACTTTTATGCTCTTTTTAAGACAAACAAGAAAAAAATGTAAACAATTTAGCTACAAAAGCATAGGCTAAATGATTGGTAGTCTGAGTATTCAAAAGATAGTCATATAATGGCAAAAGAATCTCAGTGTCAATTATTACAAAACCTCTCCAATAAACAGACAGGCACAAATAAGGATTTAACATAGAAAAACCAAATGAAGATTTAAGTAGTACTTGTCTCCAGTTTTCCTTTCCAAACATTTTACTGGTTTAATTAGCACAGAACAGTAATATATTAGACACTGAATTCCAGACTCTGCAATAAGCAGTGTGCCATTCTTGACCAGACAGATTCAGTTGTTAATTTCTCCATTTACCTAGAAAGTGAGTGTCTGTGTCCCACAGTATCCATTCACACTGCATAGCTCAGAGAGTGTGTCTCTCAGTGCCACTAAACCCCTTCACAATGTATAACACAGAGTGAGCAGTGAACCATTTCACAGTATTTAACCCAGAGAGTAAGTGTCTTTCGGTGTCACTAAACATGTTCACATTGGGTTATACAAAGTGTGTTGGTCTGTGTCCCACTAAATCCCTTCATACTGTATAACCCAGGGCATGAATGCTTGTCAAAAACATGCGAATTGGAATAAATCATCAGTACCTGAACAGTGAACAGCTATTGTCCACATTTATTGTGAACAGACCATCTTCTCTCACATTCTTTCTGTGTACTGTACCTCCAAAAACTTTATTCATCATCTGTGAGTGCAAATGAAAGGTAGTTTGTTATGTTTAAATTTTCCTCCTGCATAACATTTGAAGTTTTGCCCACTGCTGAGCAGATAACAAGCCCAAGACACCGGATTAAAACCACGCTACACGTCAGTGAAAAGTCACTACTACACGACTTAGCTCAAACAGGTTTAAGCAATGTTACATGATAATACCCTGACAAAAAAGTGCAGATAAAAGTAAAATGCTTTGGTCAGCCTTAAATCTTTATCAAACATGTATTTATGATGATGTGAATCTGTCCATAGTACCTGCATTCCATAGCAGATTCCAAGGACTGGCTTGCCAATTGTAAATATCGCTGGATCAAACCATGGAGCATCCTCTGCATAGACAGAACTTGGTCCCCCAGATATGATGATAGCTCTGTAACAGAAACCATATTTAAAAAGAACAAGTCACTTGCATTAGGATAAGCTAGGCTAGTAATCAAATTCTGCAAATGAAAATAAAGAAAAAAAAAAACTTACAAGGCAATATTAAGTGAACTATACTAAAAGTAAAACAAGAACTGCAATTTAGTATAGAAAGGAATTGTACAGCAGAATTACTATTCATAGTAAGGAGTGCCAAAGTTAATGTCTGTTTGATTTTTATAAAGTCAATATCAATAATATAATTGGGACAATTTCCAGAATCTAATAGTTTAAAAGCAACTGAATTAAAAGTGACTGAAGAAACTTGCTCATGATCATTGATTTTAATAATGAATATGTATCGTTCTAATCTCTTTACCCAATTAAAGAAGGAGGTCTTCAAAAGAAAAAATCAACTTAAGTGTGGGAGAAAAGACAGACAGCTTGGAATAGCAATCTCAATACACCATAATCAAATGAAGTACCAAAAACTAAACACATGGAAAGTTTAAAAGCTCTAACTTGTAAACCTACCTTTTCAATGTAGTGCCTCTCACTTATGAAAATACAAAACAGTGTGTCAGATTTACACCTCCAGCCATCTTTTATGTTCTATTTGCCCTTTCTAATCATGTCAGCCATAAATAACAGGATGGCTAAATGCTATTAGATGAAAATGAACAACATATGCATAATGTTCTAAGGTTATAATTTGAAGGTATTTGGATCTGACACTTAAAACAATAAACATATCCCAGCAACTCCAGTTGATTCTGCAGGATTTCCATCATTCCAACAGGGTTTTTAACCAAGAGGGTACAGGAGTACAATATGTGCTGTTTATTCATGGGATGTAGGCATTACTGGCTGGGTCAGCATTTACTGTCCATTTCTAGATGCCCTCGAGATGGTGATGGTGTGCTGTCTGCTAAACTGTTGTGGTCCTTTTTGTGCAAGCAGATCCACCATGACGTTAAAGGAACTGGTACCAGGATTTTAACCCAGGGACATTGCAGGAAAAGCAATATATTTCCAAGACAGGACAGTGAGGGACTTGGGGAGTAACTTGCGGATGGTTATTTTCCCACGTATCTGTTTTTCTTGTCCTTCAAGATAGAAGGTGCTGCAGGTTTGGAAAGTGCTGTCTAAGGAGCTTTGGTGAATTTCCAGAGCTGCTGCTACTGGGTATTAGTGGTGGAGGAAATGGATGTTTGTGGATGTGATGCCAAAGAAACAGGCTGCTTTGCCATGGATGCTGTCAAGCTTGAGTGTTGTTGGAACTGGATTCAACCAGACAAGTTGGGAGCATTCCATCACACTCCCGACTTGCGTCTTCTAAATAGTGGGCACGTTTTGGAAAGTCAAATGGTGAGTTACTGCTAAGGGTACCTAGCCTATGACATCCTGTTGAACACCCATATAAATACTATGGGCACAAGTTCAACTTCTGACCAAAGCTAATCTCATAACATTGATGGTAGGGAATTCAGTGATAATAATGCCACTGAACAACAAGGGACTATAGCTAGATTGACTCTTGGTGGAGATGGTAATTGCCTGATATTTGTATGATGCAAATGTTACTTGCTAATTGTCTAGGTTTGGTTGACAGTGTCCAAGTCTTGCTGCATTTTGACAGACTGTTTCAGTATCTGAAGAGTCACAAATGGTGAAAACTGCAATCATCAGCAGATATCCCCACTTCTGATCCATGATCTGGGTGGGGGGCAGGGGTCACTGAAGAAGCACCGGAAGGTAGTTGGGCCTAAGACACGACCCTGAGAAACATCTGCAGAAATGTCATGAAGTTAAGATGACTGATTTCAAACAACCATAACCATCTTCCTTCATGCCAGGTATGATGCCAACAAGCAAAAAATCTTCCCTTTGATTCTCATTGACTCAAGTTTTGCAAGGGCTGCTTGATGCCTCAATTAAAATGTAATCTCTATGTCCAGGGCAGTTATTCTCACCACACTTCTGGAATTCAACTGCTTTGTCCATAATTGAACCAATCACATCAGGAGCTGAGTAGCCCTGACAGAGCTCAAATTAAGTAACTAAGCAAGTACTGCAACGACAGCACCATTGAGGAGACTGATAAATGACAGGATTGGACTTCTCCAGCACTGTGTACAGGACATACTTTATTGTCAAGTAGATGTTGCAACTGTACTGGAATAACTCAGCTAGGGGCACAGAAGTTCCAGAGCAAGTCTTCAGAACTATTGCTGCAGTGTTGTCAGGGCCCTCAGACGGTGCCATATCCAGTGCTTTCACTCCATATGATATCGAGAAATGCCTGAAGTAAATCGGCTAACGACTAGCATCCGAGGGGCTGGGGTCCTTGGGAGAAGGCAGAGATGGACCAGTCAGCATTTCTGTCTGAAGATTATTGCAAATGTTTTAGCCTTGTCTTTTGCACTGACATGCGGGGTTCCCACTACCATGAAGGATAGGGATATTGTGGCCAGTGAATTATTTGATCGTCTATTACACGACTGGATGTGGAGGAATTGCAGAGCGCAGATCTGATCCATTAGTTGTGGAATCACTTAACTATCACTCGCTGCTAATACCGTTTGGCCTGCTAGTGGTCCTGTTTTGTAGCTTCACTAGGCTGATACCTCATTTTTAAGTATGCCCAGTGCTGCTGTTGATATGCCCTCCTGCAGACTATATTAAGGCAGGTCTGACTCCCTAGGGGTAATGGTTGAGAGGGGAATAAGTTGCAGATTAAGTTGCAGAGTATAATATTGTCACTGCTGATGGCTCAATTATCTAAAAGATGCATAAACAATTATAAATTCTAAATACTTACAACATTAAAAATCATATTCTGAATAATGTCAAAAACTAACTTACAAACTCAAACATACATACACTCATCCAGTTAAAGTGCACCAAAAAAGTTATTTCTTACCGAAAACCATTCTCTTTGATTGCAAACGCAGGTGTCTCAAGTGGCAGGATTTCTGACTGTACAGAAAGTTCTCTAACACGCCGGTCAATTACTTTTCCATACTGTGCTCCTGCATCAAGAATCACCACGGCTCCTTCATACTGATGTCTGGCATCCTTAATGTCTCCTCCAGCAGTCTCCTACTCAAGCATGAGAAGACAGCAAATCAAAACCTGAACACAATACATTTCTATCTGATTTAAAACACAAATTCTGATAAGCTATATTCCATATCTTGTTCAATTAAAATTATATCAGGATACAAGTCACAATATATGTTTCATTAAACCATCTGACCTTCACAGGGCACAATTTTAGGGACTGGTAAACCACAACAACACAATACACATTAGAAAAGTATACAAGTCAAACTTATGCATCTTTAAAGACAAAAATGCTGAATCAGAATACTGTCAATCCCTGAACACCATACTGAATATACCTGCATCACATGATTACTTCAGTTCTCATTGGCTCAGGTGATACCAAAACAAACATGTGTGCCAAAATTTTGACAAATTAATTTTCAAAGATTCACATAAAGTTTCTAGGAAAATACTTCGTATAAGACAAGAGATGGCAAAGAGAGTCACAATATCAAAATAATTGTGCAGCAAATGATTGAGCTCATGATCCAAAGTATACCTTTACCAGCAATCAGGGATAAGCAATAAATATTCACCTGGCCCACGATGAAATTAATTAAAAACAGCACTGAAAACAGGCTGCTTCAACACAATCAGCAACACTATAAAAAAACCTGTAATCAGTTTTCTTTCTTGCAATATAATACTGAAGGTAATATTTTAAAGCTAATATTAGCCCAACTGACAATGATCACTCAAAGTTGAGGCAAGACATTTATTTCGGCTTGTAAAAAGATGTAGTAATCAAAAAGCCGACACTAATCACTGCAATTCAAAAGCAATTTTTTGACAACTAATTTGGAAATTAAGTTACAGGCACCCCAATCATCCCAAAAAAAAATTAGGTCAAATGCTTCAAGTATTTTATGATATACTTATTCCAAAGTTTCAACAGCTCTCTCTTTCCGGAAAAGACTTTTTTCTTTCTTTCATTTTGCCGAGGACCAATAGCTGCGTACAATTCAGTGACAGCAGCACACTATCATTGCAAAATGCACTGATTTTGAAGTTTATACCAACAACATTCTGATCAGCGTGTACTTAGAGGCAATGTTCTGAACTCATGATTCCCCTCCCCCACTATCACCAACATGCCTCAAAAAGATTTTCCATGAAAGATTAGATTATAACCTCTAAGAACCAAAGCATACTATTAAAACATTATTAAAGACCAAATCCAACAACTAACCTCAAATAATAGTGAATCATCTTTGGAACATATGGGACTTCTGCTCATCACTTTGTAAAATCAGTTCAATTCAACTCACAGCAACTTCACAACACTCCTGAATTGGCACTTCAGTCCTGCTTTTGTACTTAACCACATTATTAGGGTAACATTTCAGTACTGCTTCGTGAGCACATTACAATTTCAGAGATGCCACAAATCAGCTGAATTGTTGAACCAAGGCCTATCTGTTCCAGCAATTCAGATTGGAAAACAGCATCCCATAGCAATATTTGAAGAAGGGGAGAGTTGGAATAACTTCCTTTCAACATTCTTCCCTCAATCATCAAACGTACATTAGTCCCTGCTTTTAACCTCAATGATTGAATATACTACAGAGCAAAGTAACATCAGTTGCAAAGTTTTGCAATGTCCTGAAAATCACAGCAATGCAAAACCATTTGAACATACGGTAATTCTTACGTCAGAAGTTGGAACAAAGCACATTTCCGGATCAGTCCACAGTTACATAAACAGGACAGGCAGAATTCAAAGTACTATAATACTTGTATATTCCAAGATCATACAAGTAAAGATGATTACTCAGATCACATATTTTGAACTTACACAAAACAGATGACCTCAACAATAATTGAAACAAATGAAGAGGATATTCAATTGAACACATACTTTTGCCATGCTGTATTGACTCAACATTACAATTTATCAACTCTAACCAGAGGCTTTTTTCCTGCTTGATATCGGGATTTTTTTTAAATTAAAATTAAGAGCTTCCATCTCAGTGAAAGTGGCTTCTGGCCAATCCACATTCAACAACCTGGTCTGAAAACTCTACTCATGACAGCTGTTGAAGCAATTCACAACATTCTAAAATAAAATGTCAATTCACCCAAATTCCACTGCAAACAAATGGATCTTTCAAAAGATCCCAGGATTACAATCTAGATGTTCAATAATCAGTTCTTTTTTTCAGTGTGAAATTACATAGATCAAGTTTTGTTGGAAGTTACCCATTTGATTTGGAAATATATTGCTTACAAATGTCAAAGAGACAAAAACATTTTTTGTTACAATCATGAGATGTATTAGATTTTGTTTTGACACTGTTTCCAAATTAGGCTAAAATGAAGGTGGTCCTGTGACCTGCTCTGAAGTCTGCCTGACAGTGAGCTGTGTGGTTTCATGAGATTCAAGGGAGTCCATATTGTTTTGCTGGGAAGAAGGTGAAAGGTTTTTGCACTTGAAGATAATAGAAGCAGCCAGTGTATTAGATGAAAGCCTCCAAATTTCAGTAAAGTGTTTAAAAATATCAGGTTGTGAACAGCTGAGCTTCAAGCTGTCCAGTCACTGCCAAGATAAAAGAGATTTGAAGGATAGCTAATCAGCATATTTGTTTGGATTCAAGGCCAATGTAATGCAACAGTGATGGGCTTTGGCAGGGAATGAGAAGAGGAAGCACTAAAATAATAGTGTATATCACAGTTAGCCCATCAAGAGTGTAGAAGAAAGCAGCAAGGGGCTCTATGATTCACTGCACAGGAAGTCCATTACAGTTCGAGTAAACCTGGGCAAGATCAATTTTTTGGGGGCATTAAAACAAGGCTAGAGGATGTGCCTAGCTCTAGCTATGGGGAGAAGTTTCCAGGCAAGACAGTTCTAGTATTAAAAACCTGAGAAAGCAAAACATCTGTAATTGCTGAAGAGCCGAGAAAGACTGTGTGCCAAGTCTGGGAAAAGTTAATGCTTACTTAAATGATATTACAGCAGTTATCTTGCTCTGTCTTTCAAGTAAAGGTTCAATTCTCCGACAATCAGCCATTTCCTAGAGACCTCTCCTCATAGTTAAAGTCTTTTTGTTAGAACAAGCTTTATAAAAGCAATACCGTGTATCATACCTTTGGTGATTAACTGCAATTAATATTTAAAAAGAAATCTTATGATCCTGTCCACAGATTGCAGCATGAACACTCCCACTGAAGATAGGCAGTGCTAATCATGTGAGCATCATCTAAAACAGCACAAGGCTGAGGGGTGACCAGAGGGGCGAGGTTTATGGAGTTTGATGTGGAGAATGTCGAACATGGAACAAACTGCCAGACAGTAGTACACGAAAATCACAGATACACTCAAGGTGAAATTGAAGAAGACAGAAATAAAGAAATAAGGCATCCTAGGAGAGTTAGATGAAGAGGAGCGGGAGGAGATTTGTGTTCAGCAGAAACAGTGACATTGATGACTTGGTCCTGTTTCTGTCTACAGACTTTATGGCCTGAACATCAGTGGCAAAGAACCAGCACTTGCCACTCAGTACGTTGACTACTGCTTGAACAGTTTCCGTCGGTGTTTGGGTGGAGATTAGTTGTCACTGAGCATCTGATCAAAACATGCCTCAAATCAGCTTGCAGTGTCTTCACTGAAAGTTCATAACAGGAAGTACAAAGTCTACTGAAATCATGAACAGGAAACAAATAAGGGAAAAAGGAGGCTAAAATTAAGAGAAAAAGTACAGAAAATGAGAAGAAAATTAAATTCTGAATGCTTGATATTCTATATTTGTAAAATTAAATTCAGTGCCGGAGGTTGCTTGGCAGAAATTATGGCTTATTACACCACTAAAAACTGATACCGGAACGTGCAGCTCCTAGTTCCAAGAGAACAATGGCCACCTTCAAGCTCTAACCAAGTTTTAACAGCTGTACTTAGTTTCTAATAGAATTCTCCACTTCCCAAATCTCTCAGTTCTTATTGATGAATCACAATAAGTTTTCAAACCTTGAAATGGGGTCCTGGTAGGGAAAGGTTTGAAGAAAAACAGTAGTTGATCTATCATGAATTATTCTCCAGGTTGCCCCTAAAATGTTTGTACAAATAATCTAAAGCTTCGGCCGCTTGTACCTAAAAAGAAGTTATCATGTAAAGAACTTACAGGCATCAATTCTCTATATCATACGTTAGTTAATTTGGATTTATAAATTTATTCTGCATCTTTTCTGATCATGTAACTCAACTGGCTTTCCTCCATACGTTGACAAACTCAGTCTTTGCATTTCTTTCCAATGCAATCTATGCTTCTGAGGTTGTAGACTTGCTCGCCGAACCAGTGTGTTTGTTTGTGTCTATAATCACCCTACCGTAAATCAGAGATGACCACAAGACTACTTAACACCTCTAGGTATCAGGGTAGCCCACAAACCAACAACCACCAGATAGCTACTGACGAACGTAAAGATTCCCATTTCCACAACCATTAAAATTAATGTAATATACAAAATACCATGCAAGGACTGTGAAAAATATTATAAAGGAGAAAGTGAAAATAACTGACAATAAGCATACAAGAACACCAACTTGCCATCAAGAGTCACGACCAACACTTACTGGTCTCGATACATATGGAGAAAGAAGGACACTAATTCGACTGGGACAACACATCCATAAAAGCATAAGCCAAACAGAGACATGCCAGAGGGGCATTCCAAACAGAAATCCACCAACAAACACATTGAATTGGACCCAATATACAAACCACTGAAAAACAGAACCGGAAATAATGCCAATCACCCCAGCAAAGCAAGGCATATAAATAACAGGAAGGGTCACCGGACCCAAAATGTTAACTCTGATTTTTCCTTCACAGATGCTGCCAGACCTGCTGAGCTTTTCCAGCAATTTCTGTTTTGTTTCCTGATTCACAGCATCCGCAGTTCTTTCGTTTTTCATATAAATAACGAGCGGGACAGAACTCAACACTTCACCGGAGGTGCACTGATGATGTTACCTAGCAGGGTGACGAAACATCTGTAACTAGATACACCGGCTCAGCGAGCAAGTCTACAACCTCATCCACAACCCAAGCTACAAATCTTCTCAAAAACTTTAACCTAAGCTTGTGCGACCATTACCTGAAAACTGTGCACAGTTTTGGTGTCCTTATTTATGGAAGGATATGAATGCAATGGAGATATTTGGAGAAGGTATGCCAGATTAATATTTGGAATGAGTGGGTTGTCTTTAGAAATATCTTACATGGTGGACTTCTTTCCACTGAAGTTTAGAACAGTGGGGGATAATTTAATTGAAATAAGATCCTGAGGGTCTTGAAGTGAATGTGCAAAAGATGTTTCTTCTTGTGGGTGAGTCCAGAGGTAAAGTGCACTCTCTCTAAATGCCATCTTCTTTGGAGCAATGAGAATATTTTTCTTAGGAAGTACCAAACTGCTGGCGAGGTATCACTTCTCTGACAAAAAATAGCCATCTATTCTGAGCAATAACGGTAAAATCCCATGTTTTAAAACATGGCACATCAACAGAATAACTAATTTCAACAAAAAAAAACTTGTGAATGTTAAACTAGTGAAAACATTTACTCCACTGTTGTAGATTATACAGGGAAGAATGCTATCCCTTCACAAAATGATTTACTCATGTTACTGAGTTTAACTGTTACCACCTTAATAATCAATTGCTCCCTCTTCAGATTGTTCTTGAGGGCAATGGCCATTTTACAACCGCTGATATTAACGATCACTCAAGACATAAACCCACTGCCACACAAACCTCCCCGATTCGTGGTACAACCTGACAGATCTTCCGGGCGGGAAGCTGTAGAGATGCGCCACTCCACTTCAGAGTTTAATGCAGTGAAGACTGGCAATGTAACTTCAGAAGCTCTGAGCCGATCTTTCCAGTCCCTCGCTCCTTCCGGACAGCAGGCCCCATGAGCCTGACTCTCCAACCTGCACTGCTGAAATAAACAGACCCGAACAAACAGCAGCCACTTTCTTTTTTACCCACGATCACGACAGCGGCCCTGAGTCTAATACCCACAGAAAGAAGTGAACTCAATCAACCACAACTGAGCGCCCGAATCCCAGGCCGCAGCCTCGACTTCTCCTACCGCTCACAGCACTTGGGGGCCGAATACTGCAGCTCCCTGGCCTACTCTTCTGTCCCCTCCCCTTCCTGCAAATGGATACTGCGGGACCGGTCGACAAGAAGCTCCGAGTCATTCCCCAGCCGGTGAAACTAACCTTCGAGTCGCCGTTACACAGCGCCATCGCCGCACCCCTGTTGCAACCACGAGCTCCGACTTTACCGCCGACAATGCGAGAGCAGCCCACACTCCCCCGCGCCAGCCTGGCCTGGCCCAGCCCCTCCCCTCTCCCGGACAGCGCACAGTGTCACCCCTGCGCCACTAGGCTGGCCTATTCAGCGTACAGACATAAGCGATTCTGTCTTACACAAATTCAAAGCTTCCACATTTCTATTATGCCTTAGTTCGTGCACGAGGTATTCCTATTTGTCAACAACGACGTATGTTGCGTCTTTAACAGAATAAAGCATCTTAACAATAGTATAATAGAGGGAAACAGGGAGCCACGTGATGTATTGGGGCACATGGCCCAAAACTTGATACAGAGGTGGGATTTAGGGAGCGTCTTGAAGGAGCAAAGAGAACTGTAAATGTTTGGATAGGGGAGTCCCAAACAGCTGAAGGCATCACATCCAATAGTGCATAATGGGAATTCTGAAGAAGGCAATAGACTGGAAATATTAACTCTGTTCTCTCTACACTCATGCTGCCAGACTTGCTGAGTTTCTTCAGCAATTTCTTTTTATTCAGATTTCCAGTATCCTAGATTTTTTGTTTTATTTGTTTTATACATGGTTGATGTATAGCCTAACTCCATATGCCAGCCTTTGGCCCATAACCCTTAATACCTTTGCTGAACAAAAAAATTATCTCAGATTTAAAATTAACAACTGATACAGCTTCCAGTACTGTTTCAGGAAGAGTGTTCCAAACATCTACCACCGTTTGAGATGAAGTTTCCTAACATCTCTCCTGAATGGCCTGCCCTAATTCTCAGACTATGCCCCCTAGTTATAGAATTCCCAAACAGTGAAAATAGCTTATGTTTATCTACCCTTAATATCTTAAAGACTTAGTTCTGATCACCCTTTATGTTCTAAATTCTAAAGAAAATAGGTATAATTTGTGTAATCTTTCCTTATAACTTAGCCCCTGAAGTCCAGGTACAAATCTTGTAAACATACCTTGTACTCCCTCCAAGACCAATGTCTCCTGCCTAAGTTGTTGTGCACAGATATGCTCACAGTACTTCAAGTAATAACTTAGCATAATTTCTGTATCCTCATTCTCCATTCCTCTAGATATTAAGTCCAGCATTCCATCAGCTTTCCTGATTATTTTCTGCACCTTTTTAGATATTTTAAAGATTATTCACTTGAACCCCAAATCTCTTTGGACATCCACTGTATTTAACGTCAAACCATTTAGAAAGTACCTTGATCTATCCCGTTTTTGGTCCAAAAAGGGGAACCTCACACTTGCTTACATTTACATCTATCTGCCACAGTTTTGCCCATTCGTTTCGTCTGTTGATATTCCTTGTAAATTTTATGCTATCATCTACACTGTTTCCACTTTTAACTGACTTTGTGTCATCAGCAAATTTGGAAAGTGACTTTTTATGCCATTATCCAAGTCATTAATAAATAACATGAATACTTGAAACCTAACATAGATTCTTGAGGGACGCTGTTGCTCACACCCTGTTAATTTGAGTACCTATCCATGGTCCCTATCTTCTGTCAGCAGCCACTCCAACAATTTCCCAGCCATAAAAGTAATTTGCCTCAGTTCCATAGGCTTCCAATTTAGTTAACAATCTCTTATGTGGTACTATCAAATGCCTTCTGGGGGAAATCTATATTAACAACACCTATAGACATTGCCCTGCCCACTACCTTAGTCACATCTTCAAAAAATTAAATGAGGTTTGTCAGACATGACCGACCTGTCACGAATCCATGCTGGTTCTCCCTGATTAACTGAAAAGTTTCGAGGTGTTCCGTTACCTTATCCTTCATTAAAGACTCCCAACAATTTCCCCACCACAAATGTTAGGCTAACTGGTAGTAATTCCCTGGTTTGCCTCTTTCAATCTTCTTTAAAAGCAGGTAGCATGCAATTTTCGAATCCAGAGGGATGACTCCTGTATATAGGGAACTCTGAAAGATTATAAAAAACTGAATGAACTGCAAATGCTGTGAATCAGGAAGAAAAACAAAAGTTTTTGGAAAATGTCAGCAGGTTTGGTAGCATCTGTGAAGAGAAATCAGTTAATGTTTCAAGTCCGGTGACCCCTCCTCAGACCCTTCCCAGTCACTGAACCCAAAACTTTAACTCTGATTTCTCTGAAAGATTATAGTCAGGCATCTACAATGCGCTCCCCTATTTTCTTTAATATCTCAGATGGAAACCGTCAGGTCCAGGGGATTTGCAATTCTTTAATTCTATTAAATAATTCATGTTTTACTAAAGTTCGGGCGTTGCACTCCTGCAATTCCTCCTATTCCAAGGACTGTAACTTCCTCCCTCCAGTGATCGGAAATTACCCTCAACCGCATCTCTTGCATTTCCCGCACTTCTGCCCTCACATCCCCTTCCCCCAACAAAAATAAAGACAGGATCCCGCTTGTCCTCACATATCACCCCACCAACCTCCACATCCAACTATCACTCCACGCCACTTCTGCCACCTACAATCCAAGCCCATAACCAAAGAGATATTTCCCTCCCCACGCCTATCTGCCTTCTGTAGGCACCACTCTCTCTGTGACTCCTTCATCTGCTCTGCACTCCCCACTAACCCCACCAATCCTGGCACCTTTCCCTGCAACCACAGGAAGTGCAACACCTGCCCTTACTCCTTCCCCCTCACCTCCATTCAAGGCACAAAACAAACCTTTCATATCAGATAGAGGTTCACCTGCACATCTGTCAACTTGGTCTACGGTATCTGCTGCTCCCGATATGGCCTCTTCTACATCAGTGAGTCCAAGCATAGACTCGGAGACCGTTTCGTAGAGCATCTGCACTCTGTATGTGAGAAACAACAACACCTTTCTTGTCGCCAACCATTTCAACTCTCCCTCCCACTCCCATGTCCATCCTGGGCCTCTTCTGGTGTCACAATGACACCATCCGCAAACTGGAGGAGCACCACCTCATATTCCGCCTCGGGAGCCTATATCTCGATGGCCTAAACATGGGAATTCACCAGTTTGAAAATCTCCCCACCTCCGGCCTCATCCCATGTCCAACCCACTGTCTCATCCCTGCCTCCTTGACCTGACACAACCTGTCCTTCTTCTCTCCCACCTATCTGCCCCACCCATCCAACTGACCAATCCCCACCACTCCCTATTCACCTATCACCATACCACCTACCTTCCCTAGCCCCAACCCTCCTCTCTCCATTTATTTCCCAGCTCCATTCTCCCTCCCCATTTCTGAAGAAGGGTTTCGACCCGAAAAGTCAATTTTCCTGTTCCCCTGATGCCGCCTGGCCTGCTGTGTTCCTCCAGCTCCAAAATGTGTTGTCTCTGACTCCAGCATCTGCAGTTCTTGCTATCTCTAATTTTAATCACACCCTGTTCCCAATCCATTATTGATTTCCTCTGAACTTCCGACAAACTATTCTACTTTTCTACTGTAAATACTGTCAAAAAGTAATTATTAAACATGTCTGCCATTTCCCCATAGTCATTGACAATATTGCCACTTTCAGTCTTTAGAGAGCCAACATTGCTCCTGACCATGCACTTTCCCTTTATCTAACTGTAACATTTCTTCTTACTGATTTTTATGTCTCTTTCGTAATTCGTTTTAGTAGCTTTCATAAGCTGCTTTTTGGTCTTTGCATCTTTCAATTTTGCAGATGTGTGCTTTTTTTTGCATTTTTGTAACTCCTTTCTTTTAATTTTATGATGTCATAGAATCCCTACAGTGTGGAAACAGGCCCTTTGGCCCAACAAGTCCACATTGACCCTTGGAGCATCCCACCCAGACCTAATCTACACATCCCTGAACTCTACAGGCAATTTAGCATGGCCAATCCACCCCGCCTGCACATCTTTGGACTGTGGGAGGAAACTGGAGGATTCAAAGGAAACCCACACAGACACGGGGAGAATGTGCAAACTCCACACAGACAGTCACCAAAGGGTGGAATCGAACCCAGGTCCCTGGTGCTGTGAGGCAGCAGTGCTAACCACCAAGCCACCGTGCCGCCCTTATGTCCCTATTCTCTTTAATTGTCCATGACTTTTTCTGTGAAGTGGAAATTTTCCCTCTGGGGTATAAACTAGTTTTGTATTGCGTTAAATGTTTCTCTAAACATCCTCCCCTGTTCTTAAGGTTAGTTTACCCATTTGCAGATTTTCCCAGTTTTACAATCTAAAACTACTAGCTGATCATGCTTTTTGCTTTCACACACTGCATTGAACTCAATTCTTGTTATTATCAATATTTGATAAATGTTCACACACAAATAGATTACAAATCAAATCCAGTTCATTACTCATTACTAAAGCCAATATTGCTTGTCCCCTTGTTGCATCTAGGACATATTGTCATAGGAAACTATCCAGGACACATTCCAGAAATTCATTACCTTTCTGACAGGTGCTTGCCTGCCTCTCCCAATCTATTAAAGTTAAAATCCCCCCTTTAATACTACGCTGGCTTTGCTACATACTTGCCTAATTTCTGCGTTTATACAATCTAGCACTTCTGCGCTGCTACCAGGGGTTTGTACACAACACCTACTACAGTTTCAGATCCCTTACTGTTACTCAATTCCACCCATATGGTCTCCACTGAATGTTTTCCCCTCATTATATCATCTTCACCATTCAAGTAATTTGGTTTCTAATCAGTGAGGCTACTCCACCTCCTCTGCAATTTTCCCTGCCCATTTTATAAACCTTATAAATTGGTGTATTCAACTTCCTATCTTGACCCCCCTGCAGCCATGTCTCAGTGATGACTACTATATCATAATCTCCAATTTGAATTTGTACCTGCAGTTCATTTAATTTATTCCTCATGCTCCATGCATTCGTATACAGAACTCTTATTTGGGCCATACACTGTAACCTGTCCCTCAGCACTGGTGCTTTATTCACCTGTTCAGTATTTCTGTCTTCTGGTTAAATCGATAAATTAATTACTGTACCTGAGTAGGATTCCTGACTGTTTATTTACTGATATCTTAGAGGGTTTTGGGGGCTGGAAGAAATTACAGAGAAAGGGCAAGGCAAGGACATGCAGTGCTTGAAAACAAGGACACGAATAGCTTTTTGAGAAGATTTGTAGATCGGGTTGTGAATGATGTTGTAGCCTTGCTCGCTGAGCCAGTGTCTTTGATTGCAGACGTTTCGTCACCCTGCTAGGTAACATCGTCAGCGAGCCTCCAGTGAAGCTTTAGATCCCAGAGCAAAAGAATAGCCTGAATTTGGTGAAAGTGTGCACATTATGATGGTGTAGATGTTCCAGGATATTATGATGCATTTACTTATATCATTATACTAAGCCCATGACTTACTGAAGCTATTACATCACTGCACAAGACCCTTGCATGAAAAGTTGAAGAGCTATTTACAGAACTCGGACCTCCATTAAAATCAAGCCACTGGATATTCCGATGGATAGAGTCATTAGAACATTCCAGACTGGAGTTGCACATTGGGAGAATGTGGAAACTGAGGTAACAGATTGAGAGAAATGCCCGGAAATTGAATCTTCCAATAGGCAATTCCTCTGCATCTGGAAACCCTTGGAAAAGCCTATTAAAGTCAGAAAATTGACTGTTCTTACTCAGTTACGCTTAAAACCGTAGTTTTCCAGAAAAAGTGTCCTATGCCCATCTTGGCAATGACCATCTCCAACAAAAGAGGATCTAACCATTGCTCCTTGACATTCAATGGCATTACCATCAGTGAATCCCACATTTTTACCGTTGACCAGAAACTAAACTGTACTAGCTATTTAAATGCTGCCGCTGCAACCGCAGGTCAGAGGATAGGAATTCTGCAGCAAATAACTCACATCCTAACTTCCTGAAATCGGTCCACAAGTCAGGAGTGTGATGAAGTACTTCCCATTTGCCTAGATGAATGCAGCTCCAACTACATTCAAGAAACCTGACGCCATCCAGGACAAAGTAAGCACTTAATTGGCACCACATCCACAAACATTCATTACCTCCACTAGTAACACACAGTAACAACAGCGTGTACCATCTACAAAAGGCACTGCAGAAATTCACCAAGACAGCCTTAGACTGCACCTTCCAAACCTACAGCCACTACCTTCCCTAACAGCAAGGGGAGCAAATACATGGGAACACTATTACATGCAGGATGCTCTCCAATCCAATTACCATCCCTGATCAAATGTTAAAGTTTTCTTTTATAAAAAGGTATGCACCCCAATTTACTTGACTTTCAGATTAAAGTCTAGTACTAAACACAAAGTATTATTTATGATCAGGAATTAGACTATAGCTACAAGTAAATAGACAGAAAGCATTGGCATATAACTACTAACAAAAACTCTAATCGCCTAGGGCTCCTGATCCAGGGCTCCTCTGCTCCATGAGACCGTAAGATTTGGAGCAACAGCTTTTCTTTTCTTTCTTTTTACTTACCTCTTGTCCTGAGCTCAGACGGCATTGGTAGCAGCGAGGAACTGCAGCACAGATGTGAGTGGGCCCAGTACGGACCTCGTGGCAGCAGTGAGAGAACCCAGTATAGAGCTCATGGTGGTGGTGAGTGAGCCCCTACTTACTTTTCCGGAGCAAGCATGGGACCTGGCATCAGAATTGGCGGCTGCTACATCAGCAGAAGTGACATCAGCAAGGTACGCCCAGCAGCGAAAGAAGGCACCTGAGGATCAGTGACTTCATTGTTGATTGGGTCCAGTACTGGTGGTCGCAGAAGGGCATAAAAGTGATATTGACAAGGTGGGTCCAGTGGCAAGAGATTCCAATCTAACATTTATGGGTCCGGCACAAGTGAGGCGGTGGCAGAGGAGAATCGGACAAGCAGTGAAAGATGGCATCTGAAGAGTGGCAACTTCAATGTTGGTTGGGTCTGGTGTAGATGGCAGTGAGGCAGTGGAGGAGGGATGGCAGTGCAAGCGTTGTCGATGATGAGTTGGCTCAGGACTGATGGACTCTCCTTAAGTTATATATTTCTATTTTTTTCTTATTCTTAAATCTATTCAAAATGGCACCAGATTGTGGTGACAGTGAAAAAGCTTTTCACTCTATTTTACTGTCTTTCTCACTGTTAAATACATGTGACAACAAAATCATTCATTCATTCAAAATCGTTCATTCATTTATTTCTATCTGCACATGCACAAACGAATTGGGAAATAGATTACTAGCGGAGATAGAAAAATCCGTTCACTGGACTTCGCTTCCCGATTCTGATGTTGAGATGATCTTACTCCAACTAGTCAGGCCCTGGTGTTCAGTTGTCTTTCTTTGGAAGCTTCCACTCATTTGTAAGAAGTACAGAGCATCTAATTCACTCAGAAAATGTCTGTGATTTATCAATTCAAAAGTAACTTCTGCAGGAAAGATAATTGGTTTCTTCAAGTTTAAAAACTGAAATATTTTTACTGCAGAGAACAGTCAGCTTCTGCTAGGGAGATTAATAGCATGCCCATCTGTGTTCTTCATTTTCTGTTTGTCTTTATCTTTATACCACGGATTCCATCACAACAAATAAAAAACTGAGTGCTGGAACATGAATGGAACTAAGTGATAATGAATCCCCTGGACCTAATAACCTGCTTCCAAGAATTTCAAAAGTAATAGAGATAGTGACAGCACAGAAATAGTGGATGGTGCCTTGGTTTTGATCTTCTAGATGTCCTTAAAATATAGAACTGTTTCCAAGGATGGGAAGATAGCAAACAGAATTCCATGATATAAGATAGGTGGAAGAGTCAAAACCGTCAAGCATTTTTTGAGAGTGTAACTAATGGCATAGATTGGGAAACTGACAGAAATAGTATATTGGATTTTCAAAAGCATCCAATAAGATAACAATAGGTTATTACACAAAATTAGGACTCACGGAATTGGGCAAATATTTTAGAGTGAATTGAAGATAACTTTGAGATGATTTTGATAAGGGTACAGAGCTTGGCCTATCCAAATTTTCTAATGATACAAAGTCAGGTAGGAAAGCAACCAGTGAGGAGTATACAAAGAAGCTGCAAGGGGATATAGGGTGACTGAGCAAGAACATCTGATTGTACAAAATGTGGTGAACGGTGAAGTTAACACTTTGGTAGGAAAAATAAGAAATAAGATTTTTTTGTTAAATGGTGAGAGACTGGGAAATTCAGAGTGAGCATTTAGAAGGACCCGAGTATCCTTGCACGTGAATCACAGAAAGTTAACGTATAGATTAATAAGTAATTGGAAGTGAAGTGGCACGGTAGTTTTTTTTCAAGGCATTAGGGTTGGAATAAAAAGCTCAAAATGTAGGGAGCATTTGTGAGATCGCACCTGGAGTGCTGTCAAAAAAGAAGAGATCACCCATTAACAGTTTGGATGGTGAGGAATTCATTCACTCATAGAGTTGTGTAGGTTTGGACTGCTATACGCTAAACAGCTCTGGATGCTCAGTTTTTGAATATCTTAAAAACAGATATAGATAGATTTTTGGCTAAAGATGTGCTATGCTGCCAGGGGAGCAGCTTCATGGAGGAAGTACGAGAAGTGGAGGATACACAGTTGGTAAACATCACATCAGGACCTGATGGAGTCACTCAATTCACTGGGACCTGAATCTCATCAAATTTTGAACATGGAAGTGAATAGTGCAGTTTGCAGTGAGGAGAAATCATGGGATAATGATGTATGTGGAAAGAAATTCAAGTCCTCACATTGGGTGGTAACTCACCACTGCACTCACTTGCTCTGAGTCTGAGGAAGGACTCACTGATTCTTCCAACCTGTTGCAACACCAGTGAAGTCATGCTAATGAGAGACCTAATAAATGCTCAGATTAATTATGTCGCCGTTGATTATTTCTGAACTCAGTGACTTCTTTTTAAAATCTCTGCTAATGAGTAAATGTTGTCCTTATCTGCTCTGCCCAGAACACTCATGTTGTGAACTCCTCAATCAAACCTCCTTCAAACATCCCACCTCTAAAGAGGAAAATCCGAGCAATTCTAATCTATTGTACTTCCATGTTGCTGTTATATAAATCATGATTTTACTCTGTATATGAACATCCCTAATTTATTAATGTACATTTTGTTCCTTACCTATCAGTTGCTGTCAGGTGAGTATTGGTTTCCCCTTGTTTCCACCAATCTTTGGTATTTGAGTGCGGGTTTCCCCCTGTACCAGGCAATTTCTGTAAAAGGAATGAAGCTTCAGTGTCTGTCAGTTCATCCTATTTCAATGTGGCTTTTTTCTTCATCTTGCAAACTGCAGAATGTGGATGTGTACTTCAATGTGAACGTTGAGCTTCAGTAATTTGAGTGAAGGATGTAATCTGTTTCGATCTGTTGATTAGTACAGGAATATGTGATTTACTTTGTTCTTGTTAGCAGGGAGATTGTTTTCCTTGTTTGAAGAGTCTAGAACCAGAGGACACAGTTTCAGGATATGGGGTAAACCATTTTTGACTGAGATGAGAAAACATTTCTTCACTCAGGGTAGTGAACCTTGGAATTCACAGAAGACTGTGGAGGCCAAGTCATTGAATATATAAAAGAATGAGATAGACAGATTTGTAGATTTTATGGGCATTGACAGGTATTGGGAGAAAGCAGAAAAATGGCATTAAGATAGTGGATCTGCCACGATGATATTGAATGGTGGAGGAACACGAAGGGCCAAATGGCCTATTCCTGCTCCGAGTTTCTTCCATGAAAAAGGTCTGCATTTATGCAGTGCCTTTCATGGCCACCAGATGTATTATCACTGTTTCAGAGATAGTAGGAACTGCAGATGCTGGAGAATCTGAGATAACAATGTGTAGAGCTGGATGAACACAGCAGGCCAAGCAGCATCAGAGGAGCA
>NC_063344.1:40889690-40899326 GCF_021869965.1 Rhincodon typus | reverse complement strand
ATGTGGGAAACACAACATCCAGTTTGAGCACAGAAAGCTCACAAACAAAAATGTGGCAATGACTAGATTATCTCTTTTTGTAGCATTGGTTGAGAGAAAAATATTGGCCAAGATACCAGGGAATAACTTTCCAGTTCTCCTTCAAAGTAGTGCAATGGAGTACTGTGTACAGTTCCGGCACTGGAGGGGGGGCAGAGGATGTTCACTAGGTTGATTCCAGAGTTAGGAGGGTTAGCTTATGAGCAGAGAGTAAGTAGACTGGGACTATATTCATTGTAATTTAGAAGAATAAGGAGAGAATCTTATGGAAACATAAAATTATGAAGGGAATAGGTAAGATAAAAGCAGGGAGGTTTTTTCCACCGGCGGATCAAACTAGAACTAGGGGGCATAGCCTCACAATAAGGGGAGCAGATTTAGGACCGTGTTGAGGAGGAACTTCTTCATGTAAAGGGTTGTGAATCTGTGGAATTCCCTGCCTAGTGAAGCAGTTGAAGCTTCCTCGTTGAACAGTAAAGGAATTAAGGGTTATGGTAAGTGGGCAGCTAAGTGGAGCTGAGTCCAAGAAAAGATCAGCCATAATCTTATTGAATGGTGGAGCTTGAGCGGCCAGATGGCTTACTCCTGCTCCTGTTTCTTCTGTTCTTATTAATTGGTATTGAACGCCTATCAAACTTTAGTATCCTTCCTACAATAGCAACTTATATTTATATCATGTCTTTAACACAGTGTAACATTCCAAGGTGCTTCACAGAAGTATTATAAAACAAAATATGACACTAAGCCACAAAAGGAAATATTTGGTCAGAACCTTAGACAAAGAGGTAAGTTTCTAGAAATGTTTTAAAGGAAGAAAGTGGGGTACAGGTGCAAAGAGGGAATTCTAGGTTTCAAGGCCTAGGCAACTGTTGGTATAGCCACCAATGATTAGGAATGCATAATAGATCAGAATCAGAGAAACACAGTTATCTGGATATCTCAGAGGGTTGTGTTCATAGGAAATTAAAGAAGTATGGAGGGTCAAAGCAATGAAGTGATTTTAAGTTAAGGATGAGAATTTTAAAACCAAAATGTTGCTTGACCAGGAACCAATGTAGATCGGAAAGCACAGGGGTGATAGGGAATGGGACTTGCTGTGAGTGAAGACATATGCAGCAAGGTTAAGGGTCACCTCAAGTTTACGGAGGGTAGAATGGGGGAGACCAGCTAAGACTGCATTGGAATACTCAACTTTAGAGGTAACAAAGGCACAGACAATAGTTTAAACAGCAGATGAGCTGAGAAATTTCCTCTAAAAAGCTGTACAAGAATGGAAAATAGCAAAAACAAATCCTCGACTCAAGCACGGTCAAATTACAGAACTGTGTTAAAAAGGCAGAATTAATGATCAGAATGTACACAGTACTTGCAACAGCAGAGGTATTCACCCTTCATAATTTGATGGTGCTTGTAGATATAAAAAGGTATGATTTAATTGCTATTACAAAGACATGGCTGCAGGGTAACCAAAACTAGGAGCTAAATATTAAGGGATATTTGACATTTAAGAGGAATGAGCAAAAATGAAATGAGGCGGAATCACTGTATTTGTATATTAGATCCAAGATGGCACCAGCACAGTACATAGTGTTTGGGCTTGTCCATTCCAGGCCAGCGGTATTGTTTTCTTCATGTAATTTTTATCTATTTTCCTTTCTTCTTCATCTTTGATGCTGGAGTGGTGTTGTTGGGGTGGTGGCTTTGGTGTCAGCATGGACCTGGACTCTTGGCGGCAGTGGCAGTGCTTGGAGCCTGGACTCTTGGAAGTAGTAGGCCTGGAGCCTGGACTCCTGGTGGCGTTAGGCCTGGAGTCTGGACTCCTAGTGGTGGTAGGCCCGGAGCCTGGACTCCTGGCGATGGTAGTATCCAGAGGGGAGACTCCTGGCAGCAGCAGGCCTGCAGCCTGGACTCGTGGCAGCCACAGTACAAGAAAGCGGCAAATCCTGCCAGCAATAAGCCTACAGCCTGGATCCTTGGTGATGCTGATGACCGGAACGAGGACTCCTGGCAGCAGTTGGCCCACAGCTGAGATTCTTGGTGGTGTTGGCAAGGCAGCGATGGCAGCAGAGCTGGGATCTCCTGGGGTATCGGTGTCATCATAGCTGTTCCCAGACCGGGACTCCTTGAGGACCAGAACACCTTGTAGAGACCTTTCAGAAGTCCTGAAGTTGTTCTTGAGGCCCCAGTTTGGACAGAAGATGAACTCTTGTGTAAGTAATTTCTTTTTATCTTTACTGTAACTCAAAATGGCACCAGATCACAACTTCTTAAGTTTTACGATAGCTATGAATAAGGATAAGTCAAGACTTTTGGCAAGGTACTAAACTGGGTGAGGTCAAATTATGTCAGTATTAGGCAGAAGCTAGGGATAGTTAATTGGGAGGAACTATTATCAGGCAAGTCCACATTTGACACGTGGGACTTATTTAAAGACCTGCTGATGAGAGTTCAGTAAGGAGGAAGGATAATGATGGCAAGGGAAGTTGTAAATTTTGTCAAAAGGGAAAAAGAAGCATATGATGGTTTAGGAAGCTAAAATCAGACAGGGCTTGTGAGGAATACAAAGAAAGCAGGAAAGAACTCAAGTAGGAAATTAGAAGAGCAAGAAGGGGCCATGAAATGACCTTGGCAATTAGGATTAAAAAGAATCCCAAGGCATTCTTTACATACATTAAAAACAACAGGATAACTAGGGAGAAGGTAGGACCACTCAAGGATAAAGGAGGGAACTTGTGCTTGGAGGCAGAGGATGTAGGTGAGATCCTAAATGAGTAATTTGCATCAGTATTCATCCAGGAGAAGGATATGGAGGACAGTGAGATTTGTGTGGAGCATGCTAACATGCGAGAATTTTGAGATCAAGAAAGAAGTGGTGTTGGGTCTCTTGAAGAACATTAAGGCGGGTAAGTCCCCTGGGCCGGACTGTATCTACCCCAGGTTAGTAAGAAAAGCAAATGAGGAGATTGCTGGGGCCTTGGCCAAGATCTTTGTATCCTCTTTAGCCTCTGGAGAGGTCCTGGAAGACTGGTGAGTAGCTAATGTTGTTCCTCTATTCAAGAAGGGAAAGAGAGACAATCCAGGAAAATATAGGCTGATGGGTCTCACATCAGTGGTTGAAAAGTTATTGGAGAGAATTGTTATGGATAGCATTTACGTGCATTTGGAAAAGCATGGCCTATTTAGGGAAAATCAGCATGGCTTTGTGCAGGCAGGTCATGTTTACAACTTGATTCAATTTTTCAAGGAGGTGGCAAAGGTGATCAATGAGGGTAGAGCAGGGGATGTTCTCCACATGGATTTTAGTAAGACTTTCGACAAGGCCCCTCACGGTAGGCGCATCCAGAAGATTAGGATGCATGGAATCCACGGTGACTTGGCCGCATGGATTCAGAACTGGCTTGCACATAGAAGATAGAGTGGTAGAAGAGCGTTTTTCAGGCTGGAGGTCTGTCACTAGTGATGTTTTGCAGGCATCTGTACTGGGACCTCTGCTGTTTCTGATATATATAAATGACATGAATGAAAATGTAGATGGGTGGGTTAGTACGTTTGCAGATGATACAAAGAGCTGTGGATAGTGTAGAAGGTTGTCAAAGGATACAGCGGGATATACATCAGTTGCAGATTTGGCCGGAGAAATAGCAGATGGAGTTTAATCCAGGTACCTGTGAGGTGCTGCATTTTGGGAGATCAAAAGTTAAGGAAAAGTATACAGTTAAAGGCAGAACCCTGAACAGCATTGATGTACAGAGGGATCGGTTCAAGTCCATAGCTCCCTGAAAGTAGCCATGCAAGTAGATAGGGTGGGAAAGAAGGCGTATGGCATGCTTGCCTTTTTTGGTCAGGGTATGGAGTACAAGAGCCAGGATGTCATATTGCAGCTTTATAAGACTTTGATTAGGCCTCACTTAGAATATTGTGTTTGTTTCTAGTTGCCACATTACAGGAAGGATGGGGAAGCTTTGGGACTGTTGCAGAAAAGGTTTACCAGCATGCTGCCTGGATTTGAGGCTATGAGCTAATAAGGAGAGGCTGGAAAAGTTTGGGTTATTTTCTCTGGAGTGGCGAGGCTGAGGGGAGACTTGATAGATGTCTAAAAATTACAAAATGGATAGACAGGGGTGATGGTCAGGATCTTTTTCCCAGAGTCGAAATGTCTAAAACTAGGGGGCATGCATTTAAGGTGAGAGGTGGAAAGTTTAAAAGAGATGTGAGGGGCAATTTTTTTACACAGTGAGTGGTAGGAGTCTGGAATGGGCTGCCAAGGGTGGTGGTGCAGGCAGATACGATAACTGCATATAAGAGACTTTTAGATATGCGCATCAATATGCAAAGACCAGAAGGATGTAGCAAGTTCTACAAGACAACACATATCCTCACACTGAAAAAGTAAGTCTGCAAAGATATGGGCTGTGATTGGGCAAGGGAGAATTTGGGGACTGGCTGTGTTCATGTGGCCTCTTGGCTGAAGTTTACTCCCGATGCAGCATAATCACTTTGGCTATCCACTGTGCATTTGGTAAGGTCACTTCAGGAAGAAATTGGGGTGGCACAGTGGCTCAGTGGTTAGCACTGCTGCCTCATAACGCCAGGGACCTGGGTTTGATTCCCCCTTGGGCAATTGTCTGTGTGGAGTTTGTACATTCTCCCTGTGTCTGCATGTGTTTCCTCCAGGTGCTCTGGTTTCTTCCCGCAGTCCAAAGATGTGCAGGTTAGGTGGATTGGCCATGCTAAATTGCCATTGTGTTCAGGGATTTGTAGATTATGTGGGTTTGGGGAATGGGTCTGGGTGGGATGCTCGGAGGGTCGATGTGGACTTGTTGGGCGAAGGGCCTGTTTCCACACTGTAGGGATTCTATGGATGTGGACCAAGGGCAAGAAGAAGGGGGAATCAGTTTAATTTGGTGTCATGTTCAGAACAACATCGTGGGCCGAAGGGCCCGTTTCTGTGCTGTATTGTTCTATGTTAACTTCTATGTCTATGTTAAAACACTTTTCACTGTATCTTCAAGATAAATGTGACAATAAATCATTCATTCATAGTGAGAGAGGATTTCTGATTGAAGAACAGGAGATAGAATCATTTCAGTGGAGGTAAGAAATAGTGAGGGTAGCAAACACTGGTAGGAATGGTTTATAAGCGACCAAGAGTAACAGTAATGTACAGCACTGGATAAGTCAGGAAATTAGAAGTGCAGAAAACAAGAGAAATGCAGTGATCACGACTGACTTCAATGTACAAGTAGACTGGATAAACTAAACAACCAACAATCCTCAGAGACGGAATTCCTGAAATGTTTAAGATAGTTTTGTGGAACAACATCTTGAGATACCAACTAAGGCATGGGCTATTTTAGACCTAGTGTTATTCAATGACAAAGGGCTAATTAATAGTCTTGTTGTAAAAGTACTTTTACAAATAGTGACCTTGTATGATAGAATTTTCCGTTAAGTTTGAAAAATATGGAGTTCAATCCGAAAATGGAAGTCCTAAATCTGAACAAGGGGAATTACGAAGGTATGAGGATGATGTTGGCTATGATGGATTAGAAAAATACATTAGTATAGGCAATAGACAGTATTTAAGGAATTAATGCTGGGTTTTCAACAAAAACATATTCCTTTGAGACAAAAGTACCCAATACGAACAGTGAGAGAGCTTGAGAGAGACAGTAGGAACTGCAGATGCTGGAGAATCTGAGATAACAAGGTGTAGAGCCTTCCTGCTCCTCTGATGCTGCTTGGCCTGCTGTGTTCATCCAGCTCTACACCTTGTTATCTAGTGAGAGAGCTTGGGTACTTTTATCTCAAAGGAGTATGTTTCTGTTGAAAACCTAGCATTAATTCTTTAAATACCGGCTACTGCCTATAGTAATGTATTTTTCTAATTCACCATCGCCAACATCCTCCTCATATTATTATGTTGCCCAAAAAAAACTGTAAGACTGAAGACTGTGAGAGCTTCAAAATTAAGAAAAGGAATAAGAAATTGACAAAGAAAGAGTGTGGAATTGAAAGAAAGTAGTGTTTGTAAAAAAAAAAGTAGTATTAGAAAAATTAACGGAACTGAAAATTGACAAATCTCAAGAGGCAATGACCTTCACCCTAGAGTGTTGAAAAAGAGAGCTGCAGAGACAATGCATGCATTGTTGATCATCTACCAAATTCTATTAATTCTGCAATGGTGCCTGTAAATTGTAAAGTTGCAAATGTAAATCCAATGCAGCAAAATGGCAGATGGTGTTTAATCCAAGTATGTGTGAGGTAAGGTAAGTACTGCACTTGGGATTTCACATGTTAAGGAAAAGTATACAGTTAATAGCAGGACTCTGAACAGCATTGATGTACAGAAGGATCTTGGGTTCAAGTCCATAGCTGCCCAAACGTGGCTATGCAGGTAAATAGTGTGGTAAAGAAGGCATATGGCATGTTTTATTGCATTGTAAAGAAGGCATATGGCATGGCTTTATTGGTCATGGTATTGAGTCCAAGAGTCGCCATGTCAAGTTGCAGCTTTATAAGACTTTGGTTAGGCCACACTTAGAGTATTGTATTCAATTCTGATCGCCACACTACAGGAAGGTTGTGGAGGCTTCGGAGAGGGTGCAGAAGAGGTTTTCTAGGATGCTGTCTGGATTTGATGGTATGAGCTATAAGAAGAGCTAGAAAAACTCAGCTTGTTTTCTCTTGAGCAGCAGAGATTGAGGGGAGACTTGATAGAAGTCTACAAAGTTATGAGATGCATAAATAGGGTTGATGGACAGAATCTTCTTCACAGAGTTGAAATGTCTAAAACTAGGGGGCATGCATTTAAGGTGAGAGGTGGAAAGTTCAAAGGGGACGTGAGAGGCAAGTTTTTTACACAGAGAGTGGTAGGAGTCTGGAACGCACTGCCAGGGATGGTGGTGGAGGCAGATACGATAAGGGTATTTAAGGGACTTTTAGATAAGCACGTGAATATGCAAGGAATGGAGGGATATGGACTAAGGCAGAAGGGATTAGTTTCATTTGGCATCATGTTCGGCACAACAGCGGGGGCCAAAGGGCCTGTTCCTGTGCTGTACTGTTCTATGTTTAAAAAAGGAGTGGGAGAGAAAATGGAACCACAAATCTTTTAGCCTAACATTAGTAATGAGGATTATACTAGAATCAATTGCTGATTATTCAGTATTTATTAAATAATTATCTGATTGAACAAAATAAACATGGATTTATGAAAAGGAAATTAAATTTGACAAATCTGACAGAGTATTTGAGGATTTTACTAGTTGAGTCATAAGGGGGAATCAGTGAATGTTTTAAGAACCGTGCCTTTTTATAACTATGTTTTTAAAAACTGTGGACTATAAGAAGAAAGACCGATTTTTAAAAACAGGTTTACCAGAATTGCTGCAAAATTTCGCAAGAAACTTGATAACTATCGTGAATACTTTTTTCTGCGGCTACAGCTCCTACAATGTGCAGACACGGAAACATGGAAAATAGACGCAGGCATAGGCTGCTGAGAAAGAAAACTGATCCTTCCAATTTTTAAGGAAATTAATATTGAAACTGAGATTGAAGCCAAAAATTCCACATAGACTGAAACTGATTGAAACGTATAAATAGAGATAGAATAATTAGAGGCCCGAGGTTAATTCCAGCAATGCAATGCAGGCAGGCTGAACAAAACAAAACTTGATCCAGAATCTCAGTATAAGCAAATATACAGTTGTGATTGTTTCTCTTACTTAAAGATAACATTGGTGGATCTACGCCATCCAGACTTTTGGAAGCAGAATTGAGGAAGTCCTACAAATGGGTGTCATTTTTGGTGACAACTGTGCATCTGGAACTGAGGTAAATTTTGTGCTGCTACCGGGTGACGATTAGGTTAAATTCTAGAAGAAAAGGAACAGAAATTTATTGTGTAGATGTTAATCGTCAGCAGGTTTCTTTACCCATGTTTACCCAGATGCCATGAGATTTGGTGTCCAGAGTTAATGTTGAGAACTTCCAGGGTAAATCCTGGCTGCATACCACTGTGTCACCACCTATGATGAGTAAGTCCTGCAAATGTAGACATGGCTAGGTGTCACAAAATTATAGAGATCTACAGCATGGAAAAAGCACCAATGGCCCACTGAGTTTGCGCTAGTCAAAAATAAGCACCTGTGCATATCTAAATACTTATTAAATATTATGAGGATTTCTGCTTGTGCCATTCTTATGGGGACTGACTTCCAGGTTCCCATCATCTTCTGGGTGAAAAATTGTTTGCTTGCATCCCCTTTAAATCTCCTGCCCCTTACCATAAATCTATGCCCCAGTCATTGATCCCTCCACCAAGAGGAAAAGTTCCTTTCTGTCTATCCTATCTGGACCTCTCAATTGTATACATTTCAATCATTCCGCTCCCCCACCCCCCAAGTCTCCTCTGCTCCAGGGTGAACAACTCCAGTCTAGCCAATCTCTCCTCGTAACTCAAATTCTCCAGACCAGGCAACATCATGGTAAATCTCCTCTGCACCCTCTCCACTGCAATCACACCCCTCCAACAATGTGGATTCCCAAACTGCACACTATATTCTAGCAGTGGCCTAACCAACCTTTTATACTGTTCCAACATAACCTTCCTGTTAAACTCAATTCCTCATCCAATAAGGGCAAGTATCCCATATGTTTTCTTAACTGTTTTATTTATCTGTCCCTCTAGGGGCCAGTGGTTATGCACATCAAGATCCTACTGATCTCAGTGCTCCTTAGTCATGTTTATCATATATTCCCTTGCCTCGTTTGTCCTGTCCAATTGTATCACCTCACACTTACCTAGATTAAATTCCATTTGCCACTGGTCAACCATCTGACTAGCACAAGTATGTGTTATTGTAATCTCAGGCTACCCTCCTCACTATTTACAAGCCCACAAATTTTCATATTATCTACAAATTTACTGATCAACCTCCTACATTCAAATCTAAATTATTTATATATTTTTACATGTATCATTGTCATTCCTGGTGCCTAGGTTGTTATAAAGTGATCTTTCCAGTTTCTGTAGTTGTTTAATAAAACTGAACAGCTTTCAAACTATTCTAGAGAATATTTAGGAATCACCTATATTGCTCTGGGTCTAGAGTCCCATATAGGCTGGACCAGTTAAGGATTGCAAATAAGGATACTTCCCTAAAGAACACTTCGGCCACAGATGGTTTTTTCTGAAAAACCACGATGACTACGATGACTAACATTTGATTCCAGATTTATTGAATTAAAATTCTGTGAGAAATCATGGTCGGTTTTGAACCTGTGACCCCAGATTTTTAGCCAAGGCCTCTGGATTGCTAGTCCCATGATATTACCTCACTCTTGGTGAGTGAGGATTGGTCTGTCACCAGCAGGCTATGGGTGAGGTTTTCCCTATCACCACCAGGTTGTGGGTGAGGATCCCCAGACTCCAGCAGATCGTGTGTGGGGTTCTCCAGGATGCAACAGCCGGAGTGAGGCTCCCCTGTCTCTGGCAGTTTTCGGCTAAGATTTCCCAGCCCAGTAGCCTGTGAGGAGAGGTGACGTTCCTCTGTCTCCAGCAGACCTTGGTGGGAAGTTCCTCTGTCTCCA
>NC_063344.1:40887294-40889680 GCF_021869965.1 Rhincodon typus | reverse complement strand
GGTGGGAAGTTCCTCTGTCTCCAGCAGACCTTGGTGGGAAGTTCCTCAGGCTCCAACAGCCTGTGAATAAGGTTCCCCAGGCTCCAACAGCCTAATGGCAAGGTTCCCCAGGCTCCAACAATCTGCCAGTGAAGTTTCCCCAGGCTCCAGTAACCTATAGGTGAGGTTTTCCTGATTCCAGGAGCGTGTGGGTGAGGTTCTGATGTCTCCAACAGACTGGGAGTGAAGTACCTAAGGCTCCAGCAGTCTGTGGGTGAGGTTCCATCATCTTCAGCATCCTGTTGGTGAGGTCCACTTGTCTCCAGGAGCGTATGGGTGAAGTTCCCCAGTCTCCAGCAGTCTGTTGTTGAGGTTCCACTGTCTCCAGCCAACTGTGGGAAAGGTTCTGCTGTCTTCAGCAGCCTGGAGTTGAAGCTGCATTATCTCCTGCAGCCTGGGGATGATGTTCTGCTGTCTTCAGCAGCTTGTCAATTAGAATCCCATATATTCAACAGTGTGGGTGAGGTTCCCAGTCAATAGCAGTGTGTGGGGGAAGATCCTCTGTCTCCAGCAGACTGTGGGTGAGTTTCCCCAGGTTCCAACAGCATGTTGGTGAGGTTCCCGAGACTCCTGTTGCCAGCGAATGAGGTTCTCCAGGCTCCAGCAGTCCGTTGTTGAGGTTCCCACTACTCCAGTAGCCTATGGGTGAGGTTCTTCTGGTTCCAGTAGCCCTAGAGTAATTTCCGACGGTCCAGTAGCCAGGAGTTGAGGTTCTCGGGACTTCAGCAGTTCACCGAGGTTCCAGCAATCTATGAGGGAGGTTCTCCAGTAATCTGGGGAGTGACGTTCCGGAAGCTCCAGTTACCTGTGGGTCGTAAACCCGTTAGAATGATCCACGTCAGAACTGCGTCGCCGCCGATTGTGGGAGGAGCTTGTTGCTAGTAGCCGACATCTAGGATCTGGAACCAGGCAGCGGCAGGTGAGGGCAATTTTGTTTTGGAGTTGTCGGTAGTCGGGATCTAGTGATGGAGTAGTACGTGGCTCTCGTCGGAAGTTTACTGCTTTTCCCGGAGAAATGTGAACACTGCTGCCGGTGTGCAAGCAATTCCTTTCACTCGATTGAGACTGAGTTTGGCCTGGTACCAGGCGGCAGCTTGTGTTCATGAGGACCTGATGCTAAAGTCCGTTTCTCGTCCCATAAAGGGGACTGATTCTGGCAGTTAAACCGCTGCCACCGGCCGAGCAGTTTGGGCCTTGCTTTGGCTCTAATCCGCCACACTAAGGCTGTCGAGTATCTGTTTTTCAGAAAGAATTGCGTTTGCACAAAATTTGTTTGACCTTGCGTTATAGATGTTGCGAAAGAAAGGCCTGGTATATAGTACTTTCATTTGTCACTGCTCCTTTGGAAGAACTTGAGACAGTTTAGTGCAGTGTATTGTTTACAAAGATTTTACACTGCAAAAGTGAATTTTCGTAACATAATCCAGAAATTTGGCCGTCTAAATGTTCTAATCACATTATAATCCCTGGTTTTTGAGATTAAATTACAATTCCTTTGACATTGCATTTCTTCAACTAAAGTAATGCTTATATTAATAGGCTGACATTTTTGAATGTGAGATGTTCAAAAGCATGTAAAATTACTGCATGTACATACATGCTAATAAGGTAAATTCACCACAATCTGCGAGGGTCATAGGGCTAGTTTCTCATTAGGGACTAATGAGTATCTTAAATCTGAGGGCCACCACACTTTAGGCGGGTGGTGAGGTTGAGAATGAGGGACCTTCATGGTAACATGTCTGTTGTACATCGTGGCGTAGCCATCTGAGTTAACTATTTATCAAACATGCTAGTATTAACAGTATAAAATATGTTTACATTATGTTCTGAAGTTCATCATTTATAGTTTATTGCATAAGGAACTGACGGCTCAAACATAACTGGAGATAGGATGTTGTGATTTGCTCAATTTTTTGCAATTTAGTATAATTGAATATTTCAGTGAAACTTTAAAATAAGTTGCTGCTTATTGCAAACTGGTACTGTTATGTAAATTTACTTAAAATAGTTTTAGTTGACTTGATTTGTTTGGAATCATTCCTCATTAAGTGTAATTAGTCTGTGGTACTGTTCTATCTGCACTACTGGGCAAATTTTTCAGTTATTCATCTAATTTCCTTTTCAGAGTTATTGTGAATTTGCCTCAACTTCAGCATCCTCCCTTTAATGCAGTGTATTCCAGATTATTTCAATTTGTGTTTTTTTTAATGTATCTTCTGGTTTTTTTACTAATTACCTTCAACTATGACCTCTGGCCTTCTGCCACTGGGATGTTTTCCTTAGCAAAACTTGAATATTGCTGAAGAAAAGGCATGCTGTTGAAGTTATTAATCTTGCATTCATC
>NC_063344.1:40847722-40886894 GCF_021869965.1 Rhincodon typus | reverse complement strand
TTAACAATAGTCCCGCTTCTCTCCCCAAAAAATTCTATGAACTTAATCAAACATGATTTGCCTCTAACAAATTCTTTTAGGCTTTCGTTTTATGAACCTGTTTTCCCCCAGGTGTCAAGTTTCTCCACCATTGTTGCAACTTGATTGCCCTGTAATTACTGAGTTTACTACCTGCCCCCCTTTTTCAACAAATGTGTAACATTAGGGCGACGCAGTAGCTCAGTGGTTAGCATTGCTGCCTCACAGTGCTAGAGACATGGGTTCAATTCCACCCTCGGGCAACTGTCTGTGTGGAATTTGCACATTCTCCCAGTGTTTTTGTGCGTTTCCCCCAGGCACTTCAGTTTCCTCCCACAGTCCAAACATGTGCACATTAAGTGGAATGGCCATGTTAAATTGTCCATAGTCTCCAGGGATGTGCAGGCTAGGTGGATTAGCCGTGGGAAATGCAGGGCTACATGGAGAGGATAAGGGGCGGGTCTGGGTGGGATGCTCTTCGGAAGCTTGTTGTGGACTTAATGGGCTGAATGGCCTGCTTCCACATTGTATGGATTCTGTGATTTGCAATCTAGCAGACCTTTGGTCTGCTCCCATTATCATGGAAGATTTAGACAGAGCCTCGACTCTGTCCACCCTGATTTCTCTCAGCGATGATGCCAACCTTTAAGCATCTCCACTTTGTATTCTTATCTTATCAATTTTCCCTATATCTACTCCTTTACTGTGATGTTGGAAGCATCCTCTTTCGGTGAAAGACAAATGCAAAATATTCAGTCTCAGCCATGCTCTGTGTCTCTGCGGAAAGATCTTTGCTGATTCTTTACTGGTCACCTTGTCTGTTTAACTATTTTCTTACTGTTGGTATGTTTTTCACTTCATGTTTTATATCTTTTGCATTGCACTATAGAATTGTTTTCAATGATTAAAATTTATTGTGTTCAATTCAGAGGAAATTTGAATTTTGTATTAATTTTATAATCTGAGAAATTTTTAAGTAAGCGCAGTACAAATTTGAGTCTGCAAAAGAGGAGGAAAGAATAAATCATTTAAAATCTAGTCGAGTGGAGCAGGCAATACTTAATTTATTTTGGAAAACTGATGAACAATTTAAAGGGTCCTTTAGAATATAAAACCTGGAGCCTCTGCCATTTGTTTCTATTTGTAGGAGGAATCCCTGAGAATAAAACTCAAATTTGTCACTTTGCCCTTTTGAACCATCAGAACTCCTATACCTTCCTACAGTTCCTCACATATCAGCCCGTTTTAAGCCTGTAGATACACATTACTATTTTCCATATTCATAGCTTGCTCCTTTCTTTATGCTCCGGACACATTAAAAATTTTATTCTTACAATTATGGTGTAGAGTTGGCTATTGTGTGCTACCAGCAAGTACCAAATATTGGATCCAAATGATACACAATTTATGACTCCAGTGATGTTTGCAAAGTTAGTTCAGTCTGATTTCTTTGTTTTAAAAAGTCCACTAACAAACAATTACTTCACCATTATTTACAAGATTTATAGTTTCTACTATTCAAAAGATTTTTAAGTAATGAGGGAAGTTTTTATCTTAAAAATGCAGCTAAAGACATATGAGTTAAATTGTTTAAGTTAACAGTAGCAACTCTTTGGTAGTGCCACCTAACTCAAAGAAATCATGATCACAGGTACTGCAGTCCATAAATATGATCTGGTCTGAACAAGTCATGATAACAAGTATGTGTTAAAAATTTTAAATACCAGTGTTGAATAACTTTGTTCTGATTTTTTCTCTTCTTGAGACATGGATTCAAAATCAGTTCTGGTGGAAATGTGTTCAACAGAGTTGATAGTTGATTCTTCCTGGTTATTGAGAATTCTGAATAAAATGAGTTTGATCATTTGTGCTTTCTGTGCATTTCAATTTAGAAACAGCTTGAAATTCAGCAATTAAGGTTACTGTAGTAGGGCTTCAATTCAAATAGCATACAGAAATTAAAACAATACACACAGGCTGCAGAAATGTTTTCCTGAGACTCAGGCTGTTAAGTATTGTTGAGGGAAATTCTTAATTAAAATGGAAATTGCTCTTTAACATGCAGAAAATCTGTGATCTAAGTAAGTGCATCCAGAAATATTTAACTGCTCATTATGGACAACATTTTTGACTGAAATTTTATAACATTTTCCTGACTATTTTTGTTTTTAGGCTCCTCATGTGATGTATTGATTGAAGAACTGAGCTAAGTCTTCTGATCTGACATGCCGTCATCAGATATACCCAAAGAACGGAGCAGGCAACGTGTTCGTAATCCCATTGAAGCTTGGCATGCACAAAATGATGTGTGGAACCATGAAACCAATTTGGAAATGGATGAAAACAAAAGCCTTTTAGAAAACTATGACAGCGGATTATTGGAACCTGATCATAAAATAGTCCTTTCAAATGATTTCAATAACATTTTATTGCTCTTATTCCTTTATGTCCTGCAAGGAATTCCACTTGGTTTGGCTGGGAGCATCCCACTTATACTACAAAGCAAAAATGTTAGTTATTCAGACCAAGCTATGTATAGCTTTGTGTTTTGGCCTTTCAGTTTAAAACTACTATGGGCGCCCTTAGTGGATGCTGCTTATTTTCCAACCTTTGGGCGGAGGAAATCTTGGTTGGTGCCAACTCAGTATTTTTTGGGTCTTTTTATGCTTTGTCTGTCATTTGAAGTGGATGCATTACTGAAGAGTGATGAACACACTAGCCCCAATATTGTTAAACTTACAGTTGTGTTCTTTATATTTGGATTTCTGGCTGCCACTCAGGATATAGCAGTGGATGGCTGGGCATTAACTATGCTATCCAAAGAAAATGTAGGACTTGCTTCTACTTGCAATTCAGTTGGACAGACAGCAGGATACTTTCTTGGTAATGTACTTTTCTTGGCATTGGAATCAGCAGAGTTCTGCAACACATATCTACGTTCTCAATCTCAACCAACTGGAATTGTCACTCTCTCAGGTAAAGTTTTGAAGATTTGATTTTAAAATTGTTCAGCTTTAAATCTCAAATTTCTTCAGAAAGAGCTTCTGAAAAGCTCTTGAGCTAAAATAAAGGAATTGGAATATTCTAGTTGAAGTGCATTGAAAATTATTGTCTTTAACAAAATTTGTTTTATCAAATTTAGCACTTTACCTGCAGTGCCAGTTATGCTTTAAAGTGTCTCTGGTGACTTTTGGTGTCTATGGTGTTATCACTGTTCACTTCGATGAATTTCAAAGTCTTAGAATCTGTATGCAGTTTCAGTGTAAAATCTCTGGATGGCAACAGTTGTTGAGAACAAACATAGGACTGAACAGCAAGCAAAAGTTATTTAAGTCTGTTCTGCTTTTCAAAGAGATCAAGATGTGAAGATGCCCGTGTTCGACTGAGGTGGAAAAAGTTAAGTTACGTGACACCAGGTTATAGTCCAAAAGGTTTATTTGAAATCACAAGCTTTCAGAGCTTAGCCCCTTCATAGCACTTCACCTGACGAAGGGACTACGCTCCAAAAACTTGTGATTTCAAATAAACCTGTTGGACTATAACCTGGTGTTGTGATTCAAAAAGGCCTTGTCATATCAATGCCATGTTCCTGTCTTAGCTCAGTTGGCTGGATGGTTGGTTTGCAATGTAGAGGGATGCCAACTGCATAGCTTCAATTTCCATACTGCTGAGGTCACCATGAAGCCTCTGCTTTTTGAACCTTGTCCGTTGCCTGAGGTGTATTGACTCTCCAGTTAAACTTGCCACTCACCTCTGATGGGAGAGCAGCCTATGGTTCTCTGGGATCATGGTGACTTTCATTTCCTGTCTGCAACCCATAACCCTTGATTTTCGAAAGGCAGGGGAATCTATTTAACTGTGCCTTGAATAAATGCAATATCCCAGTTTCCACTGCTTTTCAGGAAAAGAATTCCACGTATTAATACCCTCCAAAAACAAAGAATCTTCTCTCATCAAGTAATATGAAGAATGTGTTTCTTTAAATAAAACAGAAGAGAGAGGCCAAAGTGAATAAAGGCTCGTTGGATAATGAAGCTAGGGAAACAATAATGGAACCAGGAAATGACAGAGAGGTTGCATTAGCCATTATGGTGGAGGACACTTAACAAACAACACTCCAAAAAATACTATATCAAGGGAGAAAAATACAGTATTTATCACTAGGGAAACTAATGGAGTCAAAGGTCAATAAGTCTCCTGGACCTGATGGGTTGCATCCTAGGGTATTAAAAGAAGTAGGTACAGAGAAAGTGACACAGGTCGTAATCTCCAAAGAATCCTTAGATTCTGGAAAAATCCCAGAGATTTGGAGAACTGCCAAATTCAAAAAGGGAACGATATAAATAAACAATACGCCAGTTAGCTTAACATCTGCCATTTGGATAATTTAGAATCTATTATAAAGGATGCAATAGCAGTGCATTTAGAAATAGTAATCAAGCAGAGTTGGTATGACTATTGATGGGTAAATTATGCCTCACAATATTATTACCATCTCAAAGAATTCTAATAAGCAGAATAGGTAAAAGGGAAACAGAAGATGTAATATTTTGTTTTCCAAAAGTATTTGACAAGGTACTGTACATAAGCCTACTTAAGAGCCCATTACATTGAGGATAGTATATTAGCATGGATAGACAATTGGCTGTATTAGAATACAGAGAGTTGGAATAAAGGGGTCATTTTTAGGCTGACAAAATAAAACTATAGTAGTACCACAGGGTTCAGTGCTAGGAAAATTATTTACAAATTACATAACTGATTTGGATGAGGGAGGCAAATCTATTATCAACAAGTATGTGGATCACACAAAAATAGGTAGGAAGGAGAATGATGAGGATGATAGTCTGCAAAGAGATCTTTATACAGAGAGTGGTGAGTGCGTGGAATGCGCTGCCGGCGGTGGCCGTGGAGTCAGATACATTAGGGACATTAAAGCGACTCTTGGATAGGCACATGGATGATAGTAAAATGTAGGGCATGCAGGGTAGTTTGATCTTACAGTAGGATAATAGGCTGGCACAACATTGTGGGCCGAAGGGCCTGTACTGTGCTGTACTGTTCTATGTTCTAAAGGGATATAAACAGTTTAAGCAAATGAGAGGTTGTGAACTTTGACTGAATGAATAGAGGAGCTGAGTGTTATTTAAATAGAGAAAGATTGCGGCAAGCTTTGGCACAGAGGGATTTGCTGATCCTTGTGCACGAATCACAAAAGGCAAGCATTCAAGTTTAGCAGGGAAGGCAAATGGAATGTTGACCTCTAAAATAAAGGGAACGGAGTATAAAACCAGGAGTCTTGCTAAAGCTGTACAAAATGTGATCCTGGGCATGGAAGGATTTTCAGATCAGGATGGGTGAGTAGATTGGGCCTGTATTCATTGGCGATTAGAAGAATGAGAGACAACCCTATTGAAACATTCAAGATTCTTCGGGGGCTGGGCAGATTAGATGAGGACAGGTTGTTTTCCCAGGTCGAAGAGTTTTGGACTAGAGGGAATAGTTGGATAAGATAATTTAGGATGAGATGAGGAATTTCTTCATGTAGTGATTCTGTGAAAGTCTTTACCACAGAGTGCTGTTGAGGCTTGGTCATTAGGAATACTCAGTGCTGAGACAGACCGATTTTTTTTTAAATCGGTAAGGGAATAAGGGCAAATGGGAGAAAGGCAGGAAAGTGGAATTGTGAATGATTTGATCAACAATGACCTCATTAAATGGCAGAACAGACACACGGGCTGAATGGCCTGCTTCTACTCCTATATCTAATGATTTTAAACGAGATCTATTTATTCTTAAACTGTGTTTAGTTTTAGTCTTCCCGCTACAAGATAAAAGATGTTTTTGATATCCACCCTATTGAGTACCCTCATATTTCAATAAGATGCAGCATGGTGGCTTAGTGGTTAGCACTGGTGCCTCATAGCATCAGAGACCCGGGTTCAATTTCAGCCTCAGGCGACTGTCTGTGAGGAGTTTGCACATTCTCTCCGTGTATGCATGGATTTCCTCTGGGTGCTCTGGTTTCCTCCCACAGTCCAGAGATGAGCAGGTTAAGTGGATTGGCCATGCTAAATTGATTGGCCATGCTAAATTGCCCATAGTGTCGGGGGGAGGAATGCAGGGATAGGATAGGAGGTGGGTCTGGGTGGACTTGATGGGCTGAATGGCCTGCTTCCATGATGATCACCTTATTCTTTGAAACCCCCTGTAGATATAGGCATAACATATTCAATCTATCTTCATAAGTCTTTTATCCCAGGAATGAGTCACATGAATCTTCTCTGAATTGCTTCTAAGACAACTAGATATTTTGTTCAAATAAGGAGACAAACTGTAGAAAATAGTTTTTAGTATTCTTGTTTGAAAATATATTGTATCTTTTGGAATGCCAACCACTGACACCTTGTGATTGGTAAAGTTGCTGCCACCAATTCAGACTTGACGAGAATAGGCTCTTATCTTAAGAAGGATGTTGTTTATGGCACAACGTGAATTGAGTACAAATTACATTAGTAAGATTGACATTGTTACTAAGACAACCAGGAGACCAAGAAAATAAATCTTCGCTCTATAACATCTGGGTGGGCAGAGTTTAGCAGAGTCTCCAGCATTAACAGTTTCAGAAATATAATCTCCTCCCAAGCCTTTTTTCCCCGATTGTTAACATTTATATGTTTATGTACATCATAGTGACAATGGCCAACCCTCAATTTCATAATTCTTCAGAACATGCTCTTTTTGGACTTTGAAGATTAGTAGGTCTTTTGCTTCAGGACTGTTTAACCTTGGTTTTGTCTTGAGCCTGTGTGGTCTGTTAAAGTACCTGTACACAAGAAAATTGTTTAATTTCTTGGAAGCCTTCCCTGACAGTTTTTTTTCCTACTAAATGGGATGGTCAGTCTGGAAGCTTAACTGGAAAACCCTTGTCTCCTGAATTTCTTTCGCAGGAGAACTATTTCTTTTAGGCCGTGACCCTTCAACATCTGGGGGACTGTTAATCTCCTGAATATACCTCTGAAGACGGATGTTGAAACGTGCACTTTCATTTTTGTAATATTTGGATTTCTTCATGACAGCATTTCTGGACCAAGTAGTTTCTTCTTGACCGTATCCTAAATTTCTGCCAGTTAGTTTCTACTTCATTGTATCTTTAATCTGTAGCTGTCTATCGTTCCACCACAGTTTTAGCTATTATGGAATCATTTTCAGCCCATCTTCAGTCTGTGTAGCAAACAAAAACTGAAATTGCTGGCAAAACTACTGGCCTGCCAGCATCTACTGTTCTGTTTTATTTCAATCGGTGTAGCATCTCTATCTAATGAAATATATCTGTATTGAAGAATGTAAACTCTTTACTTGACCTGTAGGTTCAATTGAACATCTTCATTCTCCCTCTGGAAGTTGTATTACAGGTGAAAACAAGAAGTTCACATCCTCATTCCTGCTCGTTGAGGATTGTCTTAAATCTTATCTGTATTGATAATTCTGTGGAAAATGAAGAACTGGAATATTCCTCTTGAACTTATTGGTTTATCATCAAATTCTGATGTGCTTCTACAATTTGTTCAACAAGCTATTTTGATGCTTGAACAATTTTAGTAGAAGACTGAGTGGGCTCAGGTATCAAAAGACCTTGCTGTTGACCATGCACTTATCTTGACTTCATCTTGGAGGAGTTCAGCTAGCTACAATGAACAATGATATATCAAGCAAGACCAAGTTATAGTAAGTCTGCGCAAAGACATTTCTATCAGAGAGAGAGAGAGGGGAGAAAGAGTAAAGAGATCAAGGGATGGGAAGTAGAGAATTTCATTCAGCTTCCTAAATTCATGATGGAACCCAAAACGACAATTCATTGAGATTATTTTACACTGGCATTACAGAATTGTTCTATACTGTCAACAGAATGGAAATCTGCAATTATACATGGTTGACATGAAGATTTTCTATTCCAATCTTCACTGAAGAAAATTCAGATGACAAACCAAAGTTTGTGAGAAGGTGCAGACAGCAAAACAAAAGGGCAGTACTCTTGGGTTCCACCATTACATAATTTTTTTTTGTTGCAGTGTTGCTTGTAGCATACTTTCAAATTTGTTTTACATCTATAGGCTGCAACGTCAGTCTCTTCACCCATGATAAATGCTCTGATAAGATAGTCACATTATCCCTGTGTCACATGTAAAACTGAGATGTCACCGACATCAACAGGTTATGTAAAACTTGAGTTGGTTGACTTACCAATTTGCCCTAAGAATGCACTGTGCATCTTTTCTAATGACACTAACTCTATTGCATTAGTACCTTTTGTGTGAATAGCTATTTGAAATTTTTCAGTTCTGTAACTGTGGTCCTACTTGTACACATCTTTTGGAAATGACCTATAGTTTTACAATGACAGCATTTTTATTAAAAATAGCTGTGTGTTGCTCTTGCCTGTGAGGCTTTGTTGATCACGGCATTGACACCGAAACTGAGTAGGCCAAGCAGCAGATGGCTTGTCTCATGTTTTATAAATTCAATAGATTCTGTTACTCTCCTATGATAAGGTTGTCCTTCTTCCCTCAGTATTTCTCTGTGACTCTAGCTACTTCCAGCACAATCCGAATAATATTCTCCAAAATCAGATCTTCTGTTGATTATAACGAATTTGACAAAAACTCATCAGTAATTCCAATAGTAATTGTGTTGTTTTACTGGAGCTTTGAAATCAGAATTTTATGGTCATATTTTCCATTAATCTATTGATCAGTAATTATCTGTGGACTCCCTGGATGCTGAACTCTTCTATGAAATCTTGTTCTTTCAAGAAATTTACATTCTCAGGTGAAAGTAATTGAGGAACCTTATAGAACTTTATCAAAAGTATTTATGCTTATTATGTTTAGAGAAGCTATAACATCAGCTGTAGGTCCTGTTGATAAAATAGTGTATTTACTTGTTTGCCTGTAATATAGTGTGTAGTTTGGAAGCAGGATCTTAAGAATAGTTTACTCCAAAGCAATGAATCCTTTCTCTGAAATTAAATCTGCTAGACAGTATTATTTCTGCCATTTCTTATTGTTTCTTCTTTTAAAGCTTTTCAATTCTGCAGCATCTCAGTGCTTTATTTTCTTGGCTTGGCAGGCCATTAAATCTGCAGCAAAAACAAAGTTGCTGGAAAATCTGAGTAGGTCTGGCAGCATCTGTGAAGTAAAAATGAGAGCTAATGTTTCATGTCTGGTGACCTTTCCTCAGAACTGGAAGGGTCACTGGACCCAAAACATTAGCTCTGATTTTTTTCTTCACAGATACTGCCAGACCTGCTGAGATTTTCCAGCAACTTTGTTTTTGTTCCCGATTTACAGCATCCGCACTTCTTTTCGTTTTCATTAAATCTGCTGTATAGCAATAAGGTCTGAGAAAGGGTCCCAACTCGAAACGTCAAATTTCCTGCTCCTTGATGTTGCTTGGCTTGCAGTGTTCCTGCAGCTCCACACTGTTATATCTGTATAGCAATGCTTTCTGTAATAAAGCAATGTTGTATCTCAGTACTGTTTCTTGGGGATTTTCCTGCTTTTTTTGCAACCAAAATGGAGGTTTTCCACTTACTTTCACAGGCAAAATGAATGATTTCCTTCTGTTTGTGACCTAAGTAATAACTCCATCCTTTTTTGGAATTTTCTGCAGCCTTTCTTCTTCTTGCCTGAACTGCAGTTTAAATTATGTATTCTCTGCTCTTATTTCAGCCTCCATAATTCTTGCTATCTTCTTCAGTTAGAGACTGTTGGTCTTTCAAATTTCCCTGTTGATGTCTTACTTCTGGTTTTGCAACATTACTGATGCTGTGACCTTGGTTTAAATGACTACGGCCTTTGATTTCCCTGCTGTAGCTGTGCTTCGTGTTCACTTGCTATGGCAACAACTTTGATCATAAGCTTTAAGTACTCCTATCCCCCTCTATCCAATCTGCACAGTTAATTTAGCATTATCCCTATACCCAACAGGAACTTTTACTGTCACTCGTGGACCTCCAATGCCTCTTTCCTCCCAGGCTGAATTTCTCAATTGAGACTGGTCCTACAAATTTTTCACTTAGTTACAAATTTCTAGCAGATGTGTTAAGCTTCTAGCAAACACTTTTATTTTTATACCAGGTATGAATAAAAAACTTTACAATTAAGCACTGCTTCTCCCTTGTTAGTCTTACAACTGGTTTCTGTGCAGACAGTCTCTCAGTTCAGCTACTGCATCTACCAACTGTATGAGTAGTTCTTTAAATTATAGCTTTTAAAGCTGTAAACATACAGTACTGGTCCTGGATCTATTGGAATTCTCACCATTCTAATGTTGTATTAAACAACAGTGCATGCTGCTGTTACCATGTATGTTTTGGGGTGCCAACTGCTGACTGCCATTAATTGAGTCTTAACAAGAAGAGACTGTCTTCAACAGGATGGTGTTACTTCATAATAGCAATTGGATATAAGTTAGTTTAACATAGATATTATTAATAAGATTGTTGGGACACCTAGGATATGAGTCTTCACTCTACAAAGTAATTACTTTAAACAGTAATATGTAGTTTAGAAGGGGAAACAGTGTACAGCTACACATTGCTAAAATTCCTTTTTGTTGAATATCAAATCAGTTTATACTCATAAGGTCAGCTTTGCAAAGTTTGCACCTATGCTACTCAAACAGCGCACAAAAAGAACTCTGCTACCCAAGTTTTAGAATGATTTCAATATAGCCCATTTGAACAAACACCACTGGAATGGCTCAACCCTGTACTCAAATTATTGCACTCCCAGTTGATTACAAACATTATACATGTAACAACTGTTAACCCATTAATAGCTTCTGAAAACCCAACAGACTTGTTTTCCAGGTTTGGCAGCATTAAGCTTTTGTCAAGTTTCTCCCCTATTGTTATACTGATACATCACATGTCGGAGTGTCACTCCTGATCTGATAATGGAGACAGATGAGAAATATCTGTTGATTTGCAGATATTCAACATTGGCATTTCACAAAGTCACCGTTATAAATGTATGTTCTGTCCTTCAGGGTTGCTTGTAGGGCTTCAGAAATAGGAGCTCTTCTATCAGACATAAGGCTGGGAATGGACTACAGAGTCATTAATGGAGGAGCAGCAAGAATGGAAGAGATAGAAATGCTCCTCCGTTCATAGATGTTTGTCTTCAACACTTTGTTCCAGCTCTTCCAAGCAAGGATTCCCTCTCCACCCTTTGTTTCACTAAGCTTTGATTGGAGCAGCAGCACAGGTGGGAGAGAGGAACTCAACATTGCAAGTGTTCAAATTGCAAATGTGGGAAAGACAGAATCTGTTTCGAGAAGGAGCTCCATCTCTCTCATGTTTGCTGCTCCTCCAGTCACAACTCCAGCTGGTGCTGGGAGACTTCCAGTTGACCACTCCCAATATAGCTACTGATGGCGCTAGCTGAAACGGAAACATTGCCTGATTGTTGTACCCTTGCTCCTTGGCCACCATGCTTCTGTTATGCAACTCCAGCAGCACCTGGTACCAGTTTTCCTGCTTGCTCTCGCAGTTGTTATCTGTATCAAAGATCTTGTTTTGGGTGTAAAGGGCCACCCAGGTGTTTGTTCTTGGAGTGGGCCCTCCTGTTGATATGGAAGCAGCTCTCCATGTGAACCAAGATCATGGGAATGCTCACATTGTCCATTTCTTCTTGTGCTACCTGAGCTGGACCATCCCAGCTTGCTTTGAACTAACAGTTACTAAGTAAGTTATGAGAGATGTTGGTCATGAGTCTCATTACTGTTTAGATTTTGGTTTTGCTTTTGTTCTGCTAATATGGATAAGAAAGCTAGTTTACAGGTGACACTGAAAATAAAGGTACCTATACTAAATGAACTGCATCAGTTCAAGAAGGCAGCTCACCTTTTGAGGGCAACTAGGATGGGCAGTGAATGCCTGCCCAACCGAAATGCACCCAAAACCATTATGAATAAAGACAATTATTCACATTTAATGTGTTTTAAATTGCTTTTAGGTTTCAAAATGCTACCGGCCATGGGGGAACTTGCTTTGGGAGTTTACAGCACTAGCACAATATAAAGTTGGATTCAAAATCTGAATCAATATGTATGTTCCACTTAATTTCCAGTGAAGTTTAATAGCTTATTTCATCAATATGTTCTGTGCTTGTCCTTTTATTGCTGCTCTGTGATTCCTTTTGTTCTGTGGATTTGCTTTGTACTATAATTCTGGAAAAAAATCATATTCCTTGATTGCAAGTGCAGCTGCTGTGCCATTTTAAAAAAAAAATACAGGAATTTTAATTTTTTGTTTGTTAATGCAAAATTGCTAATGTCTACCTAGTCAAGTCTTCATGCATCTTCATGGAGCACTTGCATATAAATTTGATGAGTGAACAAAATATTAAATGTAGTGGAACCCTTGGTCAATGGAAGATATTTAAGTTATTGCTGTTTGGATAGCTGGTATGGTATTTGACAGGCAAATCTATATTCCTAAATATATCTGAATTCATTGAGGACATTAATTTGAAAGGAATTGAAATTAAGGAGTGGCTACTGCATGTAGCTAGAATACTATATCGTTGCATTGTATCTTCAAAGTACTTATCTCGTTTTCTTTCCTTCACTTCTCACCACCTTTGCAATTTCTCATAATGGATAAAACATTTGTCTTAAACAAAATTATGCATGAATATAACATTTAGCTGAAATCTCAGTGCAAGCATGAATCTCTAACCTTCAATGACTTTAAACTGCGAGATTTAAATAATTTGACTTTCTGAGAGATGTTAGCAATTGCTCATTCATTGTACTTTTACAATTCTACACATCTGAAGTAACTCAGCATTTACATTTCATCATGGATTAATAAAAAGTGCAACAATTTTTTTTAGCCCCTCACCTTGCAATGTCTTGCCACTTTGCACTATAATAGTTCAGATCTTCTAATCAAGGTCAGATACTTGGGCTAGGAGCCTTTCACCTTAAGTAATCTAGTCCAGGAAAGGAATTGATGCGGCTAGCAGCAGAATGAACTGGTGTTGAAACCATGCTTCTTTTTTGACACCAGCTGTTTTAAAGATTTGTAGGTCCTGAAGGCACTTTAATAGATGCTGAGAGAAGGTTTAAAGGCAAGTGGGAGAGGGTATAAGGTGCCAGATAGGTGAGGAAGTTGGGGTGTTGGAGTCAGATCTAGTTGAAGCTAGTTGGGGGTTGTAAAGACCATCTCTTTTTAGTTTTTTGATTGTGAAACAAAATGGGGAAAATAACTGGGGGAAAATGGATTGTTGAAAAGATAACTGCATTGTTAAAAACAGGTTACCAACACCTATTGTATGTACTGTTTATGCAAGCACTGGGGGAGGTTTTAACTGCAGATGAGCTGGAGTCAGGCAGCATGTACAAATTAGATTCAGCTGGCAACAAGTCTCTGATCTGTGGAAAAGTAACCAGTTGTTGATGACAAAGAACTGCCTGCCAACAACTGTGATTGGCTCCCAGGTAGCTGAACAGTTTGTGGGTGAGAACGTTTAGTCAGAAATCATCAGACCTCTGGAAGAGAGGGTGCTGGCTTTTTTTCTTTACGGTAAAAATACACCTCAAGCCTAAAGACAGCTAGTTTATTTCCCCTCATCAGTTGCTGTAAACTTTGGCTTTTAATCAGTAAGTCAACGACTTTAAGTATGAACAAGTTATTCGGTGTCTCTTGCAAACAAGTGAAAGTACCTGGAGAAGGAAGAATGAGGAACAGCAAGTGCTGATGAGCCAAAAGGATCATCTGTGAAACCTGTCAACAGGGACCATTGAACTGCCTCCCAAGTCTTTCCCTCCGCCCATAACTTTTTTTTTTTCTATTCTCCGTATTTGTGTGTAGAGGCAGTTTTGATAAGGGGGTTTAGAGTATCAACTAGTACAGTTTTTTTTTGACAGTTCATGATTGTTTACTGGTAGCTAAAATCTATTTATTTGTAATAAATAGTACTTCTTGTTAAGAATCAAAACCTGATCAATGCTTTCTGTTAACCTGGGACTAAAAGACAGGCAAATTGGTGAATTTTGTGTACTTTGATAAAATCTTTAACCTTTGTGATGACTGTGGGAATTTCCAGCATGCTACCCCAGCGAAGTGTAACGGGTCAGTTTCATGAGCCAGGATTTGGAGGTTTGATTAAATAAATTGCAACCCTCTGAAGTCTCGGCTTTGACTCAGAATTGGAGACTTTCTCTGAGGCTTTCAGATGCCCACAAGTAACTTGATCAAAAGTTACAACCTCTCTGGCAATTACCACGTAGGGAGTGCATCAGGACTACTTTGTGGTCCTAGTGTGTATCATGCAGGATATGTCTGGTCACCAACTGTTCAGCGACTGGAGGATCTGCACCAATATGTACGCTAAACGTTGAGTTCTAATAGAACAAAAATCTAAGGATGACCATAAGACGGTTACTAATTGTCAGAAAAAACCATCTGAGTCACTAATGTCCTTGAGGGAAAGAAACTGCCATCCTTACCTGGTCTGGCCTACATGTGACTCCAGACCCACAACACTGTGGTTGACTCTTAACTGCCCTCTGGGCAATTAATGCTGGCTTAGCCAGTGATGCTCATATCCTGTGGATTTTTTGAAAACCTTGTCACGAAAATACAGAATTTTTCCTTTTGGCCAGTCTAATCCTTACATGCACTATGGCTCCTAAATAAAAACCAAAAGAACTGCAGATGCTGTACGTCAGGAACAAAAACAAAGTTCTGAGGAAGGGTCACCAGACCCGAAACATTAATTGATTTTTTTTTTTTCTTCGGAGATGTTGCAAGACCTGCTGAGCTTCTCCAGCAACTTTGTTTTTGTTATGACTGGCTCCTGCTTTGTTCATTTTGCTGTCAACTTACATCTAAATTGCAATGAATAGAGATTCTTCCCATAAAGTACCCTGGGTGCAATATCTAAATAAATGTGGGATGTTGTGTGCAAGCTCAATAGTTTATTGACGCACCCAAACGCTATTGATAATGTTCCCAATTTTGAAAGAAATTTCTAATTAATGTGTATTTGGCTGCTTCCCTTTTTTCCTTTCTACCTCCTTGTGCTCCAGCAAACTAATAAAATAATTTCTATCTGTATTTGAATGAGTAAGAAGAATTTTTCTGCTAAATATCAATTCTAATAATTTTAGAATATTAATATGACGGAAATAGAAATATTAAGCTGCCATAATGTGAGTGTTCCTTGAAGGCCAAACAGGAAGTTTGACCTGCTCTTAATCTACGAGATGGACAGAGGATATTTATTGCTGCAGAGAGAGAGAAAGAATGTCCTCGAGCGGTTGAAGACCAAAGCTATTTGACTGGAGTCAAGAAACAATAAAGAAGATCTTAGATGAGTTGATGAACTTAGTAGGCCATTAGTGGAAAGGAGATAGGAGCAGATTTTAAAAATAAGTTCGTGTTTTGCAAGAACTACATGGTGATAATGCTTCAACTGCTTCATTCAATACTGGATGCAGTTATTCTGTTAAGAGAAAAAGGGTGGAATTTCTAAAGTATGTTCAAGTGAACATTATTGATCTGTTTGGTTCCTTCCTAAGGAGGAAAAAGGCTGCATTTAATCCTGTGAAATGAACTTGGGTCAAGTGGCAAATGTCAAAATGGGGAAGCACCTTTGGAAAATTTAGAATAATTATCAAGGAAAAGGAACTATCTGCAATAAAATACCTGACTGTTGATAGTCTTGTGATGCAGTGGTAGTGTCCCTAACTCTGGGCCAGAAAGCCCAAACTGAAATCCCATCTGCTCAAGAGATGTGTCATAGCATGTCCCTACAGGTTGAGTAAAAATAGTATTAAAAAACCTAACTGAACGAGTGCTAATTTTAGCAAGCTGTGAAAAGATCTGGTCTGTATGTTGGAGTCAAAAATTGGTAGGCAGCAATGTATTAGAGAAATGGGTAGAATTTAGAGAGCAGTTGGTTTGGGTACAGTCTAGGTACATTCCAACCAAGGGTAAAAGAACGACAACAAAACCAGAGCTCCCTGAATACAAAGGAGTTGGAAAATAGGACAAAAGGGGTGTATGACAAATGTCAACTTTTAACATGAGAGAATCATGGAGCATATAAAAAGTTAATAAAGGAATTATGATACATAGAGACAGCCTAAGAATAGATTGGCAGGTAAAGCTAAAAAGAATCCAAAAGTCATCTATAGTTTAATAAAAGTAAAAGGGTTCTTGGAGGAATAGTGGAGCTAATTGCTAACTAGAGTAAGGATCTGTTGGTGGGGACAGAAGGTATGCTTGACCTTCTTGCATACTTAGTAAGAGGACTTTGTCAAAACTCTGGCACAGGAGAAATTTGGTTGCTTTGAGAAATTCATCATGATAGTCCAGTTGCAAAATGGTATGCTAATACATGTTCTGGATGATAATGTTCTGACTCATTTCCAGTCACGAATGAAGTTAAATATGGGTACGTGCCAGCACCAATTCTCCTCGCCATCTTTTTCTGCCATGCTGTCCGAATTGTTCTATTATTGTGGTCCTTGCATTGATGTTAGATATTACATAGACAGGAAGCTGCTCAATCTGAGATGATTCTGGGCAAGGACCAAGGTCTCCAAGTATGTCCTTCACAATTTCCTGTCTGCCAATGATTTTGCACTAGGTACTGTTTTGTTGGCATTCATCAGACTTCAAACATCTGTCTAAGAATGAAGAAGAGTAAATCTGCCTACCAAACTGAACATCTGTAGAGCAATGGTCCTAATCACATTGCTCTACACATGAGAGACTTGGATTGTGAATCTGCCTTGCTAAGATCAACCACCTCATTTCAGCTGCCTTCAGAAACTTGCAAGGATTGGATGGCAGAAAAAAACACCAGATAGTGAGGTTCTCATGTAAGCTGATGTGCCAGTCACAAATGAGTTGGTTTGGTTCATGTACCCAGAAAGACTGATATTTGCTTCCAAAGTGAATGTGCTGCAGAGAGCTTGAGTGTGCTGTTGTGGTAGTCAAAGGAAATACCACAAGGACACACTGCAGGCTTCACTTCGGAGTCCTGGAAGATGCTCACCCAGAACAAATACCAAAAATGGTGTGTCCTCCTTTGAAAGCAAATGTAAAACAAAGGTAGAGAGGAAATGGAAGAAAATCCTGAGCCAGGAACTCCTCCATTTGAATCTACACTATCCTATCCAATTTGAAGAACCTTCTAAGTACAGTGTGGCCTTGGTGATCTCATACATATCCACTCTAACCCCTTAAAACACCCCAGATAATGAACATTGTCACTTCAAAGGACAAACAACAAGATGAATATTCTGACTTACAAATTATGTAATTAAACTTTGACATAGAAGAGGGATTGGAAAGATAAACAATACCTGAAGTCGTTTAATCACCTTGTCTAATTGGATATATCCTAGGTTACAGAAGGAAATAGGGTTAGAAATTGCAGAGGTTATAGCTAAAGTTTTCTAATTCTTAAAAATCCTGGTGATGCACTAGGTCTGGAGAATTGGAAAACATTAACATTTTTTCAAAAAATGGCAAGTAATAACCTGGTGATTACAGCCAGTCAATTTAATATTCATGGTGGACAAACCTCTAGAAACAATTCAAGAAAGAAATAACAGCCACTTAGACAAAGTGTAGTTTTGAAGAAAAGCTAGCAAGGATTTGTTGTGGAAATATTTTGTTTGTCCAACATAATTTTTTTAGTTTTTTTGATGAGGTAACAGTGTAGATAAGTACAGGGCAGTTGATGTTGATCTTTATTAAGTGGTAACAGATTGCAGAATTCTGTGGTGCAGAGAGATCTGGGTGTCTCGAATCACACAAGGTTAGTATGCAGGTACAAAATTTATTGGAAGATGAATGTAATGTTCAAGGGAAATACAATATAAAAATGGGGAAGTTTCACTGCAGCTATACAAGACATTAAGACCACATCTAGAGCACTCTGCACAGTTTTGGTCTCCTAATTGTGAAAAAATACATTAGAAACAGTTCAGAGAAGGTTCATTTGGCTATTCCTGAGATGAAGGGTTTACCTTATGAGGTAAGACTGAATAGGTTAGGCCTGTACCTAGTGGAATTTAGAAGGATGAGAGGTGATCTTGTTGAAACATTGAAGATCTTGTGGTGTCACAATAGCGTAGATACATAGAGGATTTTTACTTTTGTGGGACAAACTTAAAACTGTGGGACACTTGTTTAAGAATGAAAGATCCTCCTTTTAAGGAAGGGCTGAGAAGAATTTTTTAAGGGCCACTAGAATGTAGCGATAGGGGAGATTGTGTCTCTAAATTTATACATGGCTGATTTATTTAGATCATTGACAGAAAAGCGAGATCACAGTTATGGGATACAGACAGGAGAGTGGCAATGAAAATACAGTCAGATCACGCATGACCTTATTAAATGGTGGAACAAGTTTGAACAGCCAAATGGTCAACTCCTAAGACTAGGTTGCCGTGCCCCTATGTAGGTATATAAATGTTCAAAAGATTTCTTTTTATTAAGTACTAAATGTTGGGTTACTAGCAAAAGTGAAGCTCTGGATATAAAAGTGATAGTAGCAGCATGGATATAAAATTGGCTCAGATAGAAAATTGCTGTAATGAATATGTTTGTTTAACTGAAGAGGGAAAAATTGGAGTTCTCCAAGGTTCAGTTCTATAATCGTTGTTGGGGATTCAGAGCAGAGTTTCGAAGTTCACACAAGACAAAATTGGAAGTGTAAAAAGTAATGAGGAAGATAGTAAGTAAACTTTGAGGTCATAGTCAGGCTAGTGGAATGCCTGAACATTTAGTACATTGAATACAAGAAAACATGTGGCTGTAAAATTTGTTAGGATGAATGCAAAGAGATAATACAACCTAAAATGATATGACATTAAAGTGGGTTCCAGAATACTTTGGGGTGTTTGTGCTCAATCTGATGTTGCCGAACTAAGACACACACAATATATTGGAATTTGGGTTCTATAAACTGAGACATATAGTATAAAAGCAAGGAAATTGTGCTAAACCCATTTAATTTACCAGTTCGACCCCAGTTGAGGAATTGTCCAATTTTGGGCTTTAGCAAGGATATAAGGCTTTGGAAACATTAGAAAATGGAGCAACAGCAGGCTATTCAACCATCCCGCATTCAATATGATCATGGCTGATCATCCAACTCTGTACAGAATTTCTGCTTCCTTCCCATGTACTTCAATTTCTCTGGACCTAAGAACGATATTTAACTCCTTGAAAACATTCAATATTTTTGCCTGAACTGCTTTCTGTGGCAGAGAATTCCACAGATTCACTACCTTTTGGGTGAATACATTTCTCCTCATCTCGGATCTAAATGGCCTATCCTGTATCATTGGACCATACCCTGGTCTGGACTTTCTGGTCATCAGGAACATCCTTCTTACATTTACCCTGTCTAGTCCTATTGTAATTTCATAGGTTTCTAAGAGATTTCCCCTCATTCTGCTAAACTTCAATCAGTCTCTCTTCTTACATCAGTTGTGCTATCCAGGAATCAAGCTGGTAATCCTTCATTCCACTCCCTCTGTAGCCAGAATATCCTTCCTCAGAAAAGGAGACTGAAACTGCAGGTAGTGCTCCAGGTATGGTCTCACCAAGGCCCTGTACAATTGCAGCATAACAACCCTGCATCCCTGCACGTGTACTCAAATCTTCCTGCTATGAAGGCTACCATACTATTTGCCACCTTCACCTACTGCACCTCCCATACATACTTGCAGCACTGATGTACAAGAATACCTAGGTTATTGCAGCTCCCCATTTCCCAATCTATTGACTTTCGGATAATAAAATGCCTTCCTGCTTTTGCTTCCGTAGTGGATCACCTCACACTTATCCACATGATACTTCATCTGCCATGCATTTGTTCACTTAATTTGATCAAATCACATTGAAGCATCTCTGCATCCTCCACAGTTCATCCTCTCACCCATCTTTGTTTTGGCTGCAAACCTGGATGTATTTATTTCGGCTGCAAACCTGGATGTATTTATTTCATTCCTTCATCCAAAATTATTCTCTACATTGCGAATAGATGGGGTCCATGACTGACCTCTGCAGTATCCCAATAGTCACTGGCTGCCACCCTGAAAAAGACCCATTTGTTTCCTGTCTGCCAACCAGTTCTCTATCCATGTCAGTACACTACCCCAATCTCTGCTTTACATGCTAATCTCTTAAATTGGATTTTATCAAAAGCTTTCTCCAAATCCAAATAAACCATATCTGTTGGCTCCTGCTTATCAAATCTACTAGTTATCAACTCTACTAATTATCCTTGAAAAATTCCGTTACGATTTGTCAAATATGATTTCTCTTTCGTAAATTCATGCTGAGTCTGTCAGATCCAGTCACTGTTATCCAAGTGCTCTGCCATTTTGTAATGAACTCCAGCATTTTCTCTACTATTGATGTCCGCGGGTAACTGGTCTATTTTCTCTCAACATAAGCCACCCTTCAAATCATAAAAGCTGTTCCAGAGTCTACAGAGTCTTGAAAGATAACTACCAATGCAATTATTATTTTGAGGGACACTTCCAATACTGCGGGATGCAGGTGATTAGGTCCTAAGTATTTAAAAACCTTTGATTTCCATCAATTATCCCACTCCATTTCCTTACTAATACTGATTTTCCTTCAGTTTCTCCTTCTTACTGGACTCTGTATTGCCCAACATTTTTGGAACATTGTGTTATCCTTTCGTGAAGACTGAACTAGTATGTATTTAATTGGTCGCCATTTCTTTTGTTCCCCACTATAATGTCCCCATTTCTAATTGTAAAGGATCTACATTTGTCTTCATTAATCTTTTCATATACCTATAGAAATTATTTCAGTATTTTTTTTTGTTCCCCGCAAGTATCTATCAGCTTAAGAACAACAGGGCTGCTGGAGGAGACCAATATCGTGGCTGAGGCATTGAAGTGCGGAGGCAGAGAGCTCCTGTTGCAGCCACACACCCTTGTCTGCCTTATCTGGAAAGAGGAGAGCATCCTGGGAGAGCTCCAAAATGCCACAGTAGTGAGCATTCCCAAAAAAGGGAACACGTCCTACCTTCTGTCGACTGTTGGAAGAGTCACTGCCAAGGTCCTTCGCCCTGTGGTTGAGGAAATCCTCCTGGAATCACAGCGTGGCTTTTGGCCACTGAGGGGCACGATGGACATGATTTTCACCATGCGACAGCTGCAGGAGAAATGCAGAGAAAAGAACCTAGCCCTGTATAAGGTCGTCTTCAACCTCACAAAGACCTTTGACACCATCAATCGGGAAGTGTATGGAACTTCCTTCTCCACTTTGGTTGCACCATGAAGTCTGTCACCATTCTTTGCCTGCTCCACGACAACATGGAAGTCGTGATGATGACAAATGGCTCCATCATCGACCCATTCCCTGTTCAGACCGGTGTCATAGAATCATAGGATCCCTACAGTGTGGAAAAAGGCCATTCGGCCTATTGAGTCCATACCAACCCTTTGAAGACCATCCCACCCAAACTTAAAGCAAGGCTGCATCATTGCCCCAACACAGTTCTTGATCTACCTCACTGTAATGCTCCACCTCACCACCGACAAGCTCCCCGTTAGAGCGGAACTCCTTAAAGGACCAGCGGGAAATTACTCAACCTACGCTGCCTTCCAGACAAAACCAAAGTCACACCAACCAGTGTCATCGAGCTGCAGTACACAGATAATGCTCGCATATGTGCTTTCTCAGAGTATGTACTCCAGACCATCGTAAGCATCTTTATGGAAGCATATGAGAGTATGGGTCACACCCTGAACATTCACAAGATAAAGGTCCTCCACCAACCTGGCTAGGCATTGCGAAATGAACCCCCAATCATCAAGGTCCACAGCGAGGCCTTAGAGAACTTTGACCACTTCCAATACTTTGAATGTTCTGTTGGCCAAAACAGCTATTGATGAAGAGATCCAGTATCACCACCAGTGTGCTAGCACAGCCATCAGCCACCTAAAGAGAAGGGTGTTTGAGGACACCAACATCAGATTCCACACCAAGCTCATGGTTTTCTGAGCTGTGGTGGTTCCCACCCTCATTCGTGGCACTGAGATATGGACTGTCTACAGCAGGCAGCTCACGGCACTGGAGCAATACCACCAACGCTGCCTGCGCAAGATCCACGCCAACATCCTCAGCATCGAGGCAATGACCACCCTTCATCGGTTGCAATTGGCTGGGCACGTCATCCACACAACCAAATGAGACTGCCCAAGCAGGTGCTGTACTCCCAGCTCTGAAATGTCAGGCAAACCCCAGTTGGATAGAGGAATCGCTTCCGTGATACTCGAGGCCTCACTTGTGAAGTGTGGCATTCCCATAGACACCTGGGAATCACTGGCCCAATGCCATCCAAAGTGGAGGAGCAGCATCAGGAAGGCATTGAGCAGCTCAAGACTTGCTGTCAGAAAGAAGTGGAAGCCAGGTGAAAACAGCAATGCCCCACCACCACCACCACCCCCCGTCCCCCACCTTCTCCCAACCATCATCTGCCCCAAGTGAAACAGAACCTGTGGAAGTCACCTATGGACTCGCCCTGAGAGTGGAAGAGAGTCATCCTTGTCTGTGAGGGACTGCCAGTAACAATGATGATGACTCTTGTATTTTTCCCCTCTTTATCAATCCCTTTGTTCTCGTTTGCTGAAATCTAAACTGCTTCCAATCCTCAGACCTGCAATTTTTTGGCAAATTTACATACTATTTCCTTGTCTCTAATACTATCTGTAATTTTCCTTGTAGCCATTGTTGGGCCAACTTTTACATTTTATCTTTGTGTCAAACAGAAATGCACAATTGTAGTTCATCCATGCACTTTTTTTAAAAAAAAGTTTGCCATTGCCAATTTACCGTAATGGTTTTTAAGTAAATTTCCCTAACTTATCACAGACAGCTCGGACCTTGTGTCATTTGTAGTTTTGTTTATATGGATTCAGGACGCTGATCTCAGAATCAGTTATATCACTCTTCATTCTAGAAGAATTCTGCCATGTTTTGGTTATTTTAAACAGCTAAATTGCTAATTAGAGAGCAATTTGAGAAAAGAACTTTTTTTTAATGCAGTGCGTTATTAGGATTCAAATTGCATTGTCAATACAGATTCAATAGTAGTCTTAAAAAATAATTGTATAAATACTTGGGAGAAAAGTTGCAGGGATATAGGGAAAGAGTGGATGTGTGGATAGCTCTTCAAAAGAATCAGTGTAGATCTGATAAGTGAAATGGCCTCCTCGTGCTGTACTGTTCTGATTCTGTGCCTTTGTATAAGATTTAATATCCTTTCCAACTCAGCAATGTCATCCCAATTGATAAGCCACTTTTAAATAAAGGAGCTTCTTTTCACGTAAAACGTGAGTTGGCTGAAGCTGTTTGAGAGCTTTGTATAGTCTCTGTAGTTCCTTGGTAGATCGGTTTTCTTTAACCGGTGAACACCGGATATGACAAAGAAAGGAGATAGGACCTGACAACCCAGTTTTAAAGTGGAAACACTAATTGTACAGATTTAATCATCTCGTTTACATTTTCTACATAGAAATTCTAGATTTTTCACATTTTTATCTTAATTTCTTTTAGGTTTTCTGTTCTTCTGGGGAATAATTTTCTTGGTGACAACAACCTTGGTTACAGTGTTTAAAAAGGAAAACTTGAGACAAACATCATTGCATGATGTCCCTCAGCAAGGAATCCAGGAAACCTACAAATCACTCATATGTATAGTAAAGATGCCTGCCATCTTGAATTTCTGCATCATGCTGCTAACAGCAAAAGTAAGCTGATTTATCTTAAATGTTTTAAGCAATCTTGGAAGCTATAATGCAAATATTCCTTGATATATTTGAGTGGTAACTTGGTGCAGTTTGGTAAATCTATTTTTGCTACTAATCCTAAAAATAAACATTTTTTAATCATTTTAATCATTTCATTGATGTATATATGTCAATTACTCTTACAGTTTTTATTTATGAATTATGTTTGCTTTTAACTTGTGGGTAACCCTAATGAAGAATTTAAAATTGCCATGCTCAATTTTTGAGTGAGTTTTTTTGCTTTCGGTAAATGTCTGTGTAAGCTGACATTGATTTGTTGCTATACAGAACCATCTTGTCATTGCATTAGTGAACAGCAATTAGCTGCTTAATCTTTAAAAAAACAAAAGCTTTTAAAATGTGCCTATTGATACCCTTGCACTCAAAGAAACCATCTTAATTTGAAACAGAGGCAGACAATGCTAGAGAAACTCTGCAGATCTGCAGCATCTATGGAGAACAGAATCATGTTAATGTTTTGAGGCTGGTATGATATTTCAGAAAATAACCAGATGAAGAGTCATATTGGACTCAATGTTAATTCTGTTTCTCTCTCTACAGATGCTGCCAGAGCTGGTGAGTTTTGCCAGCATTTTCTGCTTTAGTTTCAGATTTCAGCATCCACAGGATTTTGCCTTTGATAGTTTAATTTGAAGCCTGTAAATGGATGCAGTTAACAGCAACTTGTATCAATTAATTCACTGAGATTTGTGGACAGGCAACTTTTAGCAAATGTATGTTAAAGTAGTGCAAAAGATTACAGAAACTGGATTTCCACTGAATAATGAGTTCAAAATTTTGCAATTTTTTATGGTTTTGAGTGATTTGCTGCACGAAACAACTGTACACAAACTCCAAGCCAATGTCTATAGTGAGAAACAAAAGTTTATACCTTTTTCAAATATTTCTTGTTTCAGCTGATATTTGCACTAGTGTGGTGCTCAATGCCATTAATATTTTGTATATACATACTGAACTGAGAAAATTCATTGAGGGCAGTTAAAATATAACTATTGGAAGGGTTCTCCTGATCATCCTTTTGTAGTTCTGGCAAATAACTTGATATCTGGGGCAAAATACAATGGCTGATCATCAAAACCCTCAAAAAATTCTTGGCAAACTATTTTAGTGGAGTTATAGATGGCAAGAGAGAAGTGAACTCACTGGTAAATCCTCTAAACACTCCTGCCCCATACTAAAGTCTGCTTAATTGTACAAGTTCCTCTTATTTCTGACCGGAACATTGTAGTTCACCAGGACTGCACACTTCTTGAATTCCAGGTAAATATCTCTGCTTGGGTCAATTTTAACTTTTTTACAGTTTTCATGGCACTCTCATAATGGTTTGCATGGAAACTGTGGCTTAATATATCATGTGTTTTCTGTATAATATGTAACACTTTAACTATAATTGTTGACACCTTTTGTTGAACTATTGCATAATTCATGATTTTTGGATTTTTTTTACAGATATTTTATGTGTCACACTGCCCCAATCAAGTACATATTATAAGCTTTACACTAAAAGAATAAACGGCTAAATAGACAGTGTCAACAAAATTGACTCAAATCTTAAGTAAATGTTAATTAGTATATAAAAGAGGCTTTAATGGTTTGGGACTCCAAATTTTCTATTTCTTTTCCAGATTCTTATTTGCTATTTTCTAATATAATCTATTTATGTGGCTGATCCAGTGAAACTTGTGCTTACTGATGACCCTGAGGAAGTTAATGGTGAAGCAATCAGTAATGGTAATATGACTGAATGTCAAAGGGGAGATGGTGCGGTTTCTTTTTTTGGAGATGGTCATTGCCTGCATGTGTATGGTGCAGATATTACTTAACACATCAGCCCAAGTCTGAGTGTTGTCAAGTTTTTGCTCTGAGCAAGAATGGACTGCTCCAGAATATGAAGAGTTACATGAATGCACCTACTAGAGGTTGGTAGACACATGAGGGAAGAAAGAACAACATGTGTTATTGGGGTCAGCTGAAGAGTGGTTGGAGGAGATTCTTAGAAGCAGCAACACAGAATAGCCTGTTTCTGTTTAGTAAGTTCTATTTATGACTATGCATAGTGCAACTCTTTTTAAAACTCTCAAATAATCAACCATAATTAACCAAATTCCACAATCCTCTATGTCAGATGTCTTGTTGTTAGCAGTGTGGCAAGCATGAACAGAGAATTTTTACTGTCAAATTCATTATCTGCATATACTTCTATGCAGAGAGTGTATTCCAGATTGGTTCCATTTGTAGTCTATGGGCCTGTGATTTCAAAACTGTTTAAAGCTGTTCCCGAACTATGTGACTCCAGAATTAATGTCAGATGTCATTCAGAAGCCTGCAAAAACAGGGATCTTATTTGATGGCATAACACAAGCATAGGAACCGAGTAGGTTACTTAGCCCTGGAGTCTGTTCTACCATTCAGTGAAATTGTGGCTGATTTAAAACTTAACCCTATATGTGCAAATTTGCTGTGTATCCTTTAATATCTTTATTAAAATCTATAAAACATAAATTTGTAGAAGAAAGATCCAAACTTCTGCTACCCTTTGTGTGTAGAAGTGCCTCCTACTTTACGCCTGAAAGGCCTGGATGTAACTTTTAGACTATGCCTCTAATCTTAAACTGCATAAATAACAGAAAATGTTTTTCTTCTAACTTATCTATCCTCTTAATATTCTTAAACTGTGATGATGTTACCCCTTAATATTCTAAATTGCAGGCAATACATTGCTTTGTGTAATCTCTCATCATACCTGAACTATAGGGATTCAAGTATCGGTCTGGTAAATATATGCTGCACTGCATCCAAAACCAATAAATCCTTTCTAGGATGTTATTCCCATGAGTACACCCAAATAAAATGTCTTGCTGGGATTATGTAGAGTCCTCTGGAGTATTATGTACAGTATTTAAGGAGGGATATACATGCCATAGAGGGACTGCAACAGAGGCTCATCGGGTTAATTCTTGGAATTATTTAATGAGGAGAGATTGAGACAACTGGGTCTGTATTTTTGAGTTTCAAAGAATGAAGAAGTGATCTCATTGAAACTTATAAAATTCTTACATGGCATGAGTTGGTGAATGGAGATAAGATGTATCCTAGGCTAGTGAGTCTAAAATCAGGGGACATAATTTCAGAATACGGGGTAGGTCATTAAGACGGAGAATGAGGAGGAGGAATTTCTTCACTCAGGATGGTAAATTTTCAGAATCCTCTACTCAAGAGGACTTGGAGGCGCTCAACCATTGAGTAGGTTCAATACAAAAATCAATAGATTTACGGAGATTAATTACATTGAGGGAAATAGATGATGGTCAAGAAAGTGGCATTGAGGTATATGACCAGCTATAATCTAACAACGATCTCAATGGGCTGAATGGCCCACTCCTCGTATCCAGGTGTCACCTAACCAGAACTCTGTACAGTTGAAACATGACTTCTGCCTCACAGTATTGCAGTCCTCCAGGCATAAACGCTTTTTTTTCTTGTGTCTATACATAAAATATTAATGATCTATGTACCTGATCTCAAGGTCTTAATCAAAATTTATCTCCATATACTCCATTATTGGAATTATGTTGAGATGATAAATTGTAATGAAAGTTTGTGTGAAATCAATTATGTTGGCAGTTTTAAATAATTTTACCATTGACCAAGCAAATTTAATTATATAATAATTACATTTATGAATGACCAGTGATCTGTCGTGGTAAATTTATTGGTATCATTAGACAGGTGTCTAAATTTTCTAAAAAGCTGGACAGAACATGAGCAATAACTGATTTAAATATTTTGCAGTGACGTAATGTCTCTAAGGTGTCGTCTGCTGTAATCAAGTTATTAAATTATGCCTCTAAAAAATTTCACACATTGCTTAATTTGGGAAAATCCACTTTCATTTAGAACGTATTGCACGTTGACAGATGATATCTTAAATCTGCAGAAATATTTTGTAAACTACAGAAGTTATCCTGTTTTCAATTAACATGTATATTTACAGATTGGATTTGCAGCTGCTGATGGAGTAACTGGATTGAAGTTGGTTGAATTGGGTGTGCCCAAAGAGCAGTTGGCTCTACTTGCAGTGCCTATGGTTCCTCTGCAAATATTATTACCATTTGTGATAAGCAAATACACAGCAGGTCGAAAACCTCTGAATGTTTTTTACTGGACAATGCCGTTTCGGTAATGTATCTTTTTTTCTTTGAAAGAAGAGGGATCAGATGTACTTTTTTTTTGTTCTATGCTGCACATTGTTCCTATCTACAGAACCATAGTAGATGTTTCTTTTTACACCTCAGTGGCAGTTCTTGCATTATACATTTCTGTATCTGCACTTGATGCCAACAGTCATAGTAGTTGCTTATAAACTTTGTCAGCCTCCACAGGTACTAGAAATCGTTCTAATTTCACAATCTGTACTCTCAATCCCATTTCCCAGGTTAAATCACTATCATTTCATAATAAACTATAATTTTTTTTAGCTCCAAGCAGTTTATGTTCCTTTTTTTAAACATTGTTTGAAGAAATGCCAAAGGACAAATTTCATAAAATTTGATCAAGTAAAAGTCAACCATTTTTCAACATAAAATTCAGATGCAAAACTTATTAATTTGGCTCAGTAAATTGGCCAAGGAGGAAAATATGTTAACTACATGTCCCGTTTTGTTGTCTGTATTCTAAAAATTTTCGAAATTGCTGAATTGAGAGGGGCAGTAGGCAAGCTTCCTAAATGTGGTGTGAGGACTCCTGGTGAAGGGTGTAAACCCGAAACGTTGACTTTCCTGCTCCTCTGCTGCCTAACCAGCTGTGTTCCTCCAGCTCTACACTGTATTGACACTTTTTTTGAAAACTTGTTATTTTTGGTGGGGAGAGAGGAATTGATCATAAATTCATATGATTTTGAACACACTTTTACATTGTTTACCAATACTTTCTTAAACACCCATGAAGTGTGTCTTTACTTACTCAATACAGTTCTGTAATTGCAGAAAGGGTTATAGTAACCAGAATAAATTGTAACTGCAGACTTAACTAGCCGTACATAAATTGTAGAAAAAATGCTACAACACTTAATGCATAACTGGGCCTGAATTATGATTCTTGGCCACAACCTCACCTGGCCCAGTCTCCTGTCAATCAGAAGGATTACTGACTTGAAGATCAGTCCAAGATACAGTTTTAGAATCCTTTAAAGACGGAACAATAAAAAAAACGTTCTTAGAACCAGAATTTCTAATGAAAACATTTTTATTTATATTGAATGGTGTGTCTCTTTTCTGAAAACAAGTGATTTGTTTCAGACATCTTCCTTAACCATGAACAATTCTCATCAAATGGCTACTGAAGCAATCATACTATTGCTAAATAGTAGCAGCCTTTTAGTATAGTTAACAAAACAAGACGACATTAAATGCATCTTGTAATATTTACACCAGTGGGAGAATATATATTGATCTGGAATTTCTGTTATTTGCCTTATATTCTTCAGTAGTATCAGCAGAAATGGTATGAATGAATATTTGATAGATGAATTGATCAAATTTTATGATAAGAGATAGGGAAAGTACTTAATCCATTGTCTGGTTTAGCTTTTTGCATCAAATGTTTCTGGAAGTGAACCATTATGTATTGTATAAAATAATGTATTGCCATATAAAAATGAATGTTCCATGTCTACATTAATTTAAGTTTACAATTCCAGCATATTTACCTGAACACTAGTTTTTGCATTTGAAATTGAATTTCAAGTGATATGCGTGTTAGGCTTTGACTCATGTGAACCATTACAGTAGTAATGCAAGTTTGTTAATGTTTTTATACTTGCTGCAAAGATTACATTGTATTCAATATTTTATGATTTAATTAAAATAGTATTTGACGTCATTTCTCCTTTCGTAGGTTATTTATGGGCATGATATTTGCTTTGCTGGTTTTTTGGACTCCTACAGTGAAACAGGGCACAGAGTTTCCTGTTTATTATTATGGAGTACTGCTGTTCAGTTATGCCTTGCATCAGGTGAGTAAGTGCATTCAGTATAACTACAAGTATCTGAACCTTACAGCAGTCCCCACTGCCATCTTTTTCCAAAGTGGTTGCTAACATCCAGTTAACATTTAAAAATAAATAAATCTGTGTTGAAATAGAAAATTAGGACTGAAGATTATGGTTCTAGTATGGTTCTCTGGTTCTCTTGCTCTCCTAACGTACAAGATTTAGCTGCAATTGGTAGTCAGAACTCTTATGTACAGAGTTTGGTTATCATTTGTCAGCTGATATAAAAAAGTTAGTTTCCCTAATGGTTTCCTTAGTGAGGCCTGGTTCAAAATACAACAAGCAGTTGAACTGACATTTCAATCCAGGCAAAGGTAACTCATAGATAGACATAGGTTAATACCCAGTGTTTGTACATTAATCAAAGTCAATATAGGTCTAGTGCATGTTATGACTTCTGCTCTGTGTTTCACTAGAGAGATATGTGTGAATGTAAATCATCTTGACCTTATCCCAAGGAAGACAGCAAATTAGTAGTTATTGCCCTGCTCATGCATCGTGTCATCCAGTTAAGCTGCATTATATGCAACTACAAGCTAGTTACTGCTTACTTTACTTCAAATGGGGAATTCAGATTAGAAGAACTTCACAAATGAGTGTAGAAAAGATAGATGGCGAGCAAAGTAACATGTTCATTAGAAATATTTGTGGCCTATTTTAATTATTATATAAAGTACAGATGTTTCATATAAACATACAAGTTAGAAGCAGGAGTAATCTAGTCTTACCCACCCTTCAATAAGATTGTGGCCGATTTGATCCTAACCTTAAAACCGCATTCCTGCATATCCCTGAACCTTTCACTCCTTGCTTAACAAGGATCTAACTATCACTACCTTTAAAAATATTCAAGGACCCTGCTTCCACTACTTTTTCAGGAGGAGATTTCTAAAGACACTCAACCCTCTGAAAGGAAAGTTGCCTCATCTCTAATTAAAATTGGCAAGCCCTGATTTTTAAATAGTGAGCTGTAGTTCTAGAGCTACCCATAAACATCTCTGCACCCTCCCACCCAGCTTTCAGCATCTGCAAACTTGGAGATATTATATTTAAATCATTAATTTATATTGTAAAAAGCTGGGCTCTGAGAACTGATCCATGCAATATCAAACTAATCACTGACAGGCACTCAGAAAAGGACCTGTTTATTTCTACTTTTTGTTTCCCGTCAATCAACCAGTTCTCCATGTCAGTACACTACCTCTATCCCATGTGCTTTAATTTTACATGTTAACTCTTTTTTTGTGGGACCTTATTGAAAGCCTTCTAGAAGCTCAAGTAAAGCATACCCCTTGTCAACTCTACTATATACATCCTTTAAAAACTGTAGATTTAGCAAGCATAATTTTCCTTTTATAAATCAATGCCAACTGTCCAATGCTGCTACTGTTTTCCAAGTGCCCTGCTTTTAAATTGTCTAGAATTGTGTCTAGCATTTTCCCTGCCACTGATGTCAGACTAACTGGTCTGTAATTCCCTGTTTTCTCTCTGTCTCCTTTTTAAAATAGTGGGGTTATATTAGTTACCTTCCAATCCATATGAATTCATCCAGCAAGATAATGACATTTGTGTCCACTGTTTCTAAAGCCACATCCCTAAGTACTCTGGAATCCCAAAGGATTTATCAACCTTTAATCCCATCAATTTCCTCAAGACAGAAAAAGAAGAAAGAGGTTCTTCTGAGCGAATAGCAGATGAGGATAGCAGAACAAAAAAGATTACTACCTGAGCCACAAGCTAATTGGCATGGGGTCAAAAAGACTAAAGTAGTAAATGCATGGCTTAAAAATTGTTGTGGGAGAAACATGTTTGAATTTGTGTTTGTGTGATATAGGCACCAGTACTGGTGAAGAAGGGAGCTGTACTGATGGGATGGGCTCCACCTGAATCATGTCGGCACCAGGGTCCTGGCGAATTGCTTGGATAGGGCTTTAAACTAAATATTGGGCAGGTTGGTTCAGTTGCATGGAAAATAAAAGAAATGTTAAAGGAGGGGATGGATGAGCAGTAGTTATTAAATTTTCCACAATAGGAGACACAGCTCATTGGTTAGCACTGCTGCCTCTCAGCACCAGGGATTCTTGTTCGATTCCCGCCTTGGGCGACTGTGTGGAATTTACACGTTGGCTTTCCTCTAGGCGCTACGGTTTCCTCCCACAGCCCAAAGATGTGCAGGTTAGATGGATTAGCCATTTGGCCATGCTGAATTGCCCTGTAGTGTCTAGGTATGTGCAGCCGAGGTGGCTTAGCCATGGTAAATGATGATGGGTTATGAGGATAGGGCCTGGGTGGTATGCTGGTTGGAGGTTCGGTGCAGACTCTTTCGATGACAGAGTATGGAAAAGGTCAGGAATCTAACTTTAGGCACCGCACATAAGGGGACAACTGTGAGAAGGGAGGCAGTCAATGCAGTACTGAGGGTGCTGTACTTAAGTGCACACAGTATATGAAATAAGGCAAATGAGTTTGTTACGCAGGTTGAAATTAGCAGGAATGATGTTGTAAGGATCAGAGATGTGGCTGCAAGGGGATCAAGGTTGGGACCTAAATATCCAGGATACATGATCTATTGAAACAACAGGCAGATTTGGGGTGTGGGGGTGTTGCCTTGTTAGTAAGACATGAAATTAAATCGATACCAAGGAATTATATAAAGTCAGAAGGTGGAGATTCGGTGTGGGTAGAGTTGAAGAACCACGAAGAAAAAAAAAGACCCTGATAGGAGTTATGTATCAGCAACTTGGCAGTAGTCACGATGTTGGGAAGAAAATAAATCAGGAGATAGAAAAAGCATGCAAGAAAAAGGCTAGTACAATAATCAGGGGGGCTTCAATATGTAGATGGACTGGGAAAATGAGGTTTGTAGCAGATCTCAAGAAAAGGAATTCATGGAATGTCTACGAGATGGATTTTTAGAGCAGCTTATGTAGAACCCCTAGGGAACAGGCAATTCTGGATTTGATAATGTGTAGTGAGGCATACTTGATTACGGAGCTTAAGGTGAAGGAACCCTTAGGGGGTCAGTGACCATAATATGATAGCATTCGCCCTGTAATTTGAGAAGCTGAAGCTGGAATCAGAGGTAACGGTATTATAATTGAGTAAAGGTAACTACAGCAACATGAGGGAGGAGCTGACCAGTTGATTGGAAGGGGAGCCTAGCAGGGAAAACAGTGGAGTAGCAGCGTCAAGAGTTTCTGGGGGTAATTTGGGAGACACAGCAGAAATTCAACCCAAAGAAGAAGAACATAGTAAGTGGAGAATGAGGCAACGATGGCTGACAAGGGAAGTCATAAAAGCAAAAGAAAAAGCATACGTTGTGGTGAAGAACAGTGGGATTAGGAGGCCTTTGAAAACCAGCAGAGGATAACTACAAAAACAACGGGGTGGCGGGGGATGGAGGAGGAAGATGAAATATGAGAGTAAGCTAGCTACTAGTTTGAAAGAAGTTTGCAAGAGTTTTTTAGATATCTAGAAGATGAGAGAGGCAAGAGTAGACATTGGAAAATGAGGCTGGAGAAGTGCTAACGGGGAACAAAGAAATGGCCGAGGAACTAAATAGGTACTTTTCATCAGTCAGTGGCAGTACATTAGAGTTTCAAGAGAGTCGGGGGCAGAGGTGAGTGTCCTGCTCGTCACGAAGGAGAAGGTGCTGTGAAAGCTAAAAGGTCTGAAGGTGGATAAATAACCTGGACGAGATAGACCACACCCCAGAGTTCTGAAGGAGATAGTTAAGATAGCAGAGGCATTGGTGGTGATCTTTCGGGAATCCTTGCAGTCAATAAAGAGAACTTGCCGAAAGTAACGCTCCTGTCTAAGAAGGGAAGGAGCCAGAAGACGGGAAGCTATAGGCCAGTTAGCCTGACCACAGTTGTTAGTGAGATTTGAGTCCATTATTAAGGATGAGATTGCAGAGTGCGTGGTAAAATAGGACTGAGTCAGCAAGGTGTGTCATTGGGGGGGGGGGTCATGCCTGACAAATCTGTTAGAATTCTTCGAGAAGGCAATAAGCAAATTAGACAAAGGACAGCCAGCAGATGTGATCTATTTGGATTTTCAGAAGGCCTTTGACAAGGCGCCACACAAGAGGCTGCTAAATAAAATAAGAGCCAGTGGTGTTAGGGATAGGGTAGAGGACGTGGATAGAGGATTGGCTGATGGGAGAAGGCAGAGAATAGGGATAAAGGGCTCTTTTTCAGGAACGTAGGTGGTGACCGATGGAGTGCTGCAGGGTTCAGTGTTGGGATCTCAACAATTCATGCTATGCATTAACCATCTGGACAAAAGGAACTGAAGGCATTGTTGCTAAGTTTGCAGATTGAACGCAGATAGTGGGAGGAATAGGTAGTGTTGAGAAAGCGGGGAGGCTGCACAAGGACTTGGACTGACTAGGATAATGGGCAAGGAAATGGCAGATGGAATACAGTGTGGCGAAGTGTGAGGTTATGCACTTTGGTAGAAAGAATAGAGGCTTCGACTATTTTCTAAACAGGAAAAGGCTTTGGAAATCTGAAGCACAAAGGGACATGGGAATCCTAGTTCAGGATTTATTTCAGGTTTAGTTGGCAATTAGGAAGGGAAATGCAATGTCAGCATTTCAAGAGGGCTAGAATACAAGCGGAGATGTACTGCTCGGGCTGCATAAGGATCTGGTCAGACTGTATTTGGAACATTATGAGCAGCTTTGGGCCCCGTATCTAAGGAAGGGTGTGCTGGCATTGAAGAGGGTCCAGAGGAGGTTTACAAGAATGATCCCAAGGATGAAAAGCTTGTCATAGCAGCAGTTGAAAACTCTGTCTATACTGGATGGAGTTTCGAAGGATAAAGGGGGGATCTGATTGAAACACTCAGAATACTGAGAGACCTGGATAAAGTAGACATGGAGAAGACATTTCCACTAGTTGGAGAAATTAGCACCTGAAGGTACTGCCTTGGAGAAGGAATGACCCTTTAGAAGTGAGATGAGAAATTTCTTCAGCCAGAGGGTGGTTAATCTGTGGAAGTTATTGCTGCAGAGGGCTGTGGAGTCTAATTCATTGAGGGTATTTAGAACAGATATTTTCTTGATTGGTAAAGGGATCGTAAGTTACAGGGAGAAGGCAGGAGAATGGGGTTGAGAAACATCAGCTTTGATTAAAAGACATTGCAGACTCGAAGGATCAAATGGGTGAATTCTACTCCTGTGTGTTATGGTATGAAAACCATTTCTCTATTAAAACTGGTTTCCTTCAGTTCCTCTCTCTCTCTCTCTCACTGGATCCTGAGTTCCCCCAATGGTTTTGGGACATTGTGTACTCCCTTGTGAAGACAAAACGAAATATGTATTTAATACTTGATTTAGCACATCTTCCCAGATTTAATGACTTGCCCCCACTATTTAGTTTAAAATCCCCTCCACTTCCCTATTTATGTGATCTACAGTAATGCTGAATCTAGCATGGTACAGGTTGAGACAGTACCACTGGTAAAGATACCACTCTCCCCCGTATTGGTGCAAGTGGCCCATGAACTAAAACACACATCTCCCACAGCAGTCTTTGAGCGTCCATTCATCTACATGATCTAATTTGCCCTATGCTAATTTGCACACTGCTTGGGTAATAAACCAAAGATCATGACCTTTGAGGTTCTGTTTCTTAATTTGGCACCTGGCTCCTTCATCTTGCCAATATTGCTGGTACTTACACAGACAACGAAGACTGGATCCTCCCACTTCCACAGCAAATTCCTCTCCAGTCATGACCTGATGTCCTGATCCCTGGCATCAGACATGTAACACAGTCATCTGAACTTGTGCACTTTACTGCAGAGAATGGTGTCAATTTCCCCCATACTATACTGTTCCCTACGACCACAATATTTCTTCTTACTCCCTCTCTGTCACACTCAAATGGAATCCTGCTCCATGGTGTGATGATCAGTTCGCACACCCATCCTTCAGCCTGCAATGCCATTCAAACAAGCGAATGAAACTCAGACCTGTTGGACACTTGCCAAGGCTGAGGTTCCTGCACTGCGCTCTCAATGCCCTTATCTGCCCAACTCAGTCACACTCTCCTGCTCCTGAGGGCTGACTGAATCTTTAACCTGTGAGTGCCTCCTTGTAGAAAGAATCTAAGTTGCTCCACAATGTGTTGCAGTGTCTGTAGTTGTGTCCAACTCAAACTTTCAGCCAATGCTACTCGAACTTCAAATACTTGCCTCAGATGTGGAATAAATTATTTTGACCCCTGGTGTGAATCACTGTCTGTGTGTCCCACTTCCATACTTTAAAGGTAATCTGGAGTAACTTTTTCCATGCTGTTCATCAAATTTTATATGTTTAGCACCATTTGAGGCAACAAAGGTGTTCCTACTTTTTCCTCTTTCTGTGCAATCCTTCACACTATGCAATAAATCTTATCTATCATTGTTAGGCTCACACAACTTATTTAGGTCATTCTGTATTATCTAACCTGTCTTGATTATTGTGAATCTCCCCTGAGTTTCATATTTTTCCAATTTTTGATCAGTTTGCATTGAGTTTGTGAATTTAGGGTATTGATGAAAATTAGAAATAATTGTGATTCCAACGCTTGCATCAAACAAAGCTGTGGATGAAAGTATAGTTGATGCTTTTTACAAAGTTCCAGTTAAGAGATGTTTAATGTGTTACTGAGATTTTTAAATGCTTTCTTTCTTTAGGTGACTGTCTATAGCATGTATGTTGCAGTCATGGCATTTAATGCTAAAATTAGTGACCCTTCAATTGGAGGAACATACATGACTTTATTGAATACTGTTTCCAATCTTGCTGGAAACTGGCCAGCTACGTTAGCTCTTTGGCTGGTGGACCCACTTACAGTCAAGAAGTGCATTGGTGCACCTGAACAAAATTGTGGATCTGCAATTGATTCTGAAGTGAGTTTTCATTTTCTAAATTAGAAATATTTAATCTATAGTATGGTATATACGTTTTTCACCCAATTTGATCAACCTAAAAAAAATCAGTTTTCTGCTGGTAGAATTTGAACATTAATGTTCCAATTTTCTTTTGTCCCTCACAGCTTTGTGCAAAGTTTGGTGGTTCCTGTTCAACCGCAACTGATGGCTACTATGTAGAATCTATATTGTGCATTGTTATTGGGTTCACGTGGTGGCTTTACTTCGGAAACAAGTTCAGAAATCTGCAGGATGAACACCCATCCACGTGGCAGTGCAAGAGGAATAATTGAGGTCTTGATGATTGGAACTTTCGGAATTTAATAAAATTTAGATTTTTTTTGACCAATTTTCAAGGGAATAATACAAAATAAGGGATGTTATTCAGTTTTACAAATGCTGTTTTGACTACAGTTGTTACAAGTGATGATTCTATGAAAAGTATGAATTTTGATCAGGGTTTTTGTTTGCTTTGGTCAGAATAAAACCTATCTATGCGATTGTAACATAGGTAGAGAAAAAATTGTATTGTTTCAGGTGCCATGTAAAATAGATCACTATATATACATACAAAAATAATTATTTTTGTGAGATGCAGATAACTCATTCCTGTTTTTCATTCAGTTTATGCAACCTTCGCTTTGTTTGTGACGTCTATAAGTTAGATATTGTTTATTGGTAATTGTAGCTCTTTGAATTCTTCATTGTGTTTTGTTAGTCTAGAGTTGTTGTATTTTAAATGGCCCATCCCTTTTTCATAGTAAAACTGCAGAACCTTTTCTGTGGTGCTTTTAGCTCAGGTGGCTGGATTGCAATGCAGAGTGATGCTCACAGCCCATGTTCAAATTCCTGCATCTCATGAGATAACCATTAAATTCTTCTTCATCTCAATCTTGCTCATCACCTGAGGTGTGGTGACCCTTGGATTAAACTCCCCACCAGTAATTTCTCTCCCTAATGAGATAGTAGCCCCTTTGTCCTCTTGGACAAAGGTGACTTTACCCGCTTTTGGATACTGTGTGCAATCGTTACACTCTCTTTATTGAAAGAGTTGGTTGATGTTTCTGCCTTGAAAGTTACAGAAGAGGATTAGGCCACTTTAAAACATAAATTACATTGTACAGGGTTTCTGAATTACCAGTAGGTGGTGGTCTATTATAACTCCCAAAAAAAATTCAACTATTGTTTTACTGAACATCTATGCTTCATGAGTGTATCACTTAATGTATTGTGTTGGTCAGAGGGCACCATTTCTTGTTAATGCAGTACATAATCCAGATCAAAATGATGAACTGAATTGATTAGACTGAAAAGTTAAATTATCAATGCACACACCTACAGCTGATTACATTCATGTGTGAATAAGCTTTATTGACACTATTGCAAGATTGTTAATCTGATTTTACCAAAGTACTAAGGTATAGGCTTTTATAAGTTTAATTAGACTTGTGGATTTTCTTTTTAAAAAGAAGTGTCATGTTTAAAACAAATAGTGACTGAAATTTTCAAAGTATACTTAACAATTAATTGCTCGGGTGGGCACACTGGAAATGATCATGGAGCTTTCACTAATGTTTAGTTTTAATGTTCCTGTTTCTATTCTCTATGTTTCAAACATAGAAACAGGAGTAGGTCATTCAGCCCTTTGGAACTACTCCACCATACAATATGATCATCACTGATCATTCTAATCAGTACTCTGTTCCCACTTTCACCTCATATCCTTAGATCCGTTTAGCTCTTAAAAGTAAATTTCTCCTTTTTGAAAATATTCAGTGTTTTGACCTTAACTTCTTTTTGGTCCAGAGAATTCCATGTGCCCATCACACTCTGGATGAAAACGTTTATCCTCCTTCTCAGTCCTAAATGGCCTATCCCATGTCCTTAGACTGTGAGCCCTGGTTCTGGACTCCCCAGTCATCAGGAATGTCTTGTATTTACCCTGTCTTCTAAACTCAATTGAATATAGCCCTGATCAGTGTCTCTCCATACATCAGTTCTGGCATCCCAGAAATCAGTCTGATTAATCTTCATTCCATTTCTTCTCATAGCCAGACATCCTTCCTCAGAGACCAAAATGGCACACAGTACTCCAGGTGTGGACTCACTAAGGCCCTGTACGGGTCATTCATTGCCCCTGTACTCTAATCCTCTCGCTACGCAAGCCATATTATTTCCTCCATCACATTCTGTACCTAGACAACAAGTTGCAGGGCTGGATGAACACAGCAGGCCAAGCAGCATCATAGGAGCAGAAAGGCTGACGTTTCGGGCCTAGACCCTTCATCAGAAAAG
>NC_063344.1:40797641-40847322 GCF_021869965.1 Rhincodon typus | reverse complement strand
AACGTCAGCCTTTCTGCTCCTATGATGCTGCTTGGCCTGCTGTGTTCATCCAGCCCTGCACCTTGTTGTCTCGGATTCTCCAGCATCTGCAGTTCCTACTATCTCTCACATTCTGTACCTATGTGCTTGCTGGTGGAAAGCAGAAACAGCAGTAGTACAGCACAGGAAAAGGCACTTTGACCCATGATGTTGTGTTGAACATAATACCAAATTAAACTCATCCCTTCTGCCTGCCCTTGATCCATATCCTTCCATTCCTTGCATGTTCATGTGCTTATCTAAAAGTCACTTAAATGCCCCTATCGCATCTTGCCTTCACCACCACCCCTGGCAGCGCGTTTCAGGCTCATGCACTCTGCTTTTAAAAAAAAATTGCTCCTCATCTCTTTTGAACTTCCCCCTCTCACCTTAGGCGTTTCAACTCTTGGGGGAAAATTATTCTAACCGTCAACTGTATCTATGCATCGCATAATTTTATAGACTTCTATCAAGTCTCCCTTCAGCCTCAGCCACTCCAGAGAAAACAACCTGAGTTTTTCTAGCCTCTCCTTACAGCTTGTACCCTCTAATCCAGGCAGCATCCTGGTAAACCTCTTCTGCAACCTCTCCAAAGCCTCCATATCCTTCCTGTAATGTGGCAACCAGAGTTGAATGTAATACTCTGTGTGGCCTTTACCAAAGTCTTTTAAAGCTGCAACATGACATCCTGACTGTTGTACTAAATTCCCTGACCAATAAAGACAAGCATACCTTATGCCTTTACGACCCAATCTACTTGCATGACTACTTTCAGGGAGCTATGGACTTGAACCCCAGATTCCTCTGTACATCAATGCTGTTCAGGGTTCTGTCATTAACTGTATACTTTCCTTAACATTTGATCTCCCAAAGTGCAGCATCTCACACTTAACCAGATTAAACTCCATCTGCCATTTTTCTGCCCATGACTACAACTGATCTATATTTCACTGTGTCCTTTGACAACCGCCTACAGTATCCATAACTCCAATAATCTTTGTATCGTCTGCAAACTTACTAACCCACCCATCTCTATTTTCATCCAAGTCATTTACATATATCACAAACAGCAGAGGTCCCAGTACAGATCCCTACGGAATACCACCAGTCACGGACCTCCAGCCAGAAAAATACCTTTCCACCCAACCTTCTGCCTTCTATGGGCAAGCCAAATCTGAATCCAAGTAGTCAAGTCACAGTGGATCCCATTCATCTTAATCTTCTGAATCAGCCTACCATGACGGACCTTGTTGTAACTTTTAATTTCATTGTTTGGGTGGTTAAGAAACAACAGTATGTCTGCTATGGAAACTGGATGTATTCTTTAACAAGCAGGCAATGTGCTCTGCCAGTTTACTCCCTGAACTGTAAAGGTGAAAATAATCCCCAGTGTTTCATTTTCGTAATATGTAATAATCAATCAATACACATTTCTGTTGTATCAAGAGTCAAACTTCCAAGTGCTGAGTGGAGCTGCATTTCAAAGGATAAAACAATTACACTGTGCTTAACAGCAAAATTATCTAGTGCTCTTTGCACATTGCATTACTGTGCAAATAAAGCCTTGGTCTGAAATCTGGGCCTGAGTTGACAGTAGGGTGAAGTGCAGATGTATAAACATACGCACATATATATTAGGAGCAGGAAAAGGCCATTTAGCCACTTTTGCCTGCTGCGCCATTTGATAAAATTATCTCTTCCACTCTTAAGTCCTTTATTAGTTAAGAATCAATCTAACTCTGCTTTTAAAAATTTCAATGACCTTGTCACCTCCAGTCTGTGGGGAAGAGAATTCCATAGATTTATGACCTACAAAAGATTTCTCATTTCTGTTTTAAGTGGAAAACCAGTTATTTTTAATGTATCATCTAGCCTCTATCGTAGGCTGAAACATTTGCTTAACATCTAGTCCCTTCAGAATCTTGAATGTTTCAATAAGGATTGCCTCATTCTTCTGAACGTCACTGGATATAATCCCACCATTTTTAAATTCTCTTTCCACTTAAAGTTAATTTAGTGAGTTATGGTAATGTCAATGTATTTCAACAAACAAACTTTGCATTGGGTTCCTAAAATACATTCATATTTATTCCACACAATATATTGTGACAAAGTTGTATCAAATTAGACTATAGAATCATAATTGTACTTGATTCAGCAAGGTGCAAATTTACAATCAGCACAAGAGGATGATAAAATAAGCAAATCTGTCCCTTTAATGTAATTCAAATTCTTAAAACTTTGTATTGTATGACTTGAGTACATAACCTAGCGTGATATTTTATTGCAGCAGTGGAGATGTCAGCTTTTGAAATAAGTTGATCAACCAAGACCCCATCTCCCTGTTCAGGTGGCTGTGAAAAATACTGTGGCATGATCTGAAGAAGAGATGTGTTTTCCAGTGTTATGACCAACTTTCTTCCATTAACCAACACTACCAACAACAGATGTTTGTTCACCTTTATTAGTTGTTTATTGGATATTGCTGTGTGCTAATTAGCTGCTACATTTGTCTGTGTAACGATGGTAAAACTTTTTATTGACAAATTCATTGGTGGCATTCTGACTTGATGAGGCTGTATATAATTATTTTTGAAAATGGTTTGGTTAAAGTTGTTTGTGAACTTTATTTATTTGGCAAATTCCTTTCTGTACTTAATGATTATTTTGCACAATTTATATTCTTTTTTACACTTTTGATTTTTCAGTTTATTTAGACCTGTTCAATCCTAAATCATAAAGACAAAATTTAAGAACCATTCAAATGAATTATCTAATTTACTGTTCATGTTATTTGTGCTGTATCCTAATTGATGCCAATGTACATTCAGTACCTAGTTCTCATTTCTTGCATAAGCTGTATTTTCCCACTTAAACTCCTCCGCAAGCTTTTCCTATAGGATTTTTAAAACTGACTAACCTGTAGCAATTTTCTGTGGCACGATTTAGCAATTTAATGGGAGTTTGTGGTTAATGATACTAATCTGTAACTGTTAGCTAACATGTACTTTCTTTTTTTAAAGTAATTTAAAATGCTTAAAAATCCTCTCTATTTATGTTGCTGAAATTTGTCACATCCAAAGTCAGAGTTCAGTGATTGCTTGGTCTTTGTTAAAACATTGTTGCATGAAGGGTTCAGCTTCTCTCCAAGGTCTTGTATTGTTCAAACTGTGCTCAGAGCTAACTGAAGTATGAGCAAAGTCAATTTAACTAGTTACCTCAAGTACTAATGCTTCTTTTAAATCTTTTGAATTATGATGTTTTCTTTTCTTTTGGCAGCTTGCCCATATGTTTTGAAAATACAATTTTTAAAAGCTTTATCATGTGAAATTTTTGTTTTTTCAGATGGGGCATTCCGTGTTAACAGAATTTGTTTAGAATGAATATGACCAAGATTGACTGACATTTAGGAAGTAATTATAAGTTAAATGTAACGTTTAGACATTAATTGGAATGCGCAAACTGCTGAAACCAGTGTTTTTTTAGCTACACTTTCTCCCCATCAATACTGCTAGGTACTTGGAAAACACTAAGGAGGCAAAAGCCATATACCTTTTATTCAGCCACCTGCAGGTTCCTGTCTCCTCCTCAATGATGTTAAATGAAAAGAACTTACTGTCACCTTGCTGTGAAACTCCACAATTCCACCGCGATAATGGCAAGTACAGGACCCCCACTGTAGTTTGCCAAACTGTAGAACAATCCCCATGCCAATAATGCATTAGGACTTCTGTTAAATGCAAAATATTTTGCTCTGAGCACAATTCAAATTTCTCCCCAGCTCCAGCCATTGCTTGTTATTGTCTTATTGCAATCCTCTACTTAGAGTCATTGAGTTGTACAGCACGGAAACAGACCCTGCGGTCCAACTTTCCTTGTCAACCAGATATCCTAGATTTATCTATTCCCATTTGTCAGCAGTCGGACCATAACCCTCTAAACCCTTCCTATTCATGTACCCATCTAGTTGCCTTTTAAATGTTGTGATCGTACCAGTCTTCTCCGCTTCCTCTGGCAGCTCATTCCACACAAGCACCACCTTCTGTGTGAAAATATTGCCCCTTAGATCCCTTTTAAATCTTTCCCCTCTCACCTTAAACCTATGCCCTCTAGTTTTAGACACCCCAACCCTGGGGGAAAAAAACCATGGCTATTCACTCTTTCCATGTCCCTCATGATATTAAAAATTCTAAGGTCACAGCTCTGACGCTGTAGGGAAAATAGCTCTAGCCTATTCAGCCTCTCCCTATAGCTCAAACCCTCGAACCCCTTGTAAATCTTTTCTGCACCCTTTCAAGTTTAACAATGTCTTTCCTATTAGCAGGGAGACCAGAATTCAATGCACTATTCCAAAAGTGGCCTAACCAATGTTCTGTACAGCCACTATGCCATCCCAACTCCTATACTCAGTGCACTAACCAATAAAGGCAAGCATACCAAATACCTTTGTTACTACCCTGTCTACTGCGATTCCACTTTCAATGAACTTGAACCTGCACCCCAAGGTCTCTTTGTTTGGCAACACTCCCCAGGGTGGACTGTACCATTAAGTGTTGAGAGTCCTGGCCTGATTTGCCTTACCAAAATGCAACAACTCACATTTATCTAAATTAAACTCCATCTTCCATTCATCGGCCCATCTGATCAAGATCCTGATGTTCTCTAAACTGCCAATTTTGGTGTCATCTGCAAACTTACTAACCATTCCTCCTCTATTCACATCCAAGTCATTTATATAAATGACAAAAAGCAGTGGACCCAGAATCGACCCTTGCAACACACTGCTGGTCATAGGCCTCCAGTTTGAAAAACAACTCTACACAACCACCACCCTCTGTCTCCTACCTTCAAGCCAATTTTGTATCCAAATAGCCAATCCACATGTGCTCTAGCCTTGCTGACCAGTCTACAATGCAGAACCTTATCGAATGCCTTGTTGAAGTCCATATAGAAGACATCCACTCTTCTGCCTTCGTCAAACTTCTTTGTCACTTCTTCAAAAACCTCAATCAAGTTAGTTAGACACGATTTTCCACAAACCAAGCCATGTTGAATATACCTAATCAGTCCTTGCCTTTCGAAATACATGTAAATTCTGCACTTCACAATCCCCTCCAACGTATCTGGGATACACCTGATCAGGTCCTAGGGATTTATCCACCTTTATGCATTTAAAGATGTCCAACACTTCCTCTGTAATATGGACACTTTTCAAGATATCACTATTTATTCCGCCAAGTTCTCTAGCTTCCATATCCTTCTCCACAGCAAATATCGACACAAAATACTCGTTTAGTATCTCGCCCATCTCCTGTGGTTCCACATATAGATGGCCTTGTTGATCTTTAAGGGGCCCTATTCTCTCCCTAGTTACTCTTTTGCCCTTAATATATTTGTAGAATTTCTTCAGATTCTCCTTAACTCTATTTGCCAAAGCTATATCATGTCCAGTTTTTGCCCTCCTGATTTCCCTCAAGTATTCTCTTACTGTCCTTATACTCCTTGAGGGATTCACTTGATCCCAGCAGTCTAGACTTGCCATATGCTTCTTTATTTGACCACAGCCTCAATTTGTCTAGTCACCCAGCATTCCCTCTACCTACCAGCCTTACCCTTCACACTAACAGGAAAAGTGTCTCTGGACTCTTCATTTTTAAAGGCCTCTCACTTTCCATCTGACCCTTTACCTGCATATAGCCTCCCCCAGTCAACTTTTGAACGTCCTTGCCTGATACCATCAAAATTGGCCTTACTCCAATTTAGAACTTTAACTTTTAGATTATACTTTTCCATAACTATAGTAGAACTATTAGAATTATGATCGCTGGCCCCAAAGTGCACCCCTACTGACATCTCGATCACTTGCCCTGCCTTATTTCCCAAGAAAAGGTCAAGTTTTACTCCTTCTGTAGTAGGTATATCCGCATACTGAATAAGAAAAATTCCTTGTACACAACTTAACAAATTTCTCTTTATCCAAGACCTTAACTATGGCAGTCCCAATCAGTGTTTAGAAAGTTAAAATCCCCCACCATTACAAATCTATCATTCTTACAGATATCTGAAAACTCCTTACAAATTCTCAATTTCCCACTTACTAGTGGGGGCCTATCATACAATCCCAATAAGGTCATCCCTTTCTTATTTCTCAGCTCCATCCAAATAACGTCACTGGACTTACTCCCAAAAGTATCTTAAGTACAGCTGTAATATTATCCCTAACCAACAATGCCACTCCCCCTCTTCTCTTGCCCTCCTTTCTATCCTTCCTGTAGCATCTATACACTGAAACATTAAGCCGCCAGTCCTGCCTCCATGAGCCATGTTTCTATAATAGCTACAATATCCCAGTCCCACACTTCCAACCATGCCCTGAGTTCATCTGCCTCATCTGTCAGGCTTCTTGCGTTGAACTAAATGCATTTTAATTTATCAGTCTTATCTTGTTCTCTGCCTTGCTCTTGCCTCCCTATACTATTTGACTTGCTCCTCTTCTCAACTATACCAGCCTCAAACTTATCTCTTTTCCCACTACCTCTTTGAGTAATATCTCCATATTTCTAACCCTCTGTTTTAATGCAGTTACTGGAAAGATTTTTTTTGGTTTAAATTAGATCTTTGTTCATGAGCAGTAGGAAGAATATTGAAAGGCGTCAGGCTTTTGTGTGCATGTACAAATTTACAATTGGTCATGACTCATGACAATTGATCAGACGCCTCAACACTCTACACGTATATGGAGGCCAGAGTGTACATGCCTATATGTCTCATCAGTCCGCAGTTGCTATTGTTCCATTTCTTCTATTTACTCAAGGCTGCTTCTACATTAAGATATTGGTTTGCTGTGCTTTATTCACTTACTCAATGGAGCTATGAGACTGATTAAAATGAAAGTTTACTAATTATTGCTGTGGAATTGACTTATTAATTTACTGATGCCTGCTGCTATATTAATTTATTCATTAGCGTGTTTGCTGTTCTATTAATTCACTGCCTATTATATAATTCATTAATTGTAACTCACCTGAATTTCTCAGTCAGTTAGTCACACAGCACAGAACAGACCCTTCGGACCAGCCAGACCATGTCAAACATAATCCCAAACTAAACTAATCCCACGTGCCTGCCATATCCTTCCAAACTTTTCCTATTCACATACTTATCTAACTGTCTTTTAAACATTGTAACTGTGCCTGCATCCGCCACTTCCTCACGAACTTCATTCCACACGCGAACCACCCTGTGTAAAAAAAATTTGCCCCTGGTGTCTTTTTTAAAATCTCTTTCCTGTCACCTTAAAAATATGCCCCCTAGTCTTGGAATCCACCATTCTAGGGAAAAGACACCTACCATTAACCCTATCAATACCCCTCATGATTTTAAAAACTTCTATAAGGTCACCTCTAGGCCTTCTATGCTCCAGTGGAAGAAGTTCCAGCCTATCCGGCCTTTCTTTATAACTCAAACCTTCCATATCCGGCAACATCCTGGTAAATCTGTTCTGAACCTTCTCTAGTTTAATAATATCTTCTAACAAGGCGACCAGAACTAGACAGAGTACTCCAGAAGAGGCCTCACCAATTTCCCGAACATCCTCAACATGACTTCCCAACTCCTATACTCGAAAGGACTTAGCAATTCAGGCAAGCTTGCTAAACAACTTTTTAACCATCCTGTCTACGTGACACAAACTTCAAAGAATTACTTACTTGAACCCCTAGGTGGCTCTGTTCCTACAAAACCATCCAAGGCCCTACTATTAATTGTATAAGTCTTGTGCCCATTTCCACTATTTCATTATCATTGGTGCCTGCTTTCATTCACAGTCATTTACTGGTTCCTGCACTATTAATTACAGCATTCAACAGTTCCTCAGTTGATAGTGCTTGGCTCTGAGTCAGAAGATTGGGGTCCACTCAAGGATTTGATTACAAAAATTGAGGTAGGCAATCTAGCGATGTACTGAGGAAATCTGGAAGTTTTCAAAATTGATTTGTGGGTTGTGGGTGTCACTGGCCAGCCAGCATTTATTGCCCATACCTAGTTGCCCTTGAGAAGACGATGGTGAGCTACCTTCTTGAACCTCTGCAGTTCACCTGCTGTGGATTGACCCACAATGCTCCCAAGGAGGGAATTCCATGATTTTGACCCAGCGACAAGTCAGGATGGTGAGGGGCTAGGAGGGGAGCTTGAAGATGGTGGTATTCCCGTGTGTCTGCTACCCTTGTCCTTCTAGATGAAAGTGAAAGGTGCTATGAGAATCTTTGGTGAACTTCTGCAATGCATCTTGTAGATAGTACAAACTACTGCAACTGAGTATGGGTGATGGAGAGAGTGGATGTTTGTGAATGCGGTGCCAATCAAGCAGGCTGCTTTGACCCAGATAACATCAAGCTTCTTCAGTGTGTTGGAGCTGCACTTAGAGGCAAGTGGACAGTATACTATCACACACCTGTTTTGTGCCTTCTGGATGATGGACAGGCTTTGGAAGGTCAGGAGATGAGTTACTCAACGCAGTATTCCGAGCCTCTGACCTGCTATTGTAGCCAGTGTGTTTATGTGGCAAATCCAGTTGGGTGTCTGATTAATGGTAACACCAAGGATATTGTTAGTGGGGGATTCAGTGATGGTAACACCATGAAATATCAAGAGATGGTAGTCAGATTGTCTCTTACTGGTGATTTGTGTGGTACAAACGTTACTTGCCACTTGTCACCCCATGCCTAGATATTGGCCAGATGCTGTTGCATTTGAACATGGACTCCTTCAGCATCTGATTGGTCAGCACCAATTGCAGCCATTGTACAATCAATGGTGAACATCCCCACTTCTGACCTTATGGTGGAGGGAAGGTCGTTGATGAAAGCAGCTGAAGATGGTTGAGCCTAGGACACTATCCTGACGAACTCCTGCAGAGATGTTCTGAAACTGCAGTGACTGACCTCCAATAACCAGGTATGACTCCAGCCTGCAGAGAGTTTGCCCGTGATATACATTAATTCCTGTATTGCGAGGGCTCCTTAATGCTGAACCCGGTCAAATGCAGTCTCAATGTCAAGAGTTGTCACTTTCACTTAAACTCTGGAATTCAACTGTTTTGTCCTTTTTTTAAAACCAAGGCTGCAATGAGGTCAGGAGCTGGAGTGGCCCTGGCAGAACCCAAACTGGCTGTAACTGAGAGGTTACCAGTGAGCAGGTGCTGCTTGTTAGCAATATTGATGATACTTTCCATCACGTTACTGATGATTGAGAGTACTCTGGGGCAGTAATTGGCTGGGTTGGTTTTATCCTGCTTTTTAAGTAAGCTCATACTTGGGCAATTTTCCACATTGTCAGGTAGATACTAGTGTTGTAAGTACTGGAAGAGCTTGGCTAGGGGAGTGGGAAGTTCTCAAGCACAAGTTTTCAGTACTGTTGTCAGGGCCATAGCTTTGCAGTATCTAGTGTCTCCAACTGTTTCTTGACTTCACATTGGAGTGAATCGAATTGGCTGAAGACTGGTATCCGTAATGCTGTGGACCACTGGAGGAGGCTGAGATTAATCATTCACTTGATGATTCTGGCTGAAGATTGCTGCAAATGCTTCAGTCTTATCTTTTGCGCTGATGTGCTGGGCTCTTTGATTATTGAGGATGGGGATATTTGTATAGCCTGTTCCTCTAGTGAATTAGTTAATTATCCACCACCATTCACAACTGGATGTGGCAGGACAAATTTGGAGGTGCCATGTTTTGGATGGAACACTGAACGTGGGTCCAATTTCCCATTAAACCATTTTGAAGAACAGAAGAGTTTTCCTGTATCTTGGCTAAAACTGAATCCTCAATCATATCACAAAATAATTATCTGGCACTAATTACACTGCTGTTGTGGAAGCTTGCTGTGTGCAAATTGGCTGCTGTGTTCCTACATTAGAAGTACTTTTAAAACGAGGTAACTGTTGCTGACAGTAAAGTGTTTCTAGACATGTATGTTTGTTAACGATAATTTTTCAGATTTTGAAAACAATTTCAAAACTTTAACAATTTCACCATTGGTTTGACTACACAAATCTCTATTCCTGCCCTACAATTCTTTCAAATAGCTGTGCTATTCTTCAACCTATCTTTGAAAATACACATTTTGTCCATTTAAGGTAGAAATGGAGACCTTGAAAGATTAGTGCAGAGGAGAAATGGGAGGAAGTTCACCAAATTGTGTTGCCAGTAGAATACAGACAGGAAGTATTGCGATTAGCATACAAATTACCTGTAGGAAGTCATCTAGGAATGACAAAGACTCAGGCTAAGATCCAGAAGCATTTCTATTGGCCTGGATTGCATAAAGATGTGCTTCAATTTTGCCATACCTGTCATACATGTCAGATGATAGGAAAACCACAGGCAGTAGCAAAACAAGCACCTTTAATGCCAATTCCCACATTGGAAAAACTTTTCATGCCGGTTTTGACTGATTGGGTAGGTTCCCCGCCTAAAACCAAAAATGGGAACCAGTATTTGCCAATTATAATGGTCGAGTCTACCAGACGTCTGGAGGCTATTCCATTACAGAATGTTAAGGCAAAAGTGGTTGTGGAAGAGTTGCTTGCCTTCTTTACCCATTATGGACTACCCAGGGAGATTCAGTCAGACTAAGGGTCCAATTTTACTGCCGAATTATCTAAGGAGGTCATGGATAGTTTAGGCATCAAACACTAAATCCAGTGAGTACCATCCTGAATCCCAGGGAGCATTGAAAAACTCGCATAAAAACAATGTTGAGGGCATATTGCCAGGATTACTCAAATGATTGGCATAAAGGTATCCCATTTATATTATTTGCTTTTAAGAGATGCTCCAAATGAATCAACTAAGTTTACTCCATTTGAAGTGATATTCAGACACAAAGTAAGAGGGCCTTCAAAATTAATTAAGGAAAAGTTGTTTGGAACAAAGTCAGAGATCTCACAATTGGATTATCTGAGGTGAGAAATAGATTAAACAGAACGGGTGAATTAGCTAAACAACATTTGAAGGTGGCACAGCACATAATGAAGCAAGAAGCAGATAGAAATCTAAATTTTTTACGTTTGCCTGTGGGGATAAAGCATTGGGGCTGTTACCTGTGGTAGGAGATCCCTTCAAAGCAAGGTTTCGTGGTCCCTATCAGATTGAGAAGAAGTTAAGTTAAGTGAATTATCTGGTAAAGATGCCAGATAGGAAGAAAAATTCAGGTATGTCACGTTCACGCGTTAAAACTTTTCTATGCCAGGGAAAGGGAACCAGAGAAACAGGTATTAGTTACTGCCACTCAGTGAGGAATCAAATCCAGATGATGTGGATTTTGATGTGCCTCAGAATAAATTGAGTAATGAGAAAGTTCTTAAAGAATGGGATACAGTAATGAGCTATCTGTCCCAGAAATGGAGAACTGAATTGAAAGACTTATTACAATGCTGTGAGGAAATAAGTAGAAATAGAAGGCGGGGGACTAATACCATATACATGAGATTGATATAGGGAATGCTGTTCCGATAAAACAACACCCCTACAGGCTTAATCCTCTCAAAGCCAGGCAGGTTCAGGAGAAGTGGAAGCGATGCCCCAAGAAGATATCATCAAGCCGAGTCAAAGCAAGTGAAGTTCGCCAATCGTGTTGGTTCCCAAACCTGAAGGTTCTCAACGATTTTGCATACATGATTGAAGATCAATGATGTGAAAAAATCTGACTCATACCCAATTCCAAGACTGGAGGATTGTGAGGAAAAAGTAGGACAAGTCATTACATAACAAAGTTGGACTTACTTTTCGGTTACTAGCAAGTACCTTTGTCAGAGAGAGTGAAAGATGTGCTGGCTAGGTGGATTGGCTATGCTAAATTGCCCGTAGTGTTCAGGGATATGTAGATTAAGTGGGTTATAGGGGGATGGATCTGTGTGGGTCAGTGTAGACTTGTTGGGCCGAAGGGCCCGTTTTCCACACAGTAGGGATTCTATAGGGAAGTTTCTGCTTTTGTAACCCCAAATGGACTATATCAATTCAAAGTCATGCCCGTTTGGAATGAAAAACCCACCAGCCACTTTTCACACCTTTTAAAAGATTATAGGGTGAGGCGAGCCTGGCTGGGTATTTCGGTTTTACTAATGATTGGGGGGGGCGGGGTCGACCTCCGCTTTAAAACAATTCGAAACAAAAAATTACATTGTTAGAGAAATGCAGCGGGTCTAGCAGTATCTGTAGACAGCAAGTAAAGGTTTCTAGTCATTTGACACTTGTTCAGAAAAAGGGTCTGAAGGGTCACAAATAGAAATTGCTGGAAAAGCTCGGCAAGTGTGGCAGCATCTGTGGAGAGAATGAGAGTTAAACAGTTCGGGTCGAGTGACCCTTCCTCAATTCTGAGGAACGCTGCCTAACCCTCTGTGACCTCCAGTATTTTTTGTTTTCAATATATAACCATGAAACTGTTTTACAAAACAGTAACTACCATGTTTCTCCTGCAGCTGCTTACTAGTGCGTCTTGGTAATATTCTATACGGCAGCTAACAATATACACGACATACAAAATTACCATTTCAGCACAGTCCAACACTTACTTCGTTGTCTGTTTTCTTTCAGAGTACCCCCCGCCCCCCGCAAGAAGTCGACGATATAAACAATGGATTGGTTCATAGGTCTGCAATAAGAGCTCTGGTACTAGCTGCGGACGAGCGCCCGAAAAGAGGGGGAATGTTTTGAGTGACGCACCAATAATTCGGTCGCGTGCTGTTTCGGTTACTTCGGAATCATTTGGTGTCGTCACCTGGAGTGTGATGTCAGAGCGAGCGAGCGAGGGGACAATGCCTGACCGAGACCGGAATGTGCTAGGCAATTACCTCAGCCGCCTGGTGGAGATTGCAGACGAGCATCTTAATGTGGTTCGGGTATGGGGGAACATGCCGGTATTTGCACTCAGATGGCGAAAGTCACGTCGCCATCAGCAACAAGCGCGCTTCTCGAACAGCTACTATAAAAATGGCCTATGCCAGCCAGTAGGCTGATATCGGCTTTAAAGGGAATTTGTGCATGAAGGATTGTGAACATGGGAGTGTTGACAGGTTCTTGCCCCTCTGTATATTTTGTAAACATGAGGAAATTGATCACCACTCCGTTTTTTTTTGCAGCATGTTAGTACGGGCCTGGCAGTGGCCGGAGTTGTGATGTTTGCCAGAAGCGTTAGACTAGTAAGTGTGATTCTGGAGTTTGATGGGGCTATTTATTTCAGCAAGCGATCTTTCTCTCTGAATTTTGCTTATGCGCCATAAAACTTTTCGTTTACAGAGGGAACGAGACAAATTTGAGACATCTTGTAGCGAGGGGAAATTATCTTTGCAGATACTGCTATATTAATAACTATCCAGCTTAAAAACTTATTCGCAAATCTGGGAATTTGATGTCGAACTTATATTTTGTATTTGTCAGCAGAAAAGTTAACCTTTCGAGTCTTAAGACTGGCCTGAAATAAAATTGAATGTCAAAAGCAACTGTCCAACTTTTAAAAAAAAACTCCCGTGAAGATAAACCTCTTCATGACTTATAAAGCTTTACAGTTATTTTCTTCAGCCAGAGGGTGGTGAAGCTTTAGAAATCTTTGCTATAAAAGGCTGTGGATCCATAGAATCCCTAAAGTGTGGAAACAGGCCCTTTGGCCTAACAAGTTCACACCAACCCTCAGAGCACCCACCCAAACCCATTCCCCTATAACCCACCTAATGTACAAATCCCTGAACACTATGGGCAATTTAGCATGACCAATTCACCTAGCCTGCACATCTTTGGACTGTGGGAGGAAACTGGAGCACCCGGAGGAAACCCACACAGACACAGGGAGAATATGCAAACTCCACACAGTCACCTGAGGGTGGAATTGAACCCGGGTCCCTGGCACTGTGATGCAGCAGTGCTAACCACATTGCCATTGTACCACCAATGTCGTTGAATGTATTTAACGTAGAAACATACATCGAAGATAGAAGTAGGACGCCATTTGGTCCTTCGAGCCTGCGCTGCCATTCACCACGATCATGATTGTCCAATCTGATAGCCTAATCCTGCTTTCTTCCCATAAGCTTTGATCCCATTTGCCCCAAGTGCTATATTTAGCTGCCCGTTGAATACATTGAATGTTTTGGCATCAACTACTTCCTGTGGTAATGAATTCCACAGACTCACCACTCTTTGGGTGAAGAAATTTCTCCTCATCGCCATCCTAAACGGTCTACCCAAATCCTCAGACTGTGAGTTACATCTTCATAGAATTCCAACAGATTTGGCAAGCATGATTTCCCCTTAATAAATCTATACCGACTCTGTCTGATCCTGCCACTGCTTTTTAAATGCTCTGCTATAAAGTCCTTGATAATGGATTTGAGAATTTTCCCCACTAATGATGTTAGGCTTACTGGTGTATAATTCCCTGTTTTCTCTCTACCTCCCTTTTTGAGTATTGGAGTGACATTAGCTATCCTCCAATCTGCAGTGTCTGTTCCAGAGTCTATAGAATCCTGGAAGATGACCACCAATGCATCCATTATTTGTAGAGCCACTTCCTTAAGTACTCTGGGATGTAAATTATCAGGCCTTGGAGATTTATCTGCCTTCAATCCCATCAATTTTCCCAGCACCATTTCTCTACTAATATTGATGTCCCTCAATTCTTCCCTTTCACTAAATCTTGTATTCTCCAACATTTCGGGAATATGATTTGTGTCTTCTTTTGTGAAGACAGGACTAAAATATGTATTCAGTTGCTCAGCAATTTCTTTGTCCCCCATTAAACATTCCTCCCATCCCTGACTGTAGGGGACGTACGTTTGTCTTCACCAATCTCTTTCTCTTCACATACCGATAGAAACACTTTGTGTCAGTCTTTATGTTCCCTGCAAGCTTACTTTCGTACTGTATTTTTCCCTTCTTAATCAATCAGTTGCAAGATAGACATAGATAAGTTGTTGATCAGTAAGGGGATCAAACGTTACAGGGAGAGTGCAAGATACTAGGTTGAGATTTATATCAGCCGTGATCAAATGGTGGTGTTTTCGACGTTGAACGGAGGTGAGGTGAGGGGGCAGGTGTAGTATTTCCTGTGGTTGCAGGGAAACGTGCCGGGCATGGTGAGGTTAGTGGAGAGTGTGGAGTGGATGAGGGAATTGCGGAGGGCGTGGTCCCTGCAAAAGGCAGATACAGGTGGGGAGGGAAATATCTCTTTCATTGTGGGGTCGGATTGCAGGTGAGGGAAGTGGTGGAGAATGATATGCCGGATGTGGAGGTTGGTGGGGTGATATGTGAGGACAAAAGGGGGTTAGGGGGTTTGAGAGCAGGAGTGTAGGAAACGCAAGAGATGCAGTTCAGGGCATTTTCAATCACCGGAGGGGCATGTTACAGACATCTGGGATGTGCAGGATTGGAACACATTTTTTCGAGCAGCTGGAAGTGGAACTCAGACCTCCTGGTCCTGACATAGGGAGATTATCACTGTGCCACAAGAGTCTTCTCACAAGAATATTATTGCAATGACAATTAATATCTGTTTAGCAACAGATGCCAAAAACAAACCAGCCATTTCAGAACTTAGACATGTAGCGGAAGGAAGTTCTTCCTTAACCTGAAGAACTGCCCAAGACAGATTGATGATTGTTACCCAACTTGAAATAGTGTATGTCTTACATTTAGTAATTATTTTATTTTGTTTATTTACTTCTTTCAGCAACAAATGCAGTCCTGCATATGTATGATACAATTTGTTAACTTGTACACTGAGTTCTGTCAGAAATTACTTGCTTGGAAAGGCCAACTCCAGCTTTAAAATTGATTCACATGTTAACCCATGACTCACTTGAAGTTGTTCTGTTCAAAGTTGTGATTTTTGCTAAGGCAACTGCAACATTATATGAAGACTCACTGCATTTGAATTTCATAGACATTAATTTGTTCTAATCTATCAACAAATGTTCCACAAGAGAAAAGGAATTTCTGCAAGGAAAATAAAATAGTACATGCCACATTTTACATGATCTTCATAAAGAAGATACCCACCATCATGTTTTGTGGCACATCAGTCTGCTAAATGGGATAGGTTTCAAACAGATCTAACTACTCAACTCGAGATGTGGAAGTGCCGATGTTGGACTGAGGTGGACAAGGTCAGAAATCACACGACATCAGATTATAGTCCAACAGGTTTATTTGAAAATGCAAGCTTTCAGAGTTTTATTTCTCCGAAAGCTTGTGTTTTCAAATAAGCCTGTTGGACTATAATTGGTATCATGTGATTTATGAATTCAACTCAAAAACTGGGCCCACAGTGCATCAACATCAGAACTGTGTTCAACCTCAATCTGTAGCTTATGCCCTGGCATATTCCCACTCTGCCATTGTTATCAGGCCAGGACATCAACCGGATTTTAACAAAAGAATGAAGGAATGCCAGAAGGAGCTCAAGCCAAATTTGAAAAATAGGTATCAACTTCATTAAGTTAAAACACAGGACTTCTTGGCTGCCAAATAACAGAAGCCGAGTGCAACAGACAAGGCTAAGCAATCCCATAATGGATCAGGTATAAGCTCTGCAGTATCTATATCTAGTCCTGACAGGTGATGGACAATTAATCATAAAATGTAGAGGCTTAACAAATATTCTCAATGATGTGGGAGCCTAGCCATCAGTGCAAAAGACAAGGTTAAAGCAGCTGGAATCACCTTCAGCCAGAAATGCCAATGGACAATCTATTTTAGTGTTTGACATGCCCAGCATCACAGGTGTCAGTCTTCAACCAATGCAATTCACTCAATGTGATATCAAGAGCCAGCTGAAGATGAATGATATTGCAAAGGCTATGGGTCCTGACAACATTCTGTCAATAGTACTCAAACCCATGCTCCAAAACCACCTTGTGCATCACTATGCTGTTTAAGTACAACTACAACACTGGCATCTGTCCAACAATGTGAAAAGTTGCCCAGCTGTGTACCAAGCACAAAACCAAGACAATTCCAATCTGACCAATCACCATTCTATCAGTTTAATCTCAAGCATCAGTAAAGTATCGAAGTAAGTCATTGACATGCATTTGAAAAGGATCACCTGCTCACTGACATTGCATTTGAGTCCCCCAGGAGAGTTGGCTCTGATCTCGATATAGTCTTGGTCCAAACATAGTCAAAAAGAGCAAAGTTCAAATGGTGAGGTGAAAGTGACTGCTCTTGGCATCAAAGCAGCATTCAACAGATTATGGTATGAAGGAACACTAGCAAAACTGAAGTCAGTGAAATCAGAAGGGAAACTCTCTGCTGGCTGGAGTCCTACCCAGTAAAAATGAAGTTGGTAGTGTATTTTGGGAGATCAATATCTTAGGCCCAGGACATCTCTGCAGGAGTTTCTCAGGGTTGTGGCCTAAGCCACCCATGGCCACCCCCTTGGTCTGTAGGAAGTGGGAGGAGTTAATGGAGAAGTTATTAAGGGTAAGTACAAGTTCTGTTATGCAGATGAGGGTGTTGATGGAGGGGGAGTGGTTGGGCCTGCGGGAGAACAAGATGCGGAGGGCTTTTAGGCCATCTGTGTGGGGGATACAAGTGTATAGGGATTGACTGTCCATTGTGAAGATGAGGTGTTGGGGGCAAGGGTTTGGAAGTCTCGGAGGAGTTGGAGGGTGTCCCGGATGTAGGTGGGGAATTCCTGGACCAGGTGGACTAAACAGAGTCACGGTAAGCGGAGATGAGTTCAGTGGGGCAGGGGCAGGCAGAGATGATGGGTCAGCTGGGGCAGTCAGGTTTGTGAATTTTGGAAAGGAGATAGAAACGGGTGGTGCAGGGTTGGGGAACATAACCCAAGGTGGGGCGTTCCACTCCCGAACATCCCAGATGTCCTCCTATTTCAAGGACCGTAACTTACCCCCTCCGGTGATTGAAAATGCTCTCAACCACATCTCTTGCATTTCCCGCACTTCTGCCCTCAAACTTCCTACCCCCAACAAAAATAAAGACAGAATCCCCCTTGTCCTCACGTATCGCCCCACAAACCTCCTCATCCAGCATATCATTCTCTGCCACTTCCACCACCTACAATCTGACCCCATAACCAAAGAGATACTTCTTCCCCATCCCTATCTGCCTTTCACAGGGACTGCTCTCTCCACAATTCCCTCGTCCACTCCAGAATCCCCACTAACCCCACCACGCCTGGCACCTTTCCCTGCAGCCGCAGGAAATGCTACACCTCCCCCCTTACCGCCATTCAACGCCCAAAACAAACCTTTCAACTTGGTCTACTGTATCTGCTTCCGATGTGACCTCCTCTACGTTGGTGAGACCAAGCATAGTCTCGGAGACGCATCTGCACTCTGTACACGACAAACAGCTACCCTTTCTGATTGCCAAACATTTTAATTCACCCTCCCACTCCCTGGGTGATATGTCCATCCTGGGCCTCCTCTGGTGTCATAATGACACCACCCACAAACTGGAGGAGCAACACCTCATATTCTGCCTCAGGAACCTACAGCCTGATGGCCTAAACATGGAATTCGCCAGTTTTAGATGACCCCACCCCCGGCCTCCTCCTATGGCCAACTCTCCCCCTCATCCCCGCCTCCTTGACCTGACAAAACCTGTCCATCTTCTCTCCCACCTAACTGCCCCACCCATCCCACTGACCAATCCCAACCACTCCCTACTTGCACTCACCTATTACTATCCCACCTACCTTCCCCATCCCCACCCCTATTCTCTATTTATTTTCCAGCTCCCTTCCCCCTCCCCATTTCTGTAGAAGGACCCTGACCTGAAACGTCAACTTTCATGCTCCTCTGATGCTGCCTGGCCTGCTTTGTTCCTCCAGCTCCATACTGTGTTGTCTCTAAAATCAATTATATGCAAGATACCAGAATTGAAGTACAGAGATCTTTGACCATTGTGGAGTAAGAGGAGTTTAGAGATGAGAGGCAATGCTGTGAGTTGATTCGGAAAGAATGAGAATTTTGAAATCAAGGTGTTCTTGGCTAGAAGTAATATAGGTCAGTGAGCATGGGGATGAAAGATGAATAGGACTTGATGTGATACATGCATGCTGAGTTTTGGATAACCTCCAGTTTGGAGGATAGAATTCAGGAGACAAGTTAGGAATTTCTGATTGAAATTTTGCAGATTTGCAGATACAATATAATGTTATTTAATAAAATTTTTAATTGCTGTTTCACGTCTGATGTCACTTCCTCAGAACTGAAAGAGGTTGACTGTTAGTTTATTTTTTAGTTTTGACAGACATGGAGGAGGAGCCAGGGACAGATGATGTGATGGAGGCCCAATGCAAAAGACAAAGGAGTTGCTGATTAGGGTGAAAGAGAAGCAGATATAGAATAGGTGTAAATTAAGGTGTGGAAGGATGTAACTGGCTTCTCTCAGCAGAGAACAAAGTAAACAAGACACAAGCAAGACAATCAAGCTGGGGGAGTGGGGGAGAGGGAACACAAGAAAAACGGAAGATAGACATCATGTGGTCAGGCTCTGAAGGTGTGAAATTCGGTAATGAGTCCTGGCGGCTGTAAAATGCCTGATCAGAAAATAAGATGTTCTTCAAACTTGTGTTGTGCTTTTTTGGAACATTGCAGAAGTCCCAGGGCAGAAATGTTAGTATGAGAGCAGGGTGGCTACTTGCAAACCCTTGCCGTTCTGAAGAAGTCATATCAGGCTTTAAATGTTAACTCTGGTTTTCCCTCTGCAGATGCTACTAAACCTGCTGAGTTTCTCCAGCATTAAAATAAAAGGAAAAATTGACAATGTTTATGAACCCTTGTCGTTATAGAAAATAAAACATATTTTCAGCCACTATCTGTAGAGCAATATCATGCTAGAAAGTGAAAAATATCCTTAAAGTTTGTCAGATTGTCTCATTGAAGTTGATGTGGGATTGTTGTATGATTTGAACTGGAACCTAAATATAGATTATTAATTGACTTTCTAAAAATAGAACCAGAGTTCTGATCTGTATCAACAAAAACAGAAACTGCTGGAGAAGCTCAGCAGACCTGGCAGCATTTGTGGAGAGAAAACAATTACCATTTAAGCTGATTCTGAAGAAGGGTCATTGGACTCGAAACATTAAATCTGTCTTTTATTTGTTTTAGATCTCTGGCATCTGCAGTTCTTTGTTTTATTCTGATCTCCATTCTGAACTTCATGTAACAAAGCAATTAGAGATATTGGGGTCTATGCTTTTGCAGTCTAGCAAAATGCTCTTTGCATTTAGTTCCTTCACGTCAGTTTACTTATTGAAGTTGAACATTTTTAACCTTGGCAGCAAAATGAAGTGTTCTAATTCATTTGATGCATCCATTAATAAGAAACCATATACTATACACTTTACTCAGAGAGTAGTAAGGGCGTGGAATGCCCTGCCTGCAAAAGTAGTAGACTCGCCAACTTTAAGGGCATTTAAATGGTCATTGGATAAACATATGGATGATAATGGAATAGTTTAGGTTAGATGGGCTTCAGATTGGTTTCACAGGTCGGCGCAACATCGAGGGCCAAAGGGCCTGTACTGCGCTGTAATGTTCTATGTTCTATATGATTGGGCATAAGCAAAATAATTGGAGATATAATAAATTCATAAAATTAAGTTTTTTAGGTTCTGTAATTTAATGATTGTGTATATACAAAAAAAGCTCTAGAGTATCTGTCAATATCAAATAATATATATTGATCAATAATGAAAGTTTTGTAACTTTTTTTCTCTTCTTTGCAGTTTACTAAATTTAACAATGCTCGAGAGATACCTGATAGCTTTATTGAAAAACACGTTAAACTTCGAGGGAAAGTGCACCATGTAACAAAATACGGACTAGAAGTAGAGCATGTTCCTATTACACTTCCTATTGTTTCATTTCTACAAAGAAGTAAGTAAACGCTTGGTAATGGAAGATAATATATATGTGAACTGCAGAATTAACTTCGTTTTAAAAGTTTCAGGGACCCTCTTGTAATGCATTGGTAGCATCCCTGCTTGTGGATCGGGAGGCCAGGGTTCAATCCCTACTGCTCCAGAGGTGTGTAATAACATCTCTGAACAGGTTGATTAGAAAAATAGATTAACTTGGTGTTTACAGACAATGCACAGTCATCGTGATTAAGTGAACTATTTAAATTTTAATAATGTAACATTTTACAACCCAAATATGGTACATTATTGAGTGAAAAGGTTGATAGTAATATGTAGTCCTGTTGGCAAGTTTTGATTGAGTTTTGTGTGCTTGAAAAACTTGAAAAAGTGGCTCTTTACAATGCAAACGCAGAATTTTGTCAATTTTAAGCAGTAGATTTTCAAATGAAGCTCTTGGATTTCCTGCTGAAACCATGCAGTGTGTGTATAATGTCTTGTTCTTAAGTATTTGCCATAGTGTTCTGTGTTTGACACTTGAGTTAATTGTTTACGCAATTTGAAGTTTTTTGTATTAAAATTTAAAGTTTATAGCCCACAAATTGTTCAGAAGAAGTTTTCTGGATACTGTCCATTGCAACATTATTTTTGTTTCTGGGGCATTGATAGCATAAGCCTCCAAAACTGTTGTGTTTTTGTATGTATATTTTGTTGAAAGATCCACAATTAACTTACTAGGCTTTTTTTGGATGTGTATTGGGAGTGATTTCTATGTGTTTCAGCACTTACTTTAGCATTTGTTTTGTGTAATTATACTTTTGTTACACTTAGGTGTAATACTTAACATGCAGTAAATGACGAGTATGCATACTTGCTGTATTCAGTCTTACTAGTGTTGGAGCTGTGACTTCTAAAGCAGTATCTGAGATCTCTTTCCTCTGGATTGCTCAGCTCCGAATCAATGCAAAAACAATTAATTTATCCAATTTGCTGTTTTTCCTAATCTACCTACATGGTAATTGGCTGGTTGATTTGCCTGCATGACAAAAATGACTGGGTTTCAAATGAGTAATTCAACGAAGTGAAGCTTTTTGAGATATCCCAGTGTTTTCATATGTTTAAATGCATTATAACCTGTGCTGTAGTAGCCACGACAGGAATCTTATGACATGATATCTTGTCTTATGTTAACTTTTTTCCTTTATCTGATTTTTTAAAAACATATGACGTATACTTTAGGTACGAATTAACTTGAAATAAGATCAAGAATGTACACTTTATATAGTTCCATGCAATGCATGTAAAGTGGTCATTGTTTTTAAGAAATTGTCCATTACTGAAAGAGGTTTTGGAATGAGTCTCAGGTGACTGAAAATTTTGTCATTTCCTGCACAAGTTGCTGTCTTAATTTTTTTTCTTTTGATTCTAATGTTGTTCATACTAACTGCTTTCTTGTGTACAGTGTCAATCGAATGTTGAACATTGACCATTTTAAGGCCATGGTGGTACTAGGAGTAGATCATTTAAGATCCATGAGCTGGCATTTTATTAGCACCTGCCTAATCTGTGTATTACCTCCAGTTTCATGCATTTGGTTTTTATTTGCTTATGGGATTTGGACATCTCTTTGGCCAGGTCAGCATTTATTGCCTATGCCTAATTTCCCTGGAGAAGGCAATATTGAGCTGCTGTCTTGAGACGTGACTGTTCTTGTGGTGTCGAGTCACCTAAGCTACTGTTAAGGAGTTCCAGGATTTTGAACCAGTGACAATGAAGGGCAGGTAATATAATTCCAAGTCAGGATGATGTGTGGCTTGGAGAGGAATTTTCAGGTGGTGTTCACATGCATCTGTTGCCCTTGTCCGTCTCGGTGATAGAGATCATGGGTCTGGAAGATGCTTTCAATGGATCCTTGGTGAATTCATGATAGTTTCAGTATGTACACTACAACCACTGTGTCAGTGATGAAGGGAGTGCATGTTGAAGACACTGGATGCCATCTGTACCTTGGATGGTGTCAAGCTTCTTGAGTGTTGAGAGATGGACTCATCAAGGAAGAAGAGAATATTCCATCACATGCTTGAATTATTCCTTTCAGATGGTGGACAGGTACTGGAGTGACAGAAGGTGATTTACTCACTGCAGAATTTCTAATCTTTGATTTGCTTTTGCAGTGAAAGTATTTTGTATAGCTGGTCCAGTTCAGTTTCTGGTCAGTTGAAATCACAGGATCTTAATATTGGTGGATTCAGCAATGGTGCTGCAATTGCACTCTAATTATTAGTGGTCACTTTTTTTTGGCACTTGTGTAGTGTGTCATTTGCCACTCATCTTCCCAAACCTGAATGTTATCCAGGTCTTGCTGCATTTGGCTACAGACTGCTTTATTATGTAAGGAGTCACGAATGATGATGAATACTGTGCAATCATCAGGAAATACCACGACTTCTGACATTATGATGGAGAAAAGGTCATTGATAAAGAAGCTAAATATCATCAAGCTTAGACCACAACCCTGAGGAACTCGTGCAGAGATGTCCTGGGGCTAAGATGATTGATCTCCCAAAAAACGCTACCAACTTCATTTTTATAGGGTAGGACTCCAGCCAGCAGCAAGTTTTCCTTCTGATTCCCATCGACGCCAGTTTTGCTCAGGTTCCTTGGTACCATAATCTGTTGAATGCTGCTTTGATGCCAAGGGCAGTCACTTTCACCTCACCATTTGAATTTTGCTCTTTTTGACTATGTTTGGACCAAGACTGTACTGAGATCGGAGCCAACTCTCCTGGGGGAACTCAAATGCAATGTCAGTGAGCAGGTGATCCTTTTCAAATGCATGTCAATGACTTATTTAGATACTTTACTGATGCTTGAGATTAAACTGATAGAATGATGATTGGTCAGATTGGAATTGTCTTGGTTTTGTGCTTGGTACACAGCTGGGCAACTTTTCACATTGTTGGACAGATGCCAGTGTTGTAGTTGTACTTAAACAGCATAGTGATGCGCAAGGTGGTTTTGGAGCATGGGTTTGAGTACTGTTGACAGAATGTTGTCAGGACCCATAGCCTTTGCAATATCATTCATCTTCAGCTGGCTCTTGATATCACATTGAGTGAATTGCATTGGTTGAAGACTGACACCTGTGATGCTGGGCATGTCAAACACTAAAATAGATTGTCCATTGGCATTTCTGGCTGAAGGTGATTCCAGCTGCTTTAACCTTGTCTTTTGCACTGATGGCTAGGCTCCCACATCATTGAGAATATTTGTTAAGCCTCTACATTTTATGATTAATTGTCCATCACCTGTCAGGACTAGATATAGATACTGCAGAGCTTATAGCTGATCCATTATGGGATTGCTTAGCCTTGTCTGTTGCATTCTGCTTCTGTTATTTGGCAGCCACGTAGTCCTGTGTTTTAACTTCATGAAGTTGATGCTTAATTTTTAAATTTGGCTTGAGCTCCTTCTGGCGTTCCCACATTCTTTTCTTAAAGTCTGGTTGATGTCCTGGCCTGATAACAATGACAGAGTGGGGATATGCCAGGGCATAAATTACAGATTGAGGTTGAACACAGTTCTGATGCTGATGGCATCCATGAGGCACTGTGGGCCCAGTTTTTGAATTGAGTTCATAAATCACAAGATACCAGGTTATAGTCCAACAGGCTAATTTGAAAACACAAGCTTTCAGAGTCGGTAAAGCTCCGAAAACATGCGTTTTCAAATAAACCTGTTGGACTATAATCTGATGTCGTGTGATTTCTGACCTTGTCCACCTCAGTCCAACATCGGCACTTCCACATCTCGAGTTGAGTTGTTGGATCTGTTTGAAACCTATTCCATTTAGCAGACTGATGTGCCACAAAACATGATGGTGGGTATCTTCTTTGTGAAGATTATTTAAAATGTGGCGTATACTATTTTTCCTTGCAGAAATTCCTTTTCTCTTGTGGAACATTTGTTGATAGATTAGAACAAATTAATGTCTGTGAAATTCAAATGCGGTGAGTCTTCATATAATGTTGCAGTTGCCTTAGCAAAAATCACAACTTTGAACAGAACAACTTCAAGTGAGTCATGGGTTCACATGTGAATCAATTTTAAAGCTGGAGTTGGTCCTTCCAAGCAAGTAATTTCTGACAGAACTCAGTGTACAAGTTAACAAATTGTATCATACATATGCAGGACTGCATTTGTTGCTGAAAGAAGTAAATAAATAAAATAAAATAATTACGAAATGTAAGACATACACTATTTCAAGTTGGGTAACAATCGCCAATCTGTCTTGGGCAGTTCTTCAGGTTAAAGAAGGACTTCCTTCCGCAACAGCTCTAAGTTCTGAAGTGGCTGGTTTGTTTTTGGCATCTGTTGCTAAACAGATATCGTCACTCATTATCATTGCAATAATATTCTTGTGAGAAGTGTCTTGTGGCACAGTGATAATCTCCCTATGTCTGGACCAGGAGGCCTGAGTTCCACTTCCAGCTGCTCCAAAAATGTGTATTAACATGTTTGAGCAGGTTGAATATAAAACATCCAATATTCTTGAGACGTCTGTTTTGTTGCAGTGGAAGTGTCCTTACCTCTGGACCAAAAAGCCTGGATGCAAGTGACCTTTGACCTGAAAGTGTGTCATAACCTCCCTGAACAGGTTAATTAAAAAATACCTAATATTCCTGTGCTGGGGCTCTTTAGTGCAGTGATAGTGTCCCTACCTATGAGCAAGGAAACTCACATTCAAGCCCCATCTGTTCCAGAGGTTTGTAATAACATCTCTCTGAACAGGCTGATTAGAAATATCTAATATTTGCATGCTGTCTCAAAGTAGTGAACATGAGGTCCGTTGATTCCATTTACTAGATCTCTGGGTTATTTGCATTTGAACTAATATCTCATGTTGAGTTTTATCATTTCAAAGATGCTTTGAGGACATACCTAAAATGTTTGTGATTTTGATTTAGTGCCTTGATACTGGGCATATTGGCTGAGGGGAAAGTAACATTTATATTTCTTACCTCTGCATTTGGAGAATCTTTTAAGGACACCACTGGGTGATGAATTCTGGTGTCTGATCCCATGCTCTCGTGTTTGGGAGTCTAGTCATTGTCTTTCGGTAATTTACTTTTTCCAGTAAGATGGCAGTAGAGTTGGGGCCTCTGAGCCCGGGGCTTGTCTGCTCTGTCTGGACTTTTTCTCTCACTCTCTTCTCTCTCTTTTTTTTTCCCCTTCGCTTTTTTTTAATTTTACTTATCTTCCTGTGAAGAGCTCAGTCACTGCTTTAACACTGGTGGCAGCAAGTGGACCCAGCAACACGGATGCATGGCAACAAGTCTGAAGTGCATTCGGGTCTCCGGCAGCTTCTGCATTGTTAATGCACTACTAACACTGACTCGACGTCAAGTTCATCATACCTTTTCTGGGTGGCTTTGGGTGAGGAAGAAGGTTCTGGGAGGCCACTGCAGCAGAGAATGCCTTGTAGATCCAGCCGCTCCTCTAGGCTGCATCCTGGTGAGTCCTTTGACTAGGCCGTTTCGGCGATGACTGAAGACAAGGTGGGTCAGTGCCTAAATTTCCAATGGCCCAGGTTTCCTTGAGGCTTCTGTAGGGGAGGCATGGTCAGTCTGGTCTGGCCTGAGACTCCTTTCGGCAATTTTGGCGATGGCTTGGAAGTCCTGTCAGCAGCTTCAACGGCTGTTTTTGTTGGCTTTGATCTGTGTTTCCTTGTGGCAGCTTCAGTCAGTCTGTGACTCTCTGCAGCTTTCTCTTAGGCATCGTGGCAGGTTCCACCCGGATTCCAATGGAGGGGAGGTCGAGCTCTCAAGCCCAGAGTCGTGAAATGGACTAAGCCGACTATGTCTTAAATTTTCTTTTTAATTTTTTTTCCTTTTTACTGTGGCAAGACTGTTATTCTGAACTTATTATTTCTTTATTTTTTCTAATTTATGACTATAAATTTGTACTTTTGAAGATCTGTAATGCTGGACTTCTTATTTCTTTATTTTTCTTCTTTTTTCCCCTAAGAATTTGTACCTAAAAATCTGTACCTAGGTACCTAAGATTGTGCCGTAAATGGCGACATGTAATCTTTTCACTGTGTTCATGTGAGTACATGTGACAATAAAGCTAATTCAATTCAATTTAGAAAAATTCAATGGCTTACATTGGCATAACTATTGGTTTTGAAGGCAGTGTGCAAAAGCTATGTTCTGGTGACATTAATAGGATAAAGGTTCAGGATCACCTACAACCTTAAGTTTATCAAGGGCTATTTGGGTAGTTTTCTTTCACTTCTAATAGATCTTTCCATGCTACTTAATGCCATCATTGATCGTACTGTTCACATTGGCAGTCTGTTTCTATTTGGGTCAACCTTGGTGAGTATTGTTTCTGTGTTTTGAAATCTTTCAACAGATATTTCATTGGGAAAATTCACTTTTTTCAGCATATGTTTCTGTTCAGCTCATTGACTCTCCCAGCAACATTAAAACTTGATTGGATAGTTCCCCTCTGTGGAATGCAAGCTGTACTATCATTTCAGCTTAATCCAACTCATTAAAGCAAGCCTTCTTCATCAAGGTGATGATTTCATTTTGAACCTCAGGGACAGCATTGTGAAACTTAGTGGTCACTGACCTACTTGAGCCACAGTTTCTGCTGTTAACCATTGAGACGTGACGTGGCTTCAATCCATGAATGAGGGACATTGCCCTTGAAATGTTATAGTCATGTCAAAATGCCCTGACTGCCACATTCTTGCCATCTGTTGCTTTGATTTGTGAGAAGGTAGTATGCATTGAATGTTGCTATTGCTCCCTCATCCACAGGTTAAGTCGATATATGGGAAAATCATGTTCATATTTCCTGACCATTTAGTCAAAGTTGGTAGGAAAGTTTAGGTCAATTATCCAGTATTTTGTAGGCAATATTTTCTGTAGTGCAGCATGCTTTCCAGGGAAGAATGGTGTTTGTAAAGAGTGATTTTTGAATGCTAGTGTCATCCAGGATTTATTATTTAAACACAAAATGATACACATGTTTCTTGGAATAACCCCTCAATACCCACTGTGTCTTGGACTGGTACACCACTAAATAAATAAAGGAATAAATGTAAAATCTTTGCGTGCTTCCAACAAGCAGAACAGTCAGGTGATATTTGGCAGATTTAAATGCTGGTGCTGTCTTCTCCTTCATGAACATTTACAATTTCCGTGGCCTCTATTTGAGCCCAGCCTCATCAACATATTTGTTTTAGTGAATACTCATCTTCAATGACTGCCTTCGGATAGACATGATTCATCAGCTGCTTCTGCATAAACAATAACTGGTTCACTGCTCATTTTTAATGTGCAGATAACAATGTTACTTGAAATGGTCAAATCATTCACAATCAATGTTTAAAACTATCTGACTGAGCAGACTTGCCCTGCTTCTCCTATATGCTATTTGTTTTTACTCGGATGACCATCTAACTAAGAAGCTAATTTTGGTCTTCTATCTAAACAGCGGAGTCTTTTCCATCTTCTCCATTATGCTGCTTCTGGCCTGACTTTCCTTGCTCGCACTTAAAATCAAAGTACTCAAAGTGGTAACACTTTGTCAGTGGTACTACAGACTGTTCTCATCACAGGAGGTAACCCAAGCAACATCTGCTTGTTCTCCAGCTTTAAAACATTTTTAACTCATCCAATTTCACTGGGTGTGTGTTTTTTTAAATTGCATTCTTAGCTGCAGCAGCCTTATTAGCATCATCTGCTGGATATTTCTGATTTGTGCTTGAGTGATTGCATTGTAACACAGCATATTGTTTTGAGTGCAGATAAACCTGTCAATTTCAAGTTGGTTCAAGAAAGCTCCAAATGTAAAATTTTGGAGCAGAAGCAGACTCTTCATTTCCCACCGTAACCCCATTCGCTGTATCATTCATTTTAGATAATCTCTGATCTGTTTATGTTTCGAATTCCCTCCCACTCTTGATAACCTTAGATTTTTCTTGGGTAATTAAATAAATCTGCCTCCACTTTCACAACAATCAGGCACTCTACCTCCACCACCTGCTGAGGCAGAGAGTTCTGAAATTAAACTGCAGCTGAGAGGAGAAATTCTCCTCTCTGTCGTAAAACAGTGCCCCCTAGTGCTGGACTCATCCAAATTGTCCTTGTCAAGACCAGTCAGGACTTCTTTATACTTCAGTGAAGACACCCCTCATTCTTATAAACACCAGTGGGATAAGGTTCAGTCTGTCCAACCTTTTCCTCATAAGCCCACTTATAACAAGTAACAATCTCGTAAACCTTCTCTGAACTATCTCTAATGCATTTACATCCTTCCTTCAAATAAGGAGGCAAAAACTGCTTCTATTATATGGCCAAAGAATCTGATGTTAGATCACATCAGATCAACATGAACCATTAGTATGACCTATGACAATTGTGCATTAAGAATGTGTATGGTGATGTAAATTGAGGGCGGGGGGAGAAAAATACAGGCCCTAAAATTTAAGTGACTTTAAAGCAAAACCATATTAAGCTGGGCAACTTTGTGAAAACCTACCATAGTAATCTTTGTTTAAGCCGGCACCTTATGAACTCGCAGTCAAGATACACTGGGAAAGTTATAAGCCTGAAATACTAGAAGCTTAGTGTATTATCATGATCCCCGCGATATCTGAGTAACCGATTGAGGGTGCGAGTGAGAAGGCTTTCCTGCTGTTTGTCTTACATAAACATAAGTTGCATTATTATTTAAGTGATTTATGCTATAAATCAAGTATAACAGTGATGTGTACACCCCCTGTATTACATTTCTATTACTTAGTGTATGTTTTTATGTTGATAATGTGGATTGCTTGATGAACCAGAATAGTTAATCAACCAGTACACTCCTGGTCCCATAGGTGTTGGTTAATAAAATGTTTGCTGTATATAGTTTTAAATCTTAATTCAGCTATTTTGTGGTATTGTCTTCAAGCATGATCCTGGCTTAACAAGCACAGCTCTATACTTTATACTAATGTATTGTTTTTTTCAGCTTTTGCTCTGCATTTCCATTATGAGCTTCAAAGCTAATGCCCCAGACTCTATTAGCTTGAGGCTTCCTTGACCAGAAGCTATTTTTTCTGCAAGACATCATATGCGTGCACTGATCCTCTGTGTTGAACGGTGCCCAAATAGTACCTATTTTGGCCATAGCTCTCTTATGTTGTCAGTAAATAAATCGATTACAATATGCTTTAACTTGACTGGCTTTATTTTGCACTTATATAGATGCTGGCATGATGTTTTGCTGTCACTTGAGTATTAGTTGATAATGAATCATGTAAATAGACCAACAGCTGAGGACCCATTCATTCAAGCTCTACCTGACAGGCTAGATGCATAACTGGAAAAAGGCAAGTTGATCTGAGAATACCTCTTCTTGTCAACTTTCAGTATACCTTCCTGTAAATTCCCCATTCAAATAATACGAGGAAAAGAGTTGCCCTAAGGTGATTGAGCCCTGTAATATCTGTTCAAAGTCTCAGATCCTCCACAAAACACAGAATATTCTTCTTTATTCTTGAACTTGGGTACTGTCAAAAGGTTATTATTTGTGGGCATCCTTTTTGAAGGTGTGAAAAGGAAAGTAAAACCCAAAATCATTTAAAGGGGCAAAAGTTATTTTACCTGTTGTTTATGAAGTGCATTTTATTTCATAAGTATGTCTGTTTTCCTCAGGGCAGTCAAGTGGTCGACTGATGGTTCGATTGGCTGGCTTGCAAATGACTGATGAGGGCAAAGCTTGGTTAAAAGAGCAAATCAAACCTTCTCACATTGTTTGGTTCCAACCTCTGAGGAGGGAGAATTCTTTTATTGATTCTATTGTAAGATTAAACAAAGTAAGTCCATTTTTCAGATGAACAAGTTTATATTTCTGATTCAACTCATGGTATTGTTATATTATGCTTGAGAAGACTGAAACCAGCAAACTTTTGCGGTGGGTTAGCTTGAGTTCTGAGAATTGTGCAAAAAAATGACATATTGCTAAGCAACGGTGTAGTTGCTTTTTCTTTTGATACTAAGAATACACTACTGAAATAATCTGAGCTTCTGTAATGCTATAGAATTAATTTATGATAAAAAGTAGTCCTCTAAGTAACCTTTCAGAGGCTTAAATTAGTTAAATTGATTTGCATGAATATTACTTTCTTACTGTTGTCCATTGTGGATAATTCAAAGGAATTTACAAAAAAACTTGTCAATGATTTAAAATTATCCAACATTAATTCAATATGAAGAAAATATACTTCCAAAAAACCAATATCGCATGATTTTTAGTTTAAAATTGCAAAATTTAGAGTAATTTATAAACCGTGACATGGAGTTGAAGCAGAGTTGTAGAGTAAAGGGGATTACACTGTCAGCAGCAAAATACTCTTTTTATCACTTAATCTCACCTGTCTTCCATCATGCATTAGACTTTCCTTTTTTGTTAAAACCTGTCATATCCTGTAGCATTTTCCAGTTTTGACAAAGAGTCTGACCTAAAAAATTAGTTTCTTACTGTTTGACTTCAGTAATTCTAGCATTTTCTGTTGATAGTATAAAAATGATTTCAGCATCAATCCCTGACTCCTTTTCATTCTGATTCTTTTCTAGTTAATATAAATACTTCCAAATTTAGCTTTGGGGTTTTCTTTTATAATATTTCATTCTAACAGACAGCTAGGCTAAGAATCTGCAAACAATAGGCTCACCTTTTAAACAAGATTAATTGTTTGAATTCTGCTAACAAGTTTATTTCTGGAGCTGTATCTCTTCCAGCTGTTTTATTTTGCCATGTGTTTTTTTAAAATATAACCTGACCATTCGTAATGTCAACATGCTTTCGGGACACCTGACTCAATTCCTTAACGGATTTCAATATAACTCCCTACGCATTTCACCTTAATTCCTCTTAACTGCTAGCCTCTGCTTCCTTCTGCTTAAATTTGTTACTAGGAAATATCTTTTTTATCCACTTTTCATTGTTAAAAGAGCCTTGTAGCAAAAGGTTTTTTGGATGCCATGGTATTAAATGATTCCAGCTATATTTAATTGCCCAAACTCCTTAAGATGAGTGCCTACAATGTGCTATAACAGAGGTGCTACATGTTCTGAGCCTTATAGCAGCATATAATTTGAGATGTTCAAGTGAGACACAATACAAATAGCCTTTATAGACACCATTTTTATTACTATTCTGGCACAGTTTTGTAAGTAAATCTTAGGTTTAGCTAAGTGACAGTTGCAAAAGCTTTTTTGACAGGTTTTATTTGCTGCAAGGCCTAGTGAGTCTTTTTGGCATATCTCACCAAATTCACTTCATTAGCTACCTACCCAGTCTCTATGACATTCCTGTCATCTGATTCTAGCTCGTTTGGCTGCACAGTATTGCTTGTCACAGCCGGGATATTGTGAAACAGCATTCCAGGTGCCATGCCATCTTTAAAAGGCCATTGTTCAAGCGGGATCAGTCCAGAGCTGCTCTGCATTGCACCTGACATTTGCCCCAGACATGGCTGATGAAGGAAAATTGGCATATTGTTTGCATGCAGGGACTAGAAGGTCCTGCTGGATGGGACTTTGTCTTTGCTCAGCACCAGCAGAGGAAGCCACAACACCAGATTACGCCAGCCTGGTCTGAGGATTCCACTCAGGTCAGTGCAGTTTCAGCTGTCTAGACGAATGTATAGCAATGTAGGAAGAAGGGCAGTGACTTTCTCCACTCTTACCAGTGTTTGTGCCATCATCTTTTTTCGAATATGTCTCACACTAGCAGAGATAGAGTATCAACCTCCCGTTGAGGCTCATGCTGCACCACACTCCCTGTTGCCTCTTCCCTCATTTGTTTTCAGTGTTACAAACTTGAGCTGCATCTCATACGTTTAATGATTGCTCCCTTATTAATTGCCATCCAGTGTTCTACTAGGAAGTTTCTTATTTATTCCAGTCTCAGACTGAGAGAATGTTTGGCATAGTCCCTTGTATTGATTCAATACATTGCAGCAATTCACAAAAGCTCATTCAACAGCACCTTCCAAAGCCACAAGCTCACCCAAAAGAATAAGGGCAGCAGATGCTTCGGAACACCATCACCTGCAAGTTCCCTTTCAAGTCACAAATTCTTATGTGGAACTATAATACCATTTCCTCCCTATTGCTGAATTAAAATCCTGGACTCCCTAACAGCTTTGTGGGATTCCTATACCACAGGGACTGCAATGGTTCAAGAAGGAAGCTCACCACTGCCTTTTCCAGGGTGTTTGGTGATGGGCGATAAAAGCTGACCTAAACTGCAGTGCCCACATTCCCTTGGGGAAAAATAAATTAAAATTCTCTTTGCCCAATTCAGCAGAGGATTTCATTTTTGTTTCTTCATCATGCCAAATTTACACATGATCACTACTGTGAAGGCAAAGTGAAAGTACTGGCAATGTAACATGCCATTTCAAAACTTATAAATGTTAGTTTAAATAGAATTTAATTGCATTTTCTTTACTTTTAGAGTAGGTTTTTCTCGGTCTCTCTGAATGAAGAGATTTTAAGGAGAGGCCTTGGGCGAGCTATTAACATTGAGGGTCTACAATCGAATCCTAAACTGTACTGGAGATTACAGTCAAAGTTGCTTAAAGCAGAACTAAAAGCTCTGAGAAAAGGTAAAGGCATCTGGAAAGAAGCTACTTTATTAGAAACAATCTCGGATAACCTACAGAAGTTCAAGATTTTCCTTAACCTAAATAATCTCAAGTCATGGGTCAACTCTTTCAGAAAAAAATAATTTATTCAGTTGTAGCAGAAGCTTGTACAGTTAAATTTTTACAATAAATCCAACTGCTTTGTCATCCTTAAGTATTACAGATATAAGATATGTTATCTTTGTTTAAGAAAGAGAGACTTATCGTAAAATGCAAAGTGTTGCATTTCAGCTTGCTTGTTTGTTCGAAAATTGACTTCTTGTTCCAGATTCTAAACCATGCACCAGTATGTAACAACAGGTAAATTTGGCCTGTATATTAGCTCTACTCTTTTCACATTAGTGCTTTACTTTGACGGATAGAATAATAATCTACTGCAGTGAGACAACTTGAGAGTTGGAGCCATGCTGTGCTTTATCTAATGAAGGAACCAATAGAACCAAATTGTTTACCTTTTCCTTCCAACTCATGATCTTTAATTAAACATAGTAAGACATATATAAAAGGACTCAAAAAAGAACAAATATTGAGAGAACTAAGTACCTGAAAACTGGAATTTCAAATTAATATGTGGTATATAGTACATAGTATGATCTGCTGAATCCCCTCCTGAATTTTTCTACCTGTCCTGAGACTTATGTTTAGAATTTTAAATATATCATACATTCAGCATATTTTCCCCTTTATTCTCCTGTTTCTGCTGGTAAGTAGAACTGAGAAATGCAGTTTTGCTACACTCTGCTTTTGCTGAGTGGTTTGAAATGTAACAGGTGTTTAGAGTGCAGACATCTTAAGTGACCAGAACTGCATGCTCGTGTATGGGAGAGGGATTTTATAAACAAATAATGGAAGTTGTTACCTGTCACTAAAATCTGTGGCGGTATGCATTCCTTTCATGCACTTGAATGGAGTGCTGGCTGTCTCAATTTTGAGAGCACCTGAGAATTTCGTAATGTACAATGACAGAGCAAGAGCAACAGATGCATTGGAAAACAAATGAGAGTCAAAAAGAAATCCAAAAATATATAACATTGCTGTATTTCTCAAAACACTTGAATGCTCTGTCAAGTAAATCTAAATTTATCGTACAATTCACTCCTAAATTAAAGACACCTAAAGGATACGTATTAGGTGTCCATTATTGGCAGGTCTGTGTAGTTTTGAATCGGTACAGATTAGCTAATTATTCTGAGATTGGCTATATCTCCTACAGTGTTGTTTTTTTTTCTGTCTCACCCCTGATTGAGATTGTGCCTAGTGCTAAATGCCTGCCAGCAAGATATAATTTCTGTTCAAATTTCTTAGTTCATTGCCATCCCAATATTCTTTGCAATTGAGAGAGAAATAGCATGGTTCTTGTATCTATTGCAGTGGAAATCTGAATAGGGCTAGAAGGCTGGTGGAGGAATAGAGTGCATGGCAAGTTCCAGCACAGTTTAGAGGAGGATTAATATACTGAAAAACCTTCTCTGAGACTACCTGTCTCTCTGCTGCAGCTGGTTATGTTTGAGTAGCTTGATGTGGCTGTTGATATCTGTCAGTAGCTACCGTGCTGGTGGAGTAAGGCTGCTGACTCTGATTTGAGCCAAACCTGGAAGTTTGATCATGTGCTATCATATGAGATCAGATGACATTTACAAATGTTAGTTTTACCGTCTGTAAACTGCGGGCCAATGAAACAAACAGTATGAAACCAGCAGAAGTTCCAAGAACCAGGAGGCCATCCAAAAGCAGGCACAGAGAGAAAATTGAGGATGAAGGAACGGGGGAAAACGATTCTCTCCAATGCTCTTCCTATGCTTCACACACCCCTGCACCACCCCCCCCCCCCCAAACAAACTTCTCAAAAATCTTAATATCCACTTCATTTTCTTCAATTGCCAGTGTCAGGCCTATAATTTCCACCTGCCCTCATATCTTGCTTAATGTAAAGGAAGTTGTTTACTTTGGTTGATTTCTCTAATACTATCTTTGTGTTAAAGCTGTGCAAATAAGAGTTTTCCAGACAATGTACGTGGCACACTTTTTTCCCCCCTAACCTTGCATTTACCTTATGTATCCAGTGTTTAAGGTTGCAAATGGACTTGGTGTATCGAAGTTGCCCACAGTTTGTATTTTTCAAGGGAAAATAGGAACATTGCAACGGGAGTAGACCATTTGGCCTCTCAAGCCAGTTCTTCCATTTAAACGAGATTGTAGCTGATCTGTAGCCTAATTTCACATATCTACCTTTGACACATTTCTCTTAACCCCTTTTTTTGAATAATTAATAAAAATCTGTCTCAGATTTAAATCTTAAGAACTGATCTAGCATCAACTGACATTTGTGGAATAGATTGCCAAACCTCTATCACCCTTTTTGTGTAAAGTGCTTTCTAACATCTCTGCTGAACAGTCTTGCCCAAATTCAATAGCGCAAGTTATCTGGCACTGTTAGTGACCGTGTATTGGGAATGTCCATCTGTACTGGACTTGCTGTGAAATAGTGTAGTATTGAATGCTTCATTTAAAAACATGACTAATAAATGTGGCTAATTCAGAGGATTCAAATGAATGATGTTAAAGTGAGTTTCATCTACCAGAGTAGCTCCAATATTATAACACATACAGAACAAAAGAAATGCACACTTTTGGTGTTTCTAACTAGGACTGGAAACATGAGTAAAGTTGTTCAAATGTGAATCTTCCTTGGACTGATTCATCTTTTAATTTTCATTTTAAAGTCTGCAATGTAACATACAAGATACACTTCATATGATATTTTTGTAACTGTTATGATATCACAATTGTGTGCATAGTAAAAAGCCTGTTTGTTTTTTTTTAAAAATCAATAAACAGTGCAAGTATGTTGTGAAGATTATTCTTTTTGTATCTTTCTACAAATAGCTTAAGACTCTAAGAGATAAAAAAGCAAGAATGAGAGAGGCCTGCCAGCTCATGGAAGGGTGATTCCTCTTCTGCACTAGCTGCAATACAATACATGTTTCTTTGTTATTTTAGTGGAAGGAACTGAAATACATTTTTATCCACCATAGGATACAGCCTCATTGATTTAGGAAGGACACCAACTAGCCTACCCAAACCAGAATATCTATGTCTTCTTTTGCCACAATTGCTTGTTCCCGTCAACTTGACTTCTAGTGCATCTTCCTGTTTTTGAGTATTGTAACCCACTATTTGGAGCTAATTGAACTGTAGCTTTGAAGAAAGATAAAATACTGTGGGTGCTGAAAATCTGAAACAAACAGAATGCTGGAGAAACCCAACAGGTTTGGTAGCATCTGTGAAGAGAGTAACAGAGTTAAAGTTTCAAACCTGGTATGAGTCTGACTTTGGTTTTTGATCAAGATGGAATTGTACAATGCATAATTAGAATCTGATTCTCCAAAGCATCAAAGTTAATCTTGAGTCCAGTATGACGGTTCTATAGAGCACCCCAATCATTGTCTCTCCAACTCTTCAAGATCTGTCCATGAGGCAAGTGGCCAAATATTTGACTTCATTGCCATTCTTGGTTGAAGAAGCACCTTCTATGCTTAGTACTCATTTCAGGCTTGAGGACAAATTGAAGAAAATTTACAACCCCAGCTTTCCAATGCTTAGTTTGTAGATGGATGCCAAAGATTGTGCACAAGTGCATTATTCCTATGGCAAAATTTTGGTAGCTTAAATCACATTTTGACATACTGTTATTTCAAACACAATGCAGAAAGGGTGTATCATGCTTGGGAGGAACAGCTCGTCCTGTGGTTCCAGAAGATCATAAAATCTATGAGAGAAAGAGTATACCATTCAACCCATTGGGCCTGATTCTTTTAATAAAATCCAGACTCCCCTAATCGTCAGCTTTGTTCTACTATCCTGCCTGCACCCCCATCCACAATCCACATAACCCTTGATTACACTATTTGTCACAAGTCTGCTGAACTCATCCTTGAGCATATTTAATGACTTGTCCTCCAGTTTTTTGGGAATAGAATTCAATAAACATACTAAAGAAGAAATTTCTTAATTCTATCTTAAACCTTTCGAGTACTGTGCACAGTTCAGGGATGCACATGGAAGGAGGACTATGATAGCACTGCAGAGGGTATAGAGGAAATTTACTAGGATGTTGCCTGGGCTATTGAGTTTCAGTTATGAAGAGAGATTAGACAGATTGTTCACCTTTATTGTGGAGAAGATTAAGATGGGGCATAATTGAGATGTATAAAATTATGAGGGGCATAGTAGTTAGGAAGATTCTTTTTTCCCCCCCTCGATGTAGGGATCAGTGACCAACATATAAATTTAAGGTAAGGAAAGAAGGTTTTGAGGAAATGTGTGGAAAAACTTTTTCAGCCAAAGGGGTGGGAATCTGGAACTCATTTCCTGTAGGCATGGTAGAATTAGAAACCCTCATAACATTTGAGAAAGATTTAGAAATGCATTTGTGATGCCAGGGCATACAAGATTATGGGCTGAGTGTAGAAAGCACACTGTTTTTGACTGGCATGGACACAGTGGGCTGAACAGCCTTTCATGGTGCTAAAGATCTCTATGATTCTAAAATTCCCCACAAGAAAAAAATATATCTCAACATCTACCCCATACAGCCCTCTTTGGATTCGTGTTTCAATAAGCATTGCTGCTTGCCACTAGGTTTTTGCTTTATGTTTGGATCTTTTGTAAAATAATTTGTAGAAATTTATTGCTATGAACAGTTACAACGCCACAGTAGCCGAGGACCAAAAGGATGAGAGAGGAGAATTAAATGGACTTTGGCCTTTTTTCATCTAGCAATTTCTAGGTTGGTGTTTTGAAATGAAATAAGGTTGAAACAACTTATTAAAGATGTAAAGAGTTACTCAAGGTTTGTAGATGTATCTCAAGGCTCTTTCTTTATTATGCTGATCGACTGTCTACAGTTTCACAATGATTTACTTTGAAAGTGTATCTCAGGTGAGTTAAGTAACAGCAACTTAAGTCTTTAAAATAGCAGTAAACCAAGTATTCATTTAACCTCAAAATGTGAAATATTGTACCCATTTATAATAGCACATACCCAAAAATTTTCCTCAACTTCTATGATAATGTTAGAACGAAGCTGACTTTGTGCTACTTATATTTTTATTAATAAATATTTGTTCAGTAACAGGATCATTCAGAAATTACAGTAAAATTAATGATCAAGTGTTAATCCATTAGGCATGTACTAAAGTTGTAAAATGCAGATCTCTCAGTTTGCATTGGCTAATGTCGTTTCCAAAAAAATTGGGCATTTATAACATTTTTTTTGCTTCTGAGGTGCAGCTTGCACCAATGGATAAGTTCCAGATTGCACCTTTTGTGAAGCACTTTGCAACATTTTTCTGCATTAAAGACACAACGTAAAATTTTCCAGTTTTAAGAACAACTTTATGGAGAGCTTACTGAAGACGAGGCAATGCTAATGTAATGGGCCTAAGTTCTTGTCGATGTGAAATTTATTCCATCAGGTTTTCAAAGTCAACATCAACCAAAGAATAGTGGAAGAAGACATTTTGCACAATGTTTTGTGCAATTGATAAGAAACATGGCGTCAATTAACAAAACAGCCAGAAAGATCCAAAAAAACCCCTAAGTTTCTTAACTTTCAAGGCAGGTATTTGTGGAAGAGATGTAAGCACAGAGAGAAAGATTACTAGGTGTCCCTCTTAAAAATTGTCTTCATAATCATTTTAGAATGAGATGGCAGTGGCAATGAGGGTGATCTTTCATCACCCAAACTGAGAATAGGCCAAGAAAAAAATAATTATCTGGAAAGGTATCTTTCTATTCATCTAGACATCATGGGATTCAATACACTGGTCATACTTATGTTTTGAAGTAGAACTGATCTTTTGCCCTGCTCCATATTTCAAAGATTTTCTTCTTCACCAACTTGCAATAAACATCTCCATCTTCCTTCACAAACTTTACCACTGCAGCTTTAAAAATGTATCACCTATTGCAACAAGTTAATGCCTGAATTCCTATTGATTGAGTTGTTTGAATATCTTCAACTTAAGCAAGGATTCATGTTTCCAGTAAATAGATAGCTTCCGATGCTTATATAAAAATGTGGTGGGAAGGAGCATTGCAGATTTATTTTTAAACATAATCTCTACTAAAGATTCATTCAGCTCTAGGGGTAACTCTTGCGTCTAGATATAGAACGTGATTGGACTGGTTGACGTGTGAAAGCTGCAGTTTATAGGTTTCAAATCCTTTAATTTGCCCCAATTTTCATAACTCATTTCATTACTTTGTATCTAACACATTTGAAGCAAAAGTAATCTGGAGGACAATGGTTGGGATGAGGAGACGGGAAGAAATTATTTTTGTTAAAGATAATGTCCACTAGTCTAAATACTATCACATGGGAATCTGTGCAAGTAGTCGAAATACGGAAGTGACACTTTGATACAAAAGAAATGAAGAGTGGATGACTATATGCCTGCATCCCAATAGAAATCATAAAAAACATGGTTCTGAGAATTATTGGACTCTGATATCATGCATCTCGCCTGCAAAGAAGGATGTTTGAGAAATGTCACTCTTGCTTGGGAACACTGAGCTGAGCCCAAACCCTAACCATAATCCTAAGTCTAACCCTAAACCTAACACTATGACAGAAACAAAGTGGCTGAAACTGATTATGAGAAACAGAGGATGAAAGACAGAGTGGTTTAAACAGAGGATGAGAAACAGAAAGGCAAAACAGAGGTTGAGAAGCAGAGATTGAGAAACATAGGATGACAAACAAAGGGCTGAAACAGAGGATGAGATACTGAAGATAACAAACATAGAATGAGAAATGGAGGATGAGAAACAGGGGCAGAAAAATGAAGGGGCAGAAATGGAAGATGATAAACGGAGAATGAGAAACAGGGGCAGAAACAGAGGATGAGAAACAGAGGGGTAAAAGCAGAGGATGAGAAACAGGATGAGATATCGAGGATAACAAACAGAGGATGAGAAACAGAGGATGAGAAACGGGGGAGAAAGAGAGGGCAAAAAACAGGGGCAGAAATGGAGGATGAGAAATGGAGAATGAGAAACAGAGGGACAGAAACAGAGGATGTGCAACAGAAGATGAGAAACAGAGAGGCAGAAGCATAGGATAAGAAACAAAGGGGCAGAAACAGAGGCTGAGAAACAGGCAGACACAGGAGGAGAAACAGAGAAAGGGAAACAGAAGGTCAGAAACGGAGGGTGAGAAGCAGAGGGGCAGAAATAGAAGATGACAAACTGACAGGCAGAAACAGAGGATTGAAGCATGAGAAGAAAAACAGGGTGAAAAACAGAGGCGCAGAAGAATAGGATGAGAAAGAGAGGAAGCAAAACAGAAAATGAGAAATGGGGCAGGCACAGCAGATGAGAAACAGAGGGGCAGAAACAGGATGAGAAAGAGGATGAGATACACATGAGAAACAGAATGAGAATCAGAGAGGCAGAAACAGGATGAGAAACAGAATGAGAAATGGAGGAGCATAAACAGAGGAAGAGAAACAGGAGATCAGAAACAGAGGGGCAGAAACTGATGGGCAAAAACAGAGGATGGGAAACATAGGGGCAGAAACAAAGGCTGAGAAACAGAGCCACAGAAGCATATGATGAGAAACAGAGGATGAAAGACAAACAGGCAGAAAAAGAAAATGAGAAACAGAGGGGCAGAAACATAGAAAGAGAATGAGAAACGGGGCAGAAACAGAGGATGAGAAACAGAAGGGCAGAAACAGAGGGGCAAAAACAAAGGATTCAAAGCAGAGAAAGGGAAACAGAAGGGCAGAAACAGAGGATGAGAACCATAAGGGCAGAGACAGGAATGAGAAACAGAGGGGCAGAAACAGTGGATCTGATGCAGAAGATGAGAAAAAGAGCGGCAGAATCAAGAGGATGAGAAGCCAAAGATGCGAAACAGACGCAGAAGCATAGGATGAGAGACAAAGGATGAGAAACAGCGGGGCAGAAACGTAGGATGTGAAACCAAGGATGAGAAACAGGGAGCAGAAACTGAGGATGAGATACAGAGGATGAGAAACAGTAGGGCAGAAATAGAGAGTGAGAAACAGAGAAGCAGAAATGGAGGGGCAGAAACAGAGGATCAGAAACAGAGGATGAGAAACAGAAGGGCAGAAGCACAGGATCAGAAACACAGGATGACAAGCAGAGCATGAGAAATAGCGAATGAGATACAGAGAGGCAGAACGAGGGTGAGAAACGGGGGCAGAAACAGAGAATGAGAAACAGAAGGGCAGAAATAGAGGATGAGAAACAGAAAGGCAGAAATGTAGAGGCAGAAACAAAGGATGAGAACAAGAAGGTGAGAAACAGAGTTTGAGAAACAGATGGTGACAAACAGAGGGGCAGAAACAGGATGAAAAGGAGCGAATGAGAAATGGAGGATGAGAAACAGAGGATCAGAAAGAGAGCAGCAGACAAGCAGAGTGGCAGAAATGGAGGATGACAAATGGAGAATGAAAAACAGAGGGCAGAAACAAAGGATGAGAAATGAGGGGTAGAAACATAGGATGAGAAAGCGAGGAGGAAAAACACAGAGGCAGAAAGAGGATGAGAAACAGGAGTGCAGAAACAGAGGTTGAGAAACAGAAAGGCAGAAATGGAGAATGAGAAACAGAGAGGCAGAAACTGAGGGGCAGAAACAGAGGATGAGAATCAAAGGATGAGAAGTAGAGTTTGAGAAACAGAGGATGAGAACAAGAGAATGACAAACAGAGAATGAAAAACAGATGGGACGAAGCAGAGGATGAAAAGGAGAGGATCAGAAACAGAGGATGAGATACCAAGGGTAAGAAACCAGGGATGAGAGCAGTGGCTGTGAAGCAGAGGATGAGAAACAGAGAGACCAAAACAAAGGGGCAGAAATAGCAGATGAGAAACAGAGGGGAAGAAACAGGGTGATAAAGAGAGGGGCAGAAACAGAGGATGAAACATAGAGGGGAAGAAACAGCGGAAGAGCAAAACAGGATGAGAAACAGAGAGGCAGAAACGGAGGATGAAAATCAAAGGGGCAGTAACAAAGGAAGACAGGCAGAGGATGAGAAACAGTGTATTAGAAAACAAATATGAGAAACAGAGAATGAGAAAAAGGATGAGAAAGAGAGGGGCAAAACAGAGAATGAGAAAGAGAAGGGCACAAACAGAGGATCAGAAACTCACAATGACAAGCAGAGTAAGAGAAAGAGTCAATGAGAAACAGAGAGGCAGAATGAGGATGAGAAACGGGGCAGAAACAGAGAATGAGAGACAGAAGATGAGAAACAGTGAGGCAGAAATGGAGGGGCAGAAATAGAGGATGAGAAACAGAGTTTGACAATAAGAGGATGAGAAACAGACGTTGAGAAACAGAGGGTGACAAACAGAGGGGCAGAAACAGAGGATGAAAAGCAGACGATGAGAAATGAAGGATGAGAAACAGAGGAGCAGAAAGAGAGGAGCAGAAAAACACGGGCAGAATTGGAGGATGACAAATGGAGAATGACATACAGAGGGCAGAAACAAAGGATGAGAAATGAGGGGCAGAAACATGGAATGAGAAAATGATGATGAAAAACAGAGAGGCAGAAAGAGGAAGAGAAACATGGGCGCAGAAACAGGATGAGAAACAGAATGACCAGCAGAGAATGACAAACAGAGGGGCCGAAACAGAGAATGAAAAGCAGAGGATAAGAAACAGAGGGGCAGAAAGAGAGGGGAAGAAAAATAGGCTGCGAAGCAGAAGATGAGAAACACAGGATGAGAAACAGAGGCTGAGAAACAGAGGATGAGGAACAGAGGGGCAGACACAGAGGAGGTGAAACAGACGAAGGGAAACAGAAGGACAGAAATAGAGGATGTTAAAGAGAAAGACAGAAACAGAAGGTGGGATACAGAGGCTAGAAACACTGGGGCAAAAATAGAGGATGAGAAAGGGAGGATGAGAAACAGGTGGGCAGAAATAGAGAATGAGAAAGAGAGCGGCAAAAACAGAGGTTGGAAAGCAAAGGAAAAGAAGCAGGATGAAAAAGAGGGGCAGAAGCATAGGATGAGAAACAGGAGCAGAAACAGAGGATGCAAAACAGAGGGGCAGAAACAGCAGATGAGAAATAGAGCATGAGAAAAAGAGGGGCAGAAACACAGGATGACAAAGAGGATGAGAAACAGAGGGGCAAACACAGAGCATGAGGTTCATAGGGGAAGAAACCCAGGATGAGAAAAAGACGGGCAGCAACAGACGATGAGAAACAGATGCTGAGATGCAGAGGATGACAAACAGAAGATGTGAAACAGAGCAACAAACAAGGGGGGCAGAAACAGAGGATGAGAAACAGAGGAAGAGAAGCAGAGGATGAGAAGCAGAGGACTAAAAACAAATGATGAGAAACAGAGCATTAGAAAGAGAAGTTCAGAAACAGAAGTGTAGAATCAGAGGACAATAAAAAGAGTACGAGAAATGGAGAGCGAGAAAGAGAGTATAAGAAACAAAGCGGCAGAAACAGACAATGACAAAAAGATGATGAGATACAGAGGATGACAAACAGAAGATGAGAAAGAGAGGAACAGAAACAAGGAGAGCAGAAACAGAGGATGAGAAATAGATGAAGAGGAACAGAGTATGAGAGGCAGAGGAGCAGAAATGGAGGATGAGGAACAGAGGATGACAAACACAGGATGAGAAACAGGATGAGCAATAGAGGATGAGGAACACAGGTTGAGAAACAAAGGGGCAGAAACAGACAGGCAGTAACAGAGGATGAGAAACAGAGGTGCAGAAACAGAAGATGTGAAAACTATGGGCAGAAACAGAGCTTCAGAAGCAGAGGTTGAAAAGCAGTGAATGAGAAACAGAGGATGAAAAACTGAATGGCAGAAACAGTGTGATCAACAGAGGGGCAGAAACAGAGGATGAAAAAGAGAGGGGAAGAAACATAAGATGAAAATCAGAGGGGCAGAAACAGAGGAAGACAGACAGAGGATGAGAAACAGAGAATTAAAAAACAAGTATGAGAAACAGACAATGAGAAAGAGGATGAGAAACGGGGGTCAGAAACAGAGGATGAGAAGCGGGGAGCAGAAACAGAGGATGAGAAACAGAAGGGCAGAAGCACAGGATCAGAAACACAGGATGACAAGCAGAGGATGAGAAATAACGAATGAGAAACAAAGAGGCAGAAAAAGGATGAGAAACAGGAGAGGCAGAAACTGAGAATGAGAAATAGAGGATGAGAAACAGATGGGCAGAAATAGAGGAAGAGAAACAGAGAGGCAGAAATGCTAGGCCAGAAACAGAGGATGAGAAGCAGACGGTGAGAAACAGAGTTTGAGAAAAAGAGGGTGAGAAACAGACGTTGAGAAACAAAGGGTGACATACAGAGGGGCAGAAACGGAGGATGAAAAGCAAAGGATGAGAAATAGAGAATGAGAAACAGAGGATGCAAAACAAAGCGGCAGAAACAAAGGATGAAAAATAGAGGGGAAGAAACAGCGGAAGAGAAAAACAGGATGAGAAACAAAGGGGCAGAAATGGAGGATGAGGCAGAAATGGAAGATGGAAATTAAAGGGGCAGTAAAAGAGGAAGACAGGCAGAGAATGAGAAACAGCATATTAGAAAACAAATATGAGAAACAGAGAATGAGAAAGAGGATGAGAAACCAAGGGGCAAAACAGAGGATGAGAAACAGAAGGGCACAAACAGAGGATCAGAAACTCACGCTGACAAGCAGAGTATGAGAAAGAGTGAATGAGAAACAGAGATGCAGAATGAGGATAAGAAACAGGGGGCAGAAACAGAGAATGAGAGACAGAGGATGAGAAACAGTGAGGCAGAAATGAGGGGCAGAAACATAGGATGAGAAAGCGAGGATGAAAAACAGAGAGGCAGAAAGAGGACGAGAAACAACGGGGCAGAAACAGAGGATGGGAAACAGAGAATGAGAAACAGAAAGGCAGAAATGAAGGATGATAAACAGAGAGGCAGAAATTGAGGTGCAGAAACAGAGGATGAGAAATAGAGTTTGAGAAACAGAGGGCGAGAACCAGAGAATGACAAACAGAGGGGCCGAAACATAGAATGGAAAGCAGAGGATGAGAAACAGAGAATGAGATACCGAGGATAAGAAACACAGGATGAGAGCAGAGTTTCTGAAGCAGAAGATGAGAAACAGAGGATGAGAAACAGAGAGGCAGAAAAACAGGATGCGAAGCAGAAGATGAGAAACAGAGGCGCAGAAACAGAGGAGGACAGGCAAAGTATGAGAAACAGAGGATTAGAAAACAAGTATGAGAAACAGAGGATGAGAAAGAGGATGAGAAACAGAGGAGCAGAAACAAAGGATGAGAAACAGAAGGGCACAAACAGAGGATCAGAAACTCATGATGACAAAAGGAGGTTGAGAAAGAACGAATGAGAAACAGAGAGTCAGAGTGAGGATGAGAAACAGGGGGCAGAAACTCAGAATGAGGGACAGAGGATGAGAAACAGAGGGGCAGAAATTGAGAATGAGAAACAGAGAGGCAGAAATGGAGAGGCTGAAACAGAGAATGAGAATCAGACAATGAGAAACAGAGTTTGAGAAAAAGAGGATGAGAAACAGACATTGAGAAACAAAGGGCAACAAACAGAGGGGCAGAAGCAGGGGATGAAAAGCAGAGGATGAGAAACGGAGTATGAGAAACAGAGGAGCAGAAAGAGCAGCAGAAAAACAGAGGGACAGAATTGGAGAATGACAAATGGAGCATGACAAACAGAGGGCAGAAACAAAGGATGAGAAATGAGGGGCAGAAACATAGGATGAGATAGCGAGGATAAAGAACAGAGAGGCAGAAAGAGGATGAGAAAGAAGGGGGCAGAAACAGAGGATGAGAAACAGAATGACAAACGGGCCGAAACAAAGAATGAAAAGCAGAGTATGAGAAACAGAGGATGAGAAACAGAAGGTCAGAAAGAGAGGGTCAGAAAAACAGGGTACGAAGCAGAAGATGAGATACAGAGGATGAGAAACAGAGGGGCAGAAACAGAGGCTGAGAAACAGAGGTTGAGTAACAGAGGGGCAGACACAGAGGAGGAGAAACAGACGAAGGGAAACAGAGACTAGAAACACTGGGGCAAAAATAGAGGATGAGAAACGGAGGATGAGAAACAGGTGAGCAGAAATAGAGAATGATAAAGAGAGTGGCAAAAACAAAGTTTGGAAAGCAGACGAATACAAGCAGGATGAAAAAGAGGGGCAGAAGCATGGGATGAGAAACAAAGGCTGAGAAACAGAGGAAAAGAAACAGACAATGAGAAACAGGAGCAGAAACAGATGCTGAGAAACAGAGTGGCAGAAACAGCAGATGAGAAACAGCACGAGGAAACAAGGGGCAGAAACACAGGATGACAAAGAGGATGAGAAACTGAGGGGCAGAAACAGAGCATGAGATTCATAGGGGAAGAAACAGGATGAGAAAAAGAGGGGCAGCAGCAGACAATGAGAAAGATGCAAAGGATGACAGTCAGAAGATGTGAAACAGAGGAACACACACAAGGGGGGCAGAAACAGAGGATGAGAAACAGAGGAAGAGAAGCAGAGGATGAGATGCAGAGGACTAAAAACAAATGATGAGAAACAGAGCATTGGAAAGAGAAGGTCGGAAACAGAGGTGTAGAACAAACGATAAGATACAGAGATTGACAAACTGAGGATGAGATACAGAGGAGCAGGAACACACGATGAGAAACATCGGATATGAAATAGAGCGAAAGAATCAGAGGATGAGAAACAGAGTATGAGAAAATGACGCGCAAAAACAGACAATGAGATACAGTGGATGATAAGCAGAAGGTGAGAAACAGAGGAACAGAAACAAGGGGGGCAGGAACAGAGGAAGAGAAGCAGAGGACTAAAAACAGCTGATGAGATACAGAGAATTGGAAGGAGAATGTCAGAAACTGAGGGGTAGATTCAGAGAATGAGAAACAGATGATGAGAAACATAGGATAAGAAACACAGCAAAGAATCAGAGGACGAGAAACAGAGTATGAGAAACGGAGGGGCAGAAACTGACAATGAGAAACAGATGATGAGATACAGAGGATGACAAACAGATGAGAAACAGAGGAAAAGAAATAAGGGGTGCAGAAACAGTGGTGCAGAATCAGAGGATGAGAAACAGAAGATGACAAATAGCAGAACAGAAACAAGGGGTGCAGAAACAGAGGATGAGAAACAGAGTAGCAGAAACAGAGGATGACAAACACAGGGTGACAAATGCAGGATGACAAACAGAAGGCAGAAACAATGGATGAGAATCAGAGAATGGGAAACAGAGGATGAGAAACAGAGTAGCAAAATCACATGGGCAGAAACAGTGGATGGGAAACAGACAATGAGAAACAGAGGATAAGAAACATAATGAGAACCAGAGTGGCAGAATAGGAGGATTAGAATCACAGGATGGCAAACACAGAATGAGAAACAGAGAATGAGAAGCAGAGGATATGTAACAGATGATGAGAAAGAGAGGTTTGGAAACAGAGACTTTTAAAGAGAAGATGAGAAACAGAAGTGCATAAACAGGGGCAGAAACAAACATTGAGATGCAGAGTATGACAACAGAGGATGAGATACAGAGGAGCAGAACAGAGGATGAGAAACATAGGATGAGAAAGAGAGGGGCAGAAACAGTGAATGAGGGACAGAGGATGAGAGACAGAGGGGCAGAAACCAAGGACATGAAACAGAATCAGAAACAGAGGATGAGAAACAGAGGTTGGAGAATTACGGGGCAGAAACAGAGAATGAGAAACAGATGATGAGAAACATAGGATAAGAAACAGAGCAAAAGAATCACTGGATGAGAAACAGAGTATGAGAAATGGAGAATGAGAAAGAGAGTATGAGAAAAAGAGGGGCAGAAACAGATGATGAGAAACTGCGAATGGGAAACAGAGAATGAGATACAGAAGAGCAGAAACAGGGGATGAGAAACAAAGGATGACAAACGGAAGATGAGAAACAGAGGAACAGAAACAATGGGGGCAAAAACAGAGGATGAGAAAGAGAGGAAAAGAAACAAAGGATGAGATACAGAGGAGCAGAAAAAGAGGATGAGAAACAGAGGATGACAAACGGAAGGTGAGAATTAGAGGAACAGAAACACGGGGGACATAAACAGATGATGACAAAGAGTGGAAGAGAAACAGAGTATGAGATACAGAGGAGCAGAAACAGTGGATCAGAAACAGAGGATGAGAAGCAGATGATGAGAAACATAGGATAAGAAACAGAGCAAAAGAATCAGAGGACGAGAAAAAGAATATGAGAAACGGAGAATGAGAAAGACAGTATGAGAAAAAGAGAGCCAGAAACAGACAATGAGAAACTGAGAATGGGAAACAGAGGATGAGGAACAGAGGATGAGATACAGAGGAGCCAAAGCAGAGGATGAGAAACAGAGGATGACAAACAGAAGATGAGGAGCAGAGGAACAGAAACACAGGGGCATAAACAGAGGATGAGAAATAGAGAAACAGAAACAGAGTATGAGATACAGAGGAGCAGAAACAGAGGATGAGAAACAGCAGATGACAAACACAGGGTGAGAAACAGAGGATGAGCAATGGAGGATGAGGCACACAAGTTGAGAAGCAAAGGGACAGAAACAGATGGGCAGAAACGGAGGATGAGAAACAGAAAGGCTGAAACAGAGGATGTGAAATAGAGGGGCAGAAACAGTGAATGAGAAACAGAGGGGTAGAAAATGACTGGCAGAAACGGAGTGGAAGAACCAGAGGTTGAAAAATGGAGTATGAGAAACAGAAGAGCAGAAAAAATGAATGAGAAACTGAGAATGGGAAACAGAGGATGAGAAACAGAGTAGCAAAAACAGATGGGCAGAAACAGAGGATGAGAAACTAACAATGAAATAGAGAGGATGAGATACAGAGGAATAGTAACAGAGGATGATAAACATAGAACAAGAAAGAGAGGGGCAGAAACAGTGAATGAGGAACAGAGGATGAGATACAGAGGATGACAAATAGAAAATGAGAAACCAAGGAACAGAAACAAAGG
>NC_063344.1:40794559-40797541 GCF_021869965.1 Rhincodon typus | reverse complement strand
AAACAGAGCAAAAGAATCTGAGGACGAGAAACAGACTATGAGAAACAGAGAATGAGGATCACAGTGGCAGAAACAGAGGAGCAGAAATACATTTGTTGTTTGTCATCCTCTGTTTCTCATCCTCTGTTTCTGCTCCTCTGGTTCTGCTGCTCTGATTCTCATTCTCTGTTTCTTATTATCTGTTTTGCATTCCCTGTTTCTTATCCCGTGTTTCTCTTCCTCTGTTTCCCATGCTTTGTTTCTCATCCTCTGTATCTGTCTCACTGCTTCTGCCCCCCTGTTTCTCTTCCTCTCTTTCTCATCCTCTGTTTCTCATTTTCTGTTTCTCATCCTCTGTTTGTCATCCTTTATTGCTCATCATCTGTTTCAGCCCCTCTGTCTCTCGTCCTCTGTTTTTCATCCTGTGCTTCTCAGCCTCTGTTTCTCATCCTCTGTTTCTGCTGTTTTGTTTCTCATTCCTTTGTTTTTGTCCTCTGTTTCTCATCCTCTGTATTGAAATCTCTGTTTGTCATGCTCTGTTTCTCATCATCTGTTTCCCATTCTCTGTTTCTCATTCTCTGGTTCTCATTCCTGTGCTTCTGATCCTTCATTTTTCATCTGCTGTTTTTCATCCACTGTATCTGTCTCTGCGCTTCTGCCCCTCTGTTTCTCTTCCTCTCTTTCTCATCCTCTGTTTCTCATTTTCTGTTTCTTATACTCTGTTTGTCATCCTTTATTCCTCATCCTCTCTTTCTGCCTCTCTGTTTCTCATCCTCTTTTTCTGTCCTCTGTTTCTGCCACTCTTTTTCTCACATTCGGTTTTGCATTCTCTATTTCACATCCTCTGTTTATCATCCTCTGTTTCTGAATCTCTGTTTCTGCCCCTTTTTTCTGCATCACTGATTCTCATCCTTTGTCTCTCATCCTCTGTTTCTCATCCAGTGATTCTCATTCTCTGTTGCCTGTCCTCTGTTTCTGTCACTGTGTTTTTTGTCCTGTGTTTCTCATCCTCTGTTTGTCATCCTCTGTTTCTGCCCCTTTGTTTCTCATCCTCTGTTTCGCATCCTCTGTTTCCAAATCTATGTTTGTCATGCTCTGTTTCTCATTGCCTGTTTCTCATTCTCTGTTTCTCATTCTGTGATTCTCATTCTCTTTTTCTCACGCTATGTCTTTGCCCTTCTGTTTCTTCTACTTTGTTTCCCGTCCTCTGTATATCATACTGTTTTCCTCATCATCTGTTTCTCATCCTGTTTCTCATCCTCTGTCTTTGCTCCTCTATTACTTCTACTTTTTTTCTCATCTTCTTTATATCATAGTGTGGTTCTCATCATCTGTTTCTCATCCTCTGTTTCTCATTCTCTGTTTCTGCCCCTCTGTTTCTGACACTCATTTTCTCACACTCTGTTTCTCATCCTCAATTCTCATCCTCTGTTTACCATCATCTGTTTCTCGTTCTCTGTTTCTGCCCCTCTTTTCCTGCATCTCTGATTCTCACCCTCTGTTTCTCATACACTTGATCATATTCTCTGTTTCTGCTGCTCTGATTCTCATTCACTGCTTCTCAGCCTCCGTTTTGCCCCACTGTTTTTTCTACTTTGTTTCTCAGCCTCTATATGTAATCACTGAAAGTTGCCACCCAGGTTGATAGGGTTGTTAAAAAGGCGTACGGTGTGTTAGGTTTTATTGGTAGAGGGATTAAGTTTCGGAGCCATGAGGTCATGTTGCAGCTGTACAAAAGTCTGGTGTGGCCGCATTTGAAGTATTGCGTACAGTTCTGGTCGCCGCATTATAGGAAGGATGTGGAAGCATTGGAAAGGGTGCAGAGGAGATTTACCAGGATGTTGCCTGGTATGGAGGGAAGGTCTTATGAGAAAAGGCTGAGGGACTTGAGGCTGTTTTTGTTAGAGAGAAGATTAAGGGGTGACTTAATAGAGACATACAAGGTGATCAGAGGATTAGATAGGGTGGACAGTGGGAGCCTTTTTCCTCGGATGGTGATGGCTAGCACGAGGAGACATAGCTTTAAATTGAAGGGTGATAGATACAGGACAGATGTCAGAGGTAGGTTCTTTACTCAGAGAGTAGCAAGGGCGGGGAATGCCCTGCCTGCGAAAGTAGTAGACTCGCCAACTTTAAGGGCATTTAAATGGTCATTGGATAAACATATGGATGATAATGGAAATGTGTAGGTTACATAGGCTTCAGATTGGTTTCACAGATCAGCGCAACATCAAGGGCCGAAGGGCCTGTACTGCGCTCTAATGTTCTATGTTCTATGTTCTATGTTCTATCCTGTGTTTCTCATCATCTGTTTCACATCCTCTGTTTCTCTTCCTCTGTTTCTCATCCTGTGATTTTCATTCTCTGTTTCTTATCATCTGTTTTGCATTCCCAGTTTCTCATCCTGTTTCTCATCCTCTGTTTCTCATTTGCTGTTTCTCATACTCTGTCATCCATTATTCATCATCCTCTGTTTCTACCTCTCTGTAACTCATCCTCTTTTTCCATCCCTCCGTTTCTGTCACTCTTTTTCTCACATTCCGTTTCCCATCCTCTATTTCTCATCCTCAGTTTATTATCCTCGGTTTCTCCATCTCTGTTTCTGCCCCTCATTTTCTGCATCTCTGATTCTCATCCTCTGTCTCTCATCCTCTGTTTCTAATCCAGTGATTGTCACTCTCTCTGGCCTGTTCTCTGTTTCTGCCACTCTGATTTTTGTCCGCTGTTACTCATCCTCTGTTTGTTATCCTGTGTTTCTTATCGTTTGTTTCTCATTCTCCATTTTCCATTCTGTGATTATCATTCTCTTTTTCTCACGCACTGTCTTTGCCATTCTGTTTCTCCTACTTTGTTTCTCATCCTCTGCATATCATACTGTGTTTCTCATCATCTGTTTCTCATCCTTTGTTTCTCATGCTCTGTCTTTGCCCCTCTGTTTCTTGTACTTTCTTTCTCATCTTCTTTATATCATAGTGTGTTCCTCATCATCTGTTTCTCATCCTC
>NC_063344.1:40789647-40794549 GCF_021869965.1 Rhincodon typus | reverse complement strand
GTTTCTGCCCCTCTGTTTCTAACCCTCTATTTCTGTCCTTCTGTTTCTCATCCTCTGTTTCCTCCCCCGTTTCTCATTCTCTTTCCTGTCCTTTGTTTCTCATCCACTGTTTCTGTATCTCTGCTTCTGCCCCTCTGTTTCTCTTCCTCTCTTTCTCATCCTCTGGTTCTCATCTTCTGTTTCTCATCCTCTGTTTGTCCTTCTTTGTTCCTCATCCTCTGTTTCAACTCTTCTGTTTCTCATCATCTGATTCTGACCCTCTGTTTCACATTCTCTGTCTCTCATCCTCTGTTTCTCATACTGTGATTCTCATTCTCAGTTTCTCATACTCTGTTTTGCCTCTCTGTTTCTTCTACTTTGTTTCTCGTCCTCTGTATGTCATCCTGTGTTTCTCATCATCTGTTTCTCACCCTCTATCCCTCATCATCTGTTTCTCATCTAGTGATTATCATTCTCTGTTGCTCGTCCTCTGTTTCTGTCACTCTGTTTTTTGTCCTCTGTTTCTCATCCTCTATTTGTCCTCCTGTGATTCTTATCATCTGCTGTTTCTCATCCTCTGTTTCTCATCCTTGGTTTCTCATTCTTTGTTTGTCATGCTCTGTTTCTCAATGTCTGTTTCTCATTCTGTGATTCTCATTCTCAGTTTCTCATCCTCTGTCTTTGCCCCTCTGTTTCTTCTACTTTCTTTCTCGTCTTCTTTATATCATAGTGTGTTTCTCATCATCTGTTTCTCATCCTCTGTTTCTCATCCTCTGTCTATGCCCTTTTGTTTCTAATCCTCTTTTTCTGCCCCTCTGTTTCTGACACTCTTTTTCTCACAGTCTGATTCTCATCCTCTATTCCGCATCCTCTGTTTATTATTATCTGTGTCTAATCCTCCGTTTGTCATCCTCCGTTTTGCCCCTCTGTTTCTTCTACTTTGTTTCTCATCCTCTTTATATCATACTGTGTTTCTCATTCTCTCTTTCTTCCCCTCTGTTTCTCATTCTCTCTTTCTTCCCCTCTGTTTCTCATTCTCTTTTTCTGCCCCTCAGTTTCTGACACTCTTTTTCTCACACTCTGTTTCTCATCTTCTATTTCTCATCCTCTGTTTATCATCATCTATTTCTCATTCTCTCTTTCTGACCCTCTGTTTTGCTTCCTCTCTTTCTTATCCTCTGATTCTCATCGTCTGATTCTCATCCTCTGTTTGTCCTCCTTTGTTCCTCATCCTCTGTTTCAGGTCCTCAGTTTCTCATCCTCTGTTTGTCATACACTTGTTCATATTTTCTGTTTCTGCCGCTCTGATTTGTATTCACTGATTCTCATCCTCCGTTTTGCACCTCTGTTTTTTCTACTTTGTTTCTCAGCCTCTATATGTCATCCTGTGTTTCTTATCATTTGTTTCACATCCTCTGTTTCTCATCCTCTGTTTCTCATCCTGTGATTCTCATTCTCTGTTTCTTATCCTCTGTTTTGCATTCTCTGGTTCTCATCCTATTTCTCATCCTCTGTTTCTCATTTTCTGCTTCTCATACTCTTTTTGTCATCCATTATTTCGCATCCTCTGTTTCTGCCTCTCTGTTTCACATTCCCTTTTTCTGTCTCTCTGTTTATGACACTCTTTTTCTCACATTGTGTTTCTCATCCTCTATTTCTCATCCTCTCTTTAACATCCTCTTTTTCTCATTCTCTGTTTCTGCCCCTCTATTTCTAAATCTCTGACTCTCATCCTCTGTCTCTCATCCTCTGTTTCTCATCCAGTGATTCTCATTCCCTGTTCCCTGTCCACTGTTTCGGCCACTCTGTTTTGCGCCCTCTGTTTCTCATCCTGTGATTTTCATTCTCTGTTTCTTATCTTCTGTTTTGCATTCTCTGTTTCTCATCCTGTTCCTCATCCTCTGTTTCTGCCTCTCTGTTTCACATCCTCTTATTCTGTCCCTCTGTTTCTGCCACTCGTTTTCTCACATTTCATTTCTCATGCTCTATTTCTCATCCTCTGTTTATCATCCTCTGTTTATGCTCCTCTGTTTCTCAATCTCTGTTTCCGCCCCTCTTTTTCAGCATTTCTGATTCTCCTTCTCTGTCTCTGATCCTCTGTTTCTCATCTAGTGATTCTCCAACTCTGTTGCCTGCCCTCTGTTTCTGCCCCTCTGTTTTTTGTCCTCTGTTTCTCATCCTCGGTTTCTCATCCTCGGTTTCTCATTCTTTATTTGTCATGCTCTGTTTCTCAATGTCTGTTTCTCATTCTGTGATTCTCATTCTCAGTTTCTCATCCTCTGTCTTTGCCCCTCTGTTTCTTCTACTTTCTTTCTCATCTTCTTTATATCATAGTGTGTTTCTCTTCCTCTGTTTCTCATTCTCTGTTTCTGCCCCTCTGTTTCTGACACTCTTTTTCTCACACTCTGTTTCTCATCCTCTATTTCTCATCCTCTGTTTATCATCATCTGTTTCTCATTCTCTGTTTCTACCCCTCTTTTCTTGCATCTCTGATTCTCATCCTCTGTTTCTCATACACTTGTTTATATTCTCTGTTTCTGCTGCTCTGATTCTCATTCACTGCTTCTCATCCTCCGTTTTGCCCGTCTGTTTTTTCTACTTTGTTTCTCATCCTCCTAATGTCATCCTGTGTTTCTCATCATCTGTTTCACACCCTCTGTTTATCATTCTCTGTTTCTTATCCTCTGTTTTACATTCTCTTTCTCATCGTGTTTCTCTTCCTATGTTTCCCATGATCTGTTTCTCATTCTCTGTTTCTGGACCTCTGTTTTTCATCCTCTGTTTCTCCTCCACTGTTTCTGTATCTCTGCTTCTACCCCTCTGTTTCTCTTCCTCTCTTTCTCATCCTCTGATTCTCATCTTTTGTTTCTCATCCTCTGTTTGTCCTCCTTTGTTCCTCATCCTCTGTTTCAGCCCCTCAGTTTCTCATCATCTGTTTCTGGGCCTCTGTTTCTCATGCTCTGTTTCTCATCCTTTGTTTCAGAACCTTCGTTTTCATCCTTTTTTTCTCCCCCTCTGTTTCAGCCACTCTTTTTCTCACAGTCTGTTTCTCATCCTCTATTTCTCATCTTCTGATTATCATCCTCTGTTTCTCATTCTCTGTTTCTGCCCCTCTTTTCCTGCATTTCTGATTCTCATCCTTTGTTTCTCATCTTCTGTTTCTGCTCCTCTGCTTCTCATTCTGTTTCTCCACCTTTATTTCTTCCCCCTTGTTCCTCATTCACTGTTTCTGCCCCTATGTTTCTCATTCCCTGTCTCTCACCCTCTGTTTTGGCTACTCTATTTCTCATTCTCTGTTTCTCATCCTCTGTTTCTCAGCCTCTGTCGCTGCCTCTCTGGCTATCATCCTCTATTTCTGCCCTCTTTTTCCCATCCTTTGTTTCTCATTATCTGTTTCTGTCACTCTGTTTATCATCCTGTGTCTGCCACTCAGTTTCTCATCCTCTGTTTCTGCACCTCTGTTTCTCATTCACTGTTTCTCAACCTCTGCTTCCCAACTTCTATTTCTGACCTTCTGCTTCTCATCCCTTGTTTCTCATCTTTGGTTTCTCATCCTATGTTTGTGCCTCTTTGTTACTCATCCCCTTTTTCTGACCATCTGTCTTTCATCCTCTGTTTCTCCTCATATTCTTCTGTGCCTCTGTTTCTCAGCCTCTGTTACTGACGCTCTGTTTCTCATTCTCTGTTTATCACCCTCCATTTCTGCCTCTTCATTTTGCTGCCCCTCTCTTTCTTCTCCTCTGTTTCTTATACCCGGTTTCTCACCCTTTGTTTCTTCCCCTTTCTTTCTCATTCACTGTTTCAGCCCCTCTGTTTCTCATTCCCTGTCTCTCATCCTCTGTTTCGGCCACTCTTTTTCTCATTCTCTGTTTCTCATCCTCTGTTTCCAATCCTCTGTCTCTGCCCCTCTGGCTCTCATCCTCTGTTTCTGCCCTTCCGTTTCTCATTTTGTTTCTCATTAGCTCTTGCTTGTCATTTGTTTCTGCCCCTCTGTTTCTTCCTGTCTGTTTCTCATCCTCTATTTCTGCCTTTCTGTTTGTCATCCTCTGTTTCTCATCCTATGTTTCTGCCCTCTGTTTCTCATCCACTTTTTCAGCCAATCTGTCTTTCTTACTCTGTTTCTCTTCATGCGCTTCTGTGCCTCTGTTTCTCAGCCTCTGTTTCTGCCCCTCTGTTTCCACCCCTCTGTTTCCCATCCTCTGTATTTGCCCATCTGTTTCTGTGCCTCTGTTTCTGATCCTCTGTTTGTCATCCTCTGTTTATGCTCATTAATTTCTCATTCTGTTTCTCATGCTCTGTTCCTGCCACTCTGAATCTCATGCTCTGTTTCTGCCCCTCTGTTTCTCATTGTCTGTTTTTCATCCAGAGTTTCTTCCCCTCTCTTTCCCTTCCTCTGTTTCTCAAACTCTGTATCTGCCCCTCAGTTTCCGCCCCTCTGTTTCTCATCATCTGTTTCTCATCCTCTGTTTTTCATTTGCGTTTTCTGAACCCCTGTTTCTGCCTCTTTGTTTCTCATCCTCTGTTTCCCATCCTCTGTTTCTGCCTTTTGTTCCACCTCCTGTTTCTCAATCTTTGTTTAGCACCTTCTGTTTCTCTTCATCTGTTTCTCACCTGTCTGTTTTTGCCCCTCTAATTTTATCCCTCTGTTTCTCATTCTCTGTTTCTCACTCTGTTTCTCATCCCATGTTTCTCATTCTTTGTTTCTGCTCCTCTGTTTCTACCTTCTATTTCTGCCCCTCTGATTCTTATCCTCTTTTTCTCATCCTCTGTTTCTGCCCCTCTGTTTCTTTTTCTCTGTTTCTCATCTTCTGTTTCTCTTCCTCTGTTTCTTCCCCTCTATTTCTGCCCCTCTGTTTCTCATCCTCTGTTTCTTTTTCTCTGTTTCTGCACCTCTGATTATCATCCTCTGTTTCTCATCCACAA
>NC_063344.1:40765145-40789637 GCF_021869965.1 Rhincodon typus | reverse complement strand
CCTCTGTTTCTCATCCTCTGTTTTGCATCCCCTTTCTCATCCTCTGTTTCTGCCCCACTGTTTCTCATCCTCTGTTACTGTTCCTCTGTTTCTGCCCTGTGTTTCTGCTCCTCTGTTTCACATCCTCTGTTTCTGCACCTCTGTTTCTCATCCTCTGTTCCTCCTCCTCTGTTTCTCAATCTCTGTTTAACACCTTCTGTTTCTCTTCCTCTGTTTCTGCCCCTCTGTTTCTCATCCTCTGTTTCTTTTTCTCTCTTTCTCTTCCTCAGTTTCTCATCATGTTTCTCATTCTCTGTTTCTGCCCCTCCCTTTTTCAACCTCTGTTTCTGTCCCTCTGTTTCTGCCCCCATTTCTCTGTCCCACTGTGTCTGCCCCTCTGTTTCGGCCCCTCTATTTCTGCTGCTCTGGTTCTCATCCTCTGTTTCTTATCCTATGTTTCTCAACCTCTGTTTCTGCCCCTATGTTTCTCATCCTCTGTTTCTGCCACCATTTCTCTGCCCCACTGTTTTTGCCCCCTGTTTCTCATCCTATATTTCTCATGCTCTGTTTCTGCCCCTCTGATTCTGCCCTACTGTTTCTCATCCTTTCTTTCTTATCCCCCATTTCTGCACCTCTGATTATCATCTGCTGTTTCTCATCCACAATTTCTCATCATCCATTTCTCATCCTCTGTTTCTGTCTCTCTGCTTCTGTCCCTCTTTTACATCCTCTGTTTCTCATCCTCTGTTTCTGCCCTTCTCTTTCTCATCCTCTGTTTCTGCCCCTCTGTTTCTCATCTTCTGTTTCTTATCCTCTGTGAGAATTGATCATGTCTTTTGTTGGCTACTTGGTGTTTGTGTATCCTGTTGTTAGTCTTCTTCCATTTTGGCCTACGTAATGCTTCTCACTGTCCTTGCATGGTATTTTGTATATTACATTAGCTATATTGGTTTTGAGTATAGGAACCTTTATGTCCATCAGTTGCTGTTGCAGGGCAGTTGTTGGTTTGTGGTCTACCCTGATACCTAGGTGCCTGAGTACTCTTGTGATCATCTCTGATATGTCTTTGATGTACGGTAGGGTGACTATTGACACGAGCAATTCTCACTGGTCTCAACACACACAGACGAAGAAGGACATGAATTCAACTGTGACAACACATCCATAATAGCACAAACCAAACAGCGACATGCCATGGAATTTCTGGAGACCTGGCATTCCAACTGGAACATATTGAACTGGACCTGATAAACAAACCACGGAAAAACAGAACTGGAAGTTCTGCCAACGACCCCAGCAAACTGAAACATATAAATAACCAGTGGGGCAAAACACCAACACTTCACCAGAAGCACACTGATGATGTTTCCTAGCAGGGTTAACAAAAGTTCTGCAATTAAACACACCGGCTTGGCGAGCAAGTCTACAACCTCAAATGAGTGGCTTGCTAGGCCATTTCAGAGGGCAGTTGAGAGTCAACCACGTTGCTGTGGATCTGGATTCACATTTGGCCAGACTAGTGAGGATGATAGATTTCATTCCCTGAAGGAAATTATTGAACTCGATGGTATTTTCCAACAATCGGCAATAGTTTCATGGTCAATTGTTAGATTCTTAATTCAATTTTTTACAAATTGATTTATTGATGGCCTATTGTCTGCCATTTTGCGATTTGAGCCCAGGTCCCCAGAATGTTAGCGGAGTTTCTGCATTATTGGTCTAGCAATAATACCACTCCGCCATTACCTCCCCACCAAATGTATGAAAATGATCAGAATTAATGAGCAGAACTTTCTGTTTTTAAGTCGATGTTTGGCAATGGGACTAGAAATGAATGTCACTTTTGATCATGGGTGAGAGTACTGTGAGCAGTTTTGGTGCCCTTACTTAAGGAATTTCATAATTTCATCGGAGGCAGTTCAGAGAATGTTAATTCTGATCTCTTTCTCTCTTGCTGTCTCTTGCTCGCTCGCACGCTCTCTCTCTCTCTCTCTCTGTGCACCTTTTCTGTGGATGTAACACTGTTCTGCTACCCTGATGCATTTTGTATGGTACAATCTGCCTGTCTCGCACGTAAAACGACCTTTTCACTGTATTTCGGTACCTGTGACAATTAAGTAGCATCACTATGATAATCCCTGGTTTGGAGAGATTGTCTTATGTGCAAAGGCTAAACAGGTTGTGACTCTACTCACTAGAAGCATGAGAGGTGATGTCATTGAAACATAAGATTTTAAAGGCACTTGACAGGGTAAATGCTGAGATGATGTTTGCTCTCACGGTAGGATCTAGGACCAAAGGGCATAGTCTCAGAATAAAGACACCAATTTAAGATTGAGACGATGAAGGATTTCTTCCTTCAAAGGATTGAGAGTCTCTGGAATTCTTTGCCACAGAGAGCTGTTGGGGCAGAGTCCTTGTGTATATTTAAGGCTGAGATAGATTCGTGATCAGTAGGGGAATCAAAGGTTACTGGGAAAATTCAGGAAAATAGACATGAGGGATGTCAGATCAACCATGATCCTATTGAATGGTGGAGCAGGCTTGAGGGGTTGAAAGGCTCTGTTCCTTTTTTTATGGTCTTATGGTGAGATGTCTTTCCTTTCGCTATGGCCAGTGAATTTGCTTTGTATGCACAAAGAATGTGATGAATCTTGCTTCATAAATGGGTTTATAGTTGACAACCTGACTGTTATCTTGTGGGGTTGAAGGTCCAGACAGGCATTTGTCTCCTGCAACTCAAGAGCCTGACTTTATATCTGTTGAGATAAATATGCAGCTGCATACACCCTTTCTTCACTTGCCCCATGTCATTGTTTATTTTCACTGGATGACACCCTCTCTTCAGTCCCTTTTGTAGTCCCTTGTCTGCTCAGTACTCCTTCACCCCCCTCATACGGATAACAAACCAAAGATGAAGAGTCGCCCTATAGTTCACCTGAGGCCTGACCATGGGCCATTTGGGAAAGGTGGGAGGTGCTGTTTTCCAGGACTTGCAGGAGGACCTTGGGAATAACATTCCTAGTATGCTGTTGCTTTTCTCTCAGTCAACCTAGAACTGCATGCAGACTTCTTACAATGAGCTATTCTACATTTGATCTCCTCCATTTGCTCCAAGCACACAATTTGCCAACCCCTCCCTCTCTCCTTCAGCACATTTCTCTCATACAACTCCTTTCCTTGCTCGGAACTTGCTGGAGGAGACCCATGTACCAGGTGTCAATGCTACTGTTTTTGAAGAGTGTCCATAAAGAGGAATACAACAAGGCATGGCCCTCATTCAGTTGATTCAAGATTATTACAGTGTCCTTTATACCTGCCAAACATGTTCACCTTTAACCCCATCCACCCAAAAGATCTGCCTCCCCTTTCAGAGATTGCATTTCCACAGTGACTTGTGTTGAGACTAAAATAAGTGTCTGTATCACCTTTGAAACATGCGCCACCACCTTCTAGCCTCCTGCTGCACCCATGATACTCTTATTGTAGCCATTCTTCTCACTTTTGTTATCTTGGAACTCTCTCATTACCCTTGATCTCACAGCCATCGCCTTTCATTCACCTTCTCTCCCCTCTAGACCTACATTTGTTACTGTCCTCATCCACCTGAGCACTCTTATTGCCCAAGCATCTTGTTTTGTCCATTATATATATAATATCATTCACCTGCCTTGATGGGTGCAGTGAGTGAGGGTTCCAGATTTTCACTACCCCTTGGCTAAAATTCTAGGGGTCTCAAAGGCAGATTGGCATAAAATTGGGTGCCAGGCAATGGCTACATATCTACCACTTGTCTATCTCTGCTGCAATTTTACCAATGCTGGGGAGCTATTCATGGCCCACTCCCCCTAAAGCAAATTAAAGTCTTTAAGTTCTCATCTTCTCCTAGTACTGTTGGGATCTTACTTACATTAAGGGAGGCTCACACTATCCAGCCCAGCAGGCGATGCCTTGTGTGGTGGCCAGATAAAATCAGATTGCCTCCTTTTTGGGATCCAAGATTTTGAAGGATGACTATAGAAGGAAACACAGCTGGGAATGGATCTCATTCAGTTGACTCAAATTATTAGTATGTCTATTGAGTGAAACACCTCAAGCTTGTCCTGTTCTCCTATCTTGTTCATCTAGGTCCCCTGTTCTGTCAGAAGGCCTGCCAAACTGACAGCTGCTAAATGCTATGAGTAACTAGCAAAAGTGACTGCTTCCCCAGGTCTCAAAATGGGGAAACTTGCCCTGACATAAAATTCAGCACTCTGCATGAAAAAGTGCTACCTGAAACTACCCTTACTACCTAACTTTATTTTTCAGCATACACCCTTTTGACTTGGATCCTGCCTTTCACCTAAGCAAATAATTTCTATTTACCTTGCCAAATTCTTCACATTTACAACACTTCAATTAGCTCATCCTTTATCTATAGTGGAAGGAATACAAGAGTAAGATTATACAACCCTTCCTCATTAAATAGGGGATCTGGAATGCACTGGCTGGGACAGTAGTTGAGGGCAGAAAATCCCACAAATTTGAAAAAAAATACTGGCTGAGTGTCATAACATTAAAGGCTATGGACCAAGTGAGGGGAAATGGGACTGCTGTTGGTAGTAGTATATTTTGGTGGAACAGATTTGATCGGCTGAAGAGCCTTTTCTCAACTGTATGATTCTATGACTTTTTGGATTACTATTTAGTAGGCCTCCAGTGTATACCACGTGAGTTTCGATTCATCTTTGAGATTGAAGCGCTTAAATTAAATCATTCATCCAGGAACCTTTGGACTTATTATTGTGATAAGATTGAAGAGCGGAACTTCATAGCATGCACAATATAATGCGCTGATCCAAGAAATTCCAGGTAAATTTGCAGAGCAATATTCATTATCCTGGCTATGTTGCTGGAAGATTATTGTAAGTGATGATATTGTCAAAGAGAGAGGGATCAATAAACACAGACTAAAATGCAGGAGCCAAGAATCTGGAGTAAGACAGGCTAGAGATGATCAAAAACACAGCAGATTTAAAGAAAACTTGTTTGTTCCCCAAGTAATAGAATTTGAATTCACACAGAAAAAGGAGGCACTAAGTGAACACAGCAGGCCAAGCAGCATCAGAGGAGCAGGAAGGCTGACGTTTCGGGCCTAGACCCTTCTTCAGATTTCTACTATCTCTGGCACTAAGTGAAGGTTGGATTCTCTGTTGCAAGAGAGAATGCTTGCAATGTACTTCAGCACAGGCTATTTTTATTTCTTAGCAACCAATGAAAACATAGGATTGACCATCATGAATAAGAAGTAATGAGCAGCATTAGAAAAGGCAATAATTAAAAGTCAAGGCAAAATAAACAAACCATTATTTATTTTAGAAAATATATTTTAAAACACCAGTACATGTCTAATTTCAAAGTGAAGTAAATCTTGTCTCCATTTGATAGTTTAAAATATTTTCTGAATTTGTAAAGGTGTGAATTTAGAGCAAATAATCTAGGAAGATGCTTTGGCTTCTAGCAATTCAAATGTAAAATATAAAGGTACAGGATTTTTACTCTCAAGAACTCTGGAGTAAATGGAGAAAAAGACCATATTGTTGTGCTAATAGCCATGACAAAAGCTCCATTTGTTTGCTCCTATTGGTGGAAACATTTGAAATTGAAGGTGGGTTGAAAGCTGATTAGTGAATGTAGAAGACTTTGAACTATCCAACCATGGTCAGTTAGAACCTAGAGAGGTGAGTCTGAAATCATGGCATTCATTCAAAATGTTTAACAATGCAGCAAGAAACTTTCATTGTGGAACAAAAAACTAATTTCTCTTGGAGCTGTGTGTCACATAGGACAAAACCTGAATGCATCCTGTTGCATATAAGATTAATTTGATAAAGGTAAGGTTGCCATAGTCCCAGAGAACCGTGGGGTTACTCTCTCATTAAAATGGTGAGTTTAATCTAACGGTCACCATGTCTCAGGCAAGGGACAAAGTCAAGAAGGTGGGACCTTCAAGGTGACCTCAGCCATTACAGGAATTGAATCCACATTGGTGTCACTCTGCATTGTAAACCAGCTGTCTAGCCAACTAAGCTAACCGACACTACTTAATACATAATAGAACTGGCAAAAGATTTGCACCTTTAATTGCCAGTAAACAAGAATTCCCAAAATTATTTGACCCAGGACAACAGTGCCATTTGTCACTTGAGCCCTGATCATAAAGTATAGATGTTCATGCCTGTCATTTCTTTGGTGATGTTCCCTATCTCAACTCAGCAATCAGAGAGTATGCAAGCATGCTGTCTGTATTTTTCTGTAGGAATGCAAGTCAAACTATTCCAGGTCACTTGTGTACACATATTAAAGTGTTTGTATATTTACTAAATCTTTTGTTCCGGCTTTGGGGTATTAACTTTTATGGCTCTCTTCCTATTTTAGATTCCACTTCTTTAACCACTCTATAACTTCTTCTCTAGTTCAAATCAGTAAAATGGAAACATTGGTCCACTTGCATTTTATATACTCAGAAAAAGACTTAATCAACTTCTGGATTCTGATTAGCGGGGCTACAATATCAGTTTCTGGAACATAGGCCGAGATTTTCATATTGCTGCTGTTTTTACAGCAATATTCACCTGCATTTAAAAATAGGTTAACATAAAAATGGATATTTAGTCCATGTGGTCTGTCATATTGTTGTAGTTGATGCAGGGAGAACTACACACGTAGAATTGGCTGTGTCCCCTTGCCTACAAATATTGGTTTGAAAGGAGCAGGCAAACATGTTGACAACTGATGGAATTAATCCATTTTCTTTGTCCTTGATGCCACAAGTAATTCAAAAATAAGAGGAAATCTTTTTCAAAGGGGAGCTGGAATAAATATTTAAGAAATCACATCACAAAGCAATGTTACCAGTTGAACAAAGAAAACATGGGTTTTTTAAAAAAAGTAACATCCATTCCAGAAATTCCAGTCCTTATTTCTTAGCATGCTCAAACACATAGTAATTATGTGTGTTTGAATGAGAAAGCAGGTTGTGGCGGCATATTACAGTTTCTGCAGCTCACTGCCAACTTCCATTCATGTAAGGGGTCAGTGTTTGGAGTATTTGTCTTAATTTCAACTTTAAATGTTTCACTGCAAGAAATCAAGGAGAACTTTCGTACACATCTTTACTGAAGGAGCAGGGTATGTTTTTATTGTAGTTCTTTGTGAATTGCGTGAAGTCCTGGAAAACAATAAGAAAATAACATCTTTCTGTTTCATTTTAAACCAGATATATTTCAACGATAGTCTCTTTATATTTAGCCTAATGTAGATAATTGAAACAAGGAGGGACAATAGTTGGGAAATGAATAAATACTCTGATTCACCTATGTTTGCCTTAGTGTTAAAATGTTTGACCGGTACACTTGCACTGTTCCATGTGTTAAAACTGCAGAAATGCTTTGTACAAAATACACTATCCAAGGAAATCATCAACATCACTGAGTCAAGCCCGGACCTTTATATTTTGCATTTGAATTGCTAGAAGCCAAAGCATCTTTCTAGGTTATTTGCTAATGAATTTAACAAAGAACGCAATTTCTTAAGTGAATCATGTCATTTAGCAGTTTCTAAAATTTTCTTTTCTATTTTTAATTTTGGTATAACTTGCTGGACCTAAAGAGTAACAGGGAAAGGCAGAAAGTATTCAAATTCTAATTTACTGTTTGCATCGTAATTAATCTGTTAAGTTTGTTTATTTTGTCGTAATCAATTTGTAATTTTAATCAATGTAATTATTTATATTTTTATAATTCTCACGCTAATGTCGAAGTGCCTTGCACTTTGTTAACAGAATGTTTTAAAGAGAGCTGTGGCTTCTGAAAATACATGTAAGGGCAACTAGATGCCTAAAGCAGTAGAGGATTTCACACAATCAACAAAAAAGAATAAGCCTTTGCTTCAAAAGGGCAATGTTAGGATCGTGTGCTTGAAGTCTTTGAAACAAAGAGCTGAGGGTTTTTCTCGGTAGATATGCTCCAGAAAGGACTATGGTACTTAACGTATAACTAGGCTTCAAAATTCGTCTCTGGATTACTGCCCAGTGTTTTCCTAGCGAACTTTGTTTATGTCCTTAATTCATGAAAAATTGAACTTTCCACTGGATTTAACGAGGTTAAATACATAACTAAGATGGGAAACTGAATTATTGCTTAGTATATTGATCTTTGGCATCTTTAAGGCGTTTGGTTGTGAAAACCTTGCTCGTGTTTGCAACTGAGAAACTTGCTGTTTTTTCTGAATCTCTGCAAAGGTCTTAGTTTTTAAATGTTGGGCCCCCAAGAAATTTGATCAGCACATGTATGTTACGAGTTTAGCACAACCTCTTGCTTGTATCCTTTTGAACTGGTTTAGCACGGCTTTGATAGTCTGAGTGCATGACTGTTTGTTTTATGAACGCTGCAGGAATTTGTGTGTCATCCTAATGCAGGGGCCATGCTAATCTTCGCTGTATTGTTCCAATTTTAGTGTATGTGCTGCTAAAGCTAACTGTGTTAGCTATCCCGCACCTGCTTTGTGTGAATTGACTGTTGCCCCACTGTAAACGAAAGGATCTTTCATGATCTAGCAGTTTACTTTGATCTCCATTACAAAGATTCAAAAAATTTTTTTCATGTTATGCATCTTAACATGTACATGACTACTGAGCTTAGGCTTGTTCTAATGATTTAATATCTTCTTACATAAGATTATTTGTGGACAACCTCATTTATTTCTTATGTTTGTCTCCGTGGTCCAACAACATGCATTACAAATCAAGTTATTGCTACCATCTCCTCCATTAGAAACAAATTGTAAAAATCCATACCATGCAATGTTGTACACCTACACGATTATTTTAATTCATTTTCCATCATGTTGCTAGGACCAGAATAAATGAAATCATTCTTATAATCCTTGTAACCGATCTTCTTTTCTGTTTTGTTGGTTCCAGTTGGCTAATATTACGCGCCAGGTTTTGATCTGAGCCGCAGTGTCAAAAATCCCAAGGGCATGTGTTCTATTTGGTGTGTGGGAATTAATTGCACAAACCTTCTGCTGCAGTGTTCCTGGAGGGACATGTAGTTATCTTGGAAAACTTTGGGGGAGGGTTGCAGAAAGCTGTAAGTGAGAATAAGGACCTCCATTCTAAAGTTCATCGAATGAACAGTGGTAAATAGCCAGATAAATTATCTGTTTTCTTTTTTCTTAGTAGGTTTTACTCAGTCATAGATAGTTTGCTTTTATGCTGGAGGATTACTGTCTGCACTAGGAAGGCAAGACAAAACAACATTAGGCTCTAGTGGTGTTGTGATGGTGTCCCTACCACTGAGCTAGGAGACCCAGGTTTAAGTCCCACGTACTCCAGAGGATATGTAATAACATTTGTGAACAGATTGATTAGGGAAAAACATAGCAAACAGCATTAATTGGGCAAAGAAAAAGAAGGGCAGTGGGCACAGGACTCTAAGGTCAAGAAAACTCAACAATGCTTCTACTTCCTCAGGAGGCTAAGGAAATTCGGCATTTCCATAATAGTCTTACAAATCTTTGTAGGTGCACCACAGAAAGCATCTAATTGCATGACCGCGTGGTAGGGCAACTATTCTTCAGGACAGCAAGAAACTACAGAGAGTCGTGAACACAACCCAGTCCATCATGCAATTCAGCCTCCCATCCATTGATTTCATCAATACTTCCCACTGCATTGGGAAAGCAACCAACATAATCAAAGACCTCTCCAACCCCAGTTATACTCTCCCACCCTCTTCTATTAGACAGAAGATATAAAAGTTTGAATACATGTACAGACAGATTCAAGAACAGCTTCTTCCTGGCTGTTATCAAACTTTCCAATGGACCTCTCAAATGTTAATGTTGATCTGTCTCTGCACTTTCTCAGCAGCTGTAAAACTGTATCCTGCACTCAGTTCTGTTACCCTGATGCAATTGTTTGTACAATCTGCCTGTAAAGCATGTAAGGCAACACTTTTCACTGTACCTCGGTACACATGACAGTAATAAATCAAATCAAATCAAATCAATTCTCCTCTTTGCAGCAGCTTCTTTATGTCAGCAAAGAGACTATTGCCAAGCTATGACATCAGCAATATCTTGTAGTTTACTGTTCCCCTTTGTATTAGGGACAGAGGCTCTGAGTGGAACACCTGCAATGTTTTAACAATAGGTAGAGCGAAGCATGAAGAAAGAGCATAGGGATTTTCCCACACTACAAAATGACTGTATGCCATAGACTGCAACATCTTTATTTAAGAAGGACTTTAAATGCACTGAAAGCAATTCAGAGAAGGTTTATTACTGTAATACCTGGAATGGTGTGTTGTCTTATGAGGAAAGGTTGGAAAGGCTAGACTTCCAATACACTGAAGTTTAGAAGAGTATGAGGTGATTTGGTTGAATCATGTGCGACCCTGAGAGGCCTTGGCAAGGTGGATGTCGAGAGGATATTTCTTCTTGAGGGATAATCTAGAACAAGAACTCCAGTTTGAAAATAAATGGGTCGCCCATTTATGACAAAGATGAGGAGAAATCTTTTTTCTCACAGGGGCTTGTCAATCTTTGGAAGTCTCTTCCTGAAAAGGTGGTGAAAACAGATTTTTTTTTAATATTTTTAAGACAGAATTAGAGTCTTGGTAAGAAATGGTGTAAAATTTTATCTAGAATAAGAATGTAAAGTTGAGGTTGTAATCAAATCAACCACCAACTTGTTAGATGGAAGAACAGGCTTAAGGGGCCAAATGACCTACGTTTGCTCCTAACTCATGTTCTTATGCATGTATATTGACCTGCATGTGTCATGCCACCATCCTGTCATCCTTCTAAGTATGCAATTATTTACTTCCACACCATCCAGTATGTTTGTGACCATAGACAATAGATTACACAGACCTGTGCCCAGTTGTAAGACCATCAGACATAAAAGCATAAATTAAGCTATTCAGCCCATCAAGTCTGATCCACCATTCAACCACGGCTGATAAGTTTCTCAACCCCATTCTCCTGCTTTCTCTCTGTAACCCTTGATCCCCTTGACAATCAAGAACCTATCTATCTCTGTCTTAAATATACTCAATGACCTGGTCTCCTCGGCCTTCTGAGGCAGTGAATTCCATAGATTCACCACTCTCTGGCTGAAGAAGTTTCTCCTTATCTCCGTTCTAAAAGGTCTTCCCTTTACTCTAAGGCTGTGCCCTTGGGTCCTGGTCTCTCCTATCAATGGAAGCATCTTCCCAACATCCACTCTGTCCAGGCCATTCAGTATTCTGTAAGTTTCAATTAGATCCCCCCCCATCCTTCTAAACTCCATCAAGTATAGACCCAGAGTCCTCAAACGTTCCTTATGTGTTAAGCTTTTCATTCCTGAGACCATTCTTGTAAACCTCGTCTGAACCCGCTCCAGGGCCAGTACATCCTTCCTGAGGTATGGGGCCCAAAACTGCGCAGATCACTCCAAATGAGGCCTGACCAGAGCCTCAGAAGTACATCCCTGCTTTTATATTCAAGTCCTGTCAAAATAAATGCCAACATTGCATTTACCTTCCTAACTATTGACTCAACCTGCAAGTTTACCTTGAGAGAATCCTGGACTGGAACTCCCAAATCTCTTTGCACCAGATTTCTGAATTTTTTCCCCATTTAGAAAATAGTCCATGCTTTTATTCTTCTTACCAAAGTGCATGACCTCACACTTTCCCACGTTGTACTCCATCTGCCACTTCTTTACCCACTCTTCTAACCTGTCCAAATCCTTCTGCAGCTTCCCCACTTCCTCAATAGTTTCTGTCCCTCCACCTATCTTTGTATCATCTGCAAACTTAACCAGAATGCCCTCAGTTCCTTCATCTAGATCATTAATATATAAAGTGAAAATTTGTGTCCCCAACACTGACCCTTGTGGAACACCACTTGTCACCAGCTGCCATCCTGAGAAAGACCCTTTTATCTCCATTCTTTGCTTTCTGCCAGACTGTCAAATCTTCTATCCATGCTAGCACCTTGCCTCTAACACCACGGGCCCTTGTATTACTCAGCAACCTCCTGTGCGGCACCTTGTCAAAGACCTTCTTGAAGTCCAGGTAGATAACATCCATTGGCTCTCCTTGGTCTAACCTGCTCATTACTTCCTCAAAGAATTGTAGCAGATTCATCAGGCATGACCTCCCCTTGATGAAACCATGCTGACTTTGCCGTATTTTACCGTACACGTTTTAAAGTATTTAGAAAGCTCACCCATGGACTCCAAAATCTTACCCACAACCAAGGTGGGGCGAATGGGCCCGAAATTTTCTGTCCTTTACCTTACTCCCTTTTTAAACAGGGATGTCATGTTAGCAATTTTCCAGTCCTCTGGGACCTTCCTTGGCTCTAGCAATTCCTGTCTCTTAGCATTGGACACAACTGATGAGGTTGAATCATTTGGTAGGATTTTGTAATGAATGTTCTTACAATGCAGCGCTTTACATGATAGTGAGGTCTTAAAATGTCTCTCTTAATTTAAGGAGAAATAGAACATTCTGGATAGGGTGATTGTACTAAATTCTGCCTGGACACAGGTCCATGTGATCTGGGGCAGAAAGAGGGTCTACTGTATTTTTAGACGTAGAGAGAGAAATTACTGTTGGGTGGAGAACCATTAGCCACTACTACGCAGAACAAGATGAAATGTTTTTAGGTTAACAACTAAGTGTAATGCTTTATAAAGTTGCCTTTCTGTTTGAAACGAAACAAATAGGACTGTCAGGACATTACAAGATTTAAGAAAGAAGGATTCGGCCTTGCTGGTGAATGTGAATGCATGAATATTCCAGCAAAATGGAGTGATTTTCTAAGGTCATCGGAAGATTTTACTTGCTGTGCCAGGAAGAAGTGGATCTGATGGAAGTTAGAAGTACTTTGGGACTTAATCCTATATTGCTATTGTTACAGCTTAGCTTAAAGTGGTGCTCTGTTTCCTTTCCTAGTTCCACTCCTCCACTGGCGACAGCAAATTTTATGTTTAACCAGTTTGGTGATATGACGAATTATATAGAGCTCAGACTGTCATAGATTCAACATTGTGTAAATGCCTGCCAGGTTTTTTTAGTTGATAGTAAATGACTCATTTATTACAGAAGCAAACTTAAAGATAAATACAAAGATTATTTACAACATATGGATCTTCTTATTTCATGGGATGTGGTCACTACTGACAAGGTCAGAATTTGTTGTCCATCTCTAATTGCCTTTGAACTGAATGATGTTTTAGACCATTTAAGAGCCAAACACACTGCTGTGAGTCATTTATAGGCCAGACAAGTTAAAGACAGCAGTTTTTCTGTAAAGAACTTCAGTGAACTATTAGACTTTTACAGTAATCAATGATTACTTGCTATCATGGCCACAATTGCTCAGTATATGCAAATATATATTTTATACCTAAAATCTACCCTTTCCAAAAAAACTAAAACCTGCAGATGCATGTGGACACAGATGTAAGAGAAAAAAAAACCCAGCAGAGTGTTGTTTAAAATAGTTTGGCCAAGTAAGAATTAAATTCATTTTTTTAAGAAAGCCATAGCTTGGAATGAGATTGCCATTTGGGACAAAGTTATTGTGCTCCCACAAGTAGCTGGGATTAGGATGTCTTCCTGGAACGGTCATTTTTGGCTGAATTGCATTGCATGCACATATTCGTTTCTCTCAATTAAGCTGGGCACTTTCTCCTCTTTTAATGCTGCTGCGTATACTGCTTACTCTCATTTTACATTTGAACTTTCGTCATCCCTAGTTCATTCTGTCACTATCCCTTTTACATTATGCCAGCAGTTTACACTGTCATTCTTTTCTCTATCCCCACTCAGTTCAGACCAGTACTTTATATTTTCAAATCATGCAAGCATTCTCCTTCCACTCCTTCCCCAGTTTATTGTGTCATTATTCTTCCGAGTTTTTTAGGTAGTGCTGACACTTTCCTGTACTCTCAACACGCATTTTGACTTCTTTCTTCATCCCTAGTTCATTCTGACACTAGAAGGATCTATACCCAAAACATCAGCTTTCCTGCTCTTCTGATGCTGCTTGGCCTGCTGTGTTCATCCAGCTCTCCACCTTGTTATCTCATTCTGACACTATCCCTTTTACATTATACCAACAGGTTTCTGTGTATCAACTTGAGCTAAGAAGGCGAAGAACACCAACATGAAATGAGGAGAGGGTTGATAGAGTAAAGTTACCAGCGTGATCTAAATGGCTAGGATGATCCTCATTCCTTTCAGTTCATCCAGCCATTCTTCTACTTCAGCCTCTGAATTCAAATTGGCACTTTTATCTTCATTTTGTTCCTTTATATTTGGACTCTTAGGTGTTTCCTGCAACGTCCTCAACCAATCCCCCTCCCAAACCCTTCTCCATTCACCACTACTCACATTTTATACCTGATTGGGATACTGTGCTGTGGCATAGGAATTTGTACCCATGGAAGAATGCTGATCTCATAAGACTTTCCAAGCACAACACTGTGTTTTCAGATGAAATGGTCAGTCAGCTTGCATGTTTTAATGTGTTGAGAAAAAAATCAGCTAGAAGGTGAATTTCTTCAGAGATTTGCTCTTTTCGTCATAGCTTCAGCAAGAGCTGCAAAAAGCCCAGGGTTTCTGCTGATTTTATGGGGTTTCCAAGGCTTATTTTTTTAAAGACCATTTCTCTCTTGCTCCTTATCATGTTATTAGGATCATTCATGCTTTCTTGTTTCTCCCTTGATTAACTGTTGGAAGACTCCACAACTGTTTCCCCTTGCAAGTACCTTCCGTATCTAAATGTAGACAGCTCACATAGCAGTTAGAGACTTTTTCTACATGCATTCACCCACCAGCTCAGGTAATTCAATTGCACATCACTTTGGCTTTTGGTTATTTTATTGCCTTATGTTACAATTTCATGTGCTTCTCAACTGTTTAAAAATTAGTAAAAATACTATTATTTCTGTCCATTTTTTGTCAAGCAATCTGGTTCACAACAACTTTATCAGATGGATGTAGCACAGGAGGACAGAGCTTGGGTGTCGTGATTTTTCGCCCTGAAATGGTCAAATAGTGACTTTAGTTGCATGCATTACTTTGCAGCTGTGCAACGTAACAGCAGATGATTCACGAAAGTGTTAATAAATCATGGATACTTAGTGTCATCAAACAGGTTGGAATTGTTAATGTGAAGATTAATTTTCTGACTCGGTATTTCTGGTGGGAAGTCTCACTAACTGAAGCGCATAATGAAAACTCCTCACATGCCTTGCAAATTAGAATGCTGAGATGTGTGAGGGTCCACAGCATTGCTGGTCAAGAGAATATCACCTTAAAACAGCACAGAAACGCATCGAGAGTATGCATTGTGCTGATAAAACCACGTTGCTGTTTGAGGATTTTGCTTCGGTCAATAGCACGATTAAACGTCACTAATAAAATTCTGAGTTTATTTTCAACTGCTTGTCACCTAGTTTGCATCACTGTTGAAAATGAGAGGACAACATAAGCTATTATTTGGATGTCCAAGAAATGTCTGCGATTGGTGCAGATCGTTTCAAAATGACCTGAAACAGATGGAAGTCGGCTTATAAATACAGATGAAGACCCTTCATTGATTATGTAATAGCATTTTATATTTTCAATGAATGACAAACACACCTTCCATTTTGTACTTAGGGTTAAACCAAGAATTGTTAAAGGCATTGCCGGATGCAGTTTCAAAAATGATGATAAATGCTTGGAAGAATCATAGAAACAGGGGGAGGCCATGGCCTAGTGGTATTATCGTTGGACTATTAGCTCAGAGACCCAGGTAATGTTCTGGGGACCCAGGTTCAAGTCCCACCATGGCAAATGGTGGAATTTGAACTCAGTATATTAAAAAATATGGAATTAAGAGTCCAAGGATGACCATAAATCAAATGGCAGGAAAAACCTATCTGATTCACTAATGTCCTTTAGGGAGGGAAGCTGTCATCCTTACCTAGTCTGGACTACATGTGACTCCAGACCCCCAGCAATGTGCTTGATTCTTAATGGCAATTAGGGATGAGCAATAAATGCTGGCCTAGCCAGTGAAGCCCACATCCCATGAATGAATAAGAGAAAGAAATGCTCCTCCTGGCTCACAAAAATACTGCAACATTGTGCCAGCTACATCATAGGCTCTAGCTTAATTTACGCAGGAGTTTTTACACAGCTGAGCCAAACTTGTTGTGCCCCTCAATTGTTTTTGAATGGGCACCTTTGCAGAATATACAGAGAAGATTTAAATTACAGCATGTTTGCAATGGACTGCACCAAAAATGCCATGGTTACAGTATTAAACAATAGTGACATCTTTTTCATTTTAATCAATGAAAACTATGGCATAAGACATTTAAACAGTTTCACAGTTGTGCTGGTTTTGTCACAAGTCCAGAGGACTTGTGTTCTCATGAAGTGTTTGGATCGTGCACTTCAATTTTCCTGCTTCCCCAAGGTTGATTTTGACTAATTTGAATCTTAGTTAATCCATTTCCTGCCAGAACTGAAACTAATTGCTCTGAGCTATAATTTATACCATAGGACATTTTCATAATACAGTGATTTCACTGACAATGGGACTTCAATAGTTTTTATACCTCATGAAGTGAGAGATACAGAGGTGTCACTGTATCATGCCAAGTCTTTGGTTCCATTTACAAGGCAAAAAACAACCACTCTCAAGTTTGTGTGAGTCAGGAAACTAATATCTTATTTAACCTTATGAAAGGGAGAAGGTCTCAGTTACCCAAAGAATTTCTCAACGGTAAGAGTTTTTTTGGCAGTACCGAACTTGAGTATTACTGGAAGAAAGCAACATTTTGCTGAAGCCTTTTGTCTTGCACTAAACAGGACAATACACAGGAATCACCAATGTAGAGAGAGGAGAGTTCTGATTGGTTGGCAAATGCACACTGGTTGAAGTACTGCCTTGATGAATTCAGCAATTAGGTGATGACTGACAGTTAATGCCAAATTTTTTTTAATTTTTAAACCAGACAGGTTGACTTCGATTGGCCAAGATATTGCCTGAGAAATTATTCAGAGAATGGCTGTTATCTGTTTTGCTGAGTTGAAACAGGCGTAGTGTGTGTACATGTTCCTTCTGTCTGCAAAGAACAGGGCTCTGTGTTTCAGTATATATAGCATCCAGTATGTGTAAGTGTGCAACATGTAATCTCAACTGGCAAACCTAAATTGTTGTCAGCACAATTCTTCGCGTTGTCAGGATTAGCAAATGTCCAATTGTGGAATCACAAGTATTGTCAAATGCTGTACTGTGAACTTAACAAAAACAGGCCTGTTGGATGTAGTCAGAACCTTGCCTGGTGTGAACAGCCAAAGAGAAGTGGTGTTTAATACAATTAGCCTGACTTTGAGATGTATAGCCCATATGCCTAGCATCACACCAGTATTGATATTTATATACGTATTATTCATTTGTGTAATAGACAGAGTATCTTTTTGGCATGATGGCAGCATCTTGTTAGTGGTTGCTGCAAACTCAGCACTGGGCCTAAGCCCATCACTTTAGTTCCTGAAAAGTGCCCAGTCCACCAAAGTACAAGGTATCTCAAAAATTTGAGGCCGTTTTATGCTGCTGCTATGCAGTGGATTTCCACGGGCCTCAACTGATCAATAAAATGACTTGGATAAAGGAACTGAATGGTCATTAAATTTGTTGGTGACACATAGGTAAGACAGTAAGTTATGAAAAGCACACACAGAGTCTACAAAGGAATTTAGATAGGCTATGTGAGTGAGTAAAACTTTGGCAAGAAGTATGGAAAGACAGCATTTTTAAAAATGGGGTAAGATTGCAGAAGTCTGTGGTGCAGAGGGTGTCCTACTATATGATTTGTTTTTTATTCACTTGTGGGACGTGGGTATCCACATGCTGTAGGTGGAATACAGTCGTTCAAGAAGGTAGCTCACCACTGCCTTCTCAAGTGCAACTACAGATGGGCAATAAATGCTGACCAGCCAGCAACACCCATGCCCCATGAATGAATAAAAGAAAATCATGTACAAGTATCGTTTGTGATTAGGAAGGCAAATGGAATGTTGTAATCTATTGCAAAGGAATGGAATATAAAAGTAAGGATATTTTACTTTGGTTGTACAGTGTTGGTGAGGCTGCATCTGGAATACCATGCCCAGTTTGGTCTCTATTTATTTGAACTAGAAACAATCCACAGAAAATTCACTTGACTCAATCCTAGGATGAAGAAGTTATGTGGAAAAATAGGACAGGTTGGCCCTTTATCCATTGGAGTTTAAACTGATGTGATGTGATCCTATTGAAATATATAATATCCTGAAAGAACTTGATAGTTTGGATTCTAAAAGAATGTTTCCCATATGGAAGTGGTTAGAACTAGGGGAGACAGTATAAAAATAGGGCATCTCCTATTTAAGACTGAGATTAGGAATGTTTTTTCCTCTGAGATGGTGGTTAATCTACAGAATTCTCTGTCTTAGAGAGGAATGGAGGCAGCACCGCTGAATATTCTTAAGGCTTAATTAGATAGATTCTTGATTGATAAGGGAGTCAAGGGTATAGGGATAGTCAGGAAAGCTCAGGCTACAATGAGATCAGCCACTAAATGGCACAACAGGCTTGAAGGCCTGAAAAGCCTACTCTTGCTTGAAAGTCAAAATAAACGGCCTTCAAAAAATACGTCATTTCTTATATTTCATACAACTGAAGTTTATGCCTCCTATAGTTTCTAAAATTTGCTGTAATTGTGGTTGCCTTTCAATTTGAATAATTGGTTAAATACATACATAATTTTGTTAACCATCCATATAGAAATATGAAGAGGCTGTCCTAGTTGTGTACTTACCATTCTAATATTTCTCAGGCACCAACAGCAACAACAAAAATAAATGGATAGCCAGTTGGTCATGAAAGCAAAAGAAAAACACAACAAAGTGCCAGAGAAATTCACAAGGTCTGGCAGCAGCTGTGAAGAAAGAAACTGGGTTAACATTTCAAGTCTGACAACTGTTCTTCAGCTCCTGTCCTTCAGTTCCAGTGACGAGTCCATGGATTTGAAACATTGGCTTTTTCTGTTCTCTTATGGGATGTGGGCATTGTTGAATGGTCCAGCATTTCTTGCCCATCCCCATTTATTCTTGAGAAGTTGATAGTGAGCTGCATTCTTAAACTGCTGAAATCCATTTGGTGTAAGTAGACCCACAATGCAAGAAGGGAGGGAGAGAATTTCAGGATTTTGACATAACAACATTTAAGGATTGGTGATATATTTCCAAGTTGGGATGATGAGTGACTTGGAGGGAAACTTGGAGTCGGTGGTATTTCCACATGTATGCTGCCCTTGTCCTTCTGGTTACAAGTTTTTATGAGTTTGGAAGTTGCTGCCTAAGGAGTCTCAGTGAATTTCTGCAGTTCATCCTATTGATCATGCACACTGTTGCTTCTGACCATTGGTGGGAGAGAGAGTGAATGTTTGTGGATGTGTTGCTAATCAAGTGGGCTGCTTTGTCTTGGATGATGTCAAGCTTCTTGAGTGTTGTTGGAGCTGTACTCATCCAGACAAGTGGGAAGTATTCACACTCCTGACTTGTGCCCTACAGACAATGCGCAGGTTTCGGTGAGTCAGGAGGTGAGTTACGTGCTCCAGTAATCCCAGCCTCTGACCTGTTCTTACTTATGTATTTAAATGGCAAGTCCAGTTCAGTCTGATCAGTGGTAACCTCCAGGATGTTGATAGTGGGATGGTAGCACCATTGACTGTCAAGGAAGATGATTAGATTGCTCTTATTGGCGATGGTTATTAACTGGCCTTTGTATGGTGTTTAATGTTGCTTGCCACTTTTCAGCCCATGCTGGATATAGTCGAGGTTATGTTGCATTTGGACCTGGACTGCTTCAGCATCAGAGGAATTCTGAATGGTGCTGAACATTATGCAATCATTGGCGAACATCCCCATTTCTGACCTTATGATGGAGAAAAGGTCATTGATGAAGCAGCTAAAGATGGTTGGACCTAGGGCACTACCCTGAGGAACTTGTGCAGAGATGTCCAGGAGCTGAGATGAATGATTCCCAACAACCACAACCATCTTCCTATGTGCAGGTATGATTCAAACTAGTGGAGAGTTGAGAGCCCTACTAGGGCTCCTTGCTGCCACATCCAGTCAAATGTGGCCTTGATGTCAAGGTCAGTCTCTCACCTCATCTTTGGACTTCAGCTCTTTTGTCCAAGTTTGAACCAAAGCTGTAATGAGGTCAGAAACTGAGTGGCCCTGGTGGAACAAAACTGTGTGTCAGTGAGCAGGTTAATGTTATTGTGGTGGAATTCAAATCTGAGCTTGTAGACCATTACCCTAGATTACAAATAGTGATAATACCATTAGGTCATCACCTCCTTGGAAAAATTCTGTTTCTTTCTCTACAGATGCTGTGGAACTTGCTGAATTTCTTCAGTATTTTAAGTTTTTAGTGAAATGTTGGCCTTTGCTTCAAAGACAATAGTGTATAAAAGCAGGGAGATTTGCTGAAACACTGCAAGCCCGAGTCATACCACAGCTGGAATGCTGTCAACAATTCTGGGCCCCTTACCTAAGGAAAGATATATTGACATTGAGGCAGTCCAGCGAAGGTTCACTGGGCTGATACCAGGTACGGAGGAGAGGTTGAATAGATTGGGCCTGTACTCATTGAAATATAGAAGAATGAGGAGCAACCTTATTGGAACATTCAAAATACTTAAGGAACTTGATAGGGTAAATGTGGAATATTTGTTTCCCCTTGTGGGAGAGTCTAGGACCAGAGGGCACAATCTCAGGATAAGGTCATTTAAGAAAGAGATAAGGAGGAATGTTTTTGTCTTAGAGGGATATTGTTGCTGGATCATTAAGATTTTCCAAGGCTGAGATAGACAGATTTTTAATCAATAAGGGAATCAAAGGTGATAGGAAAAAGGCAGGAAAATTGAGTTGAGGTTTATCAGATCAGCCATGACCTTATTGAATGGTAGAGCAGACACGTTGTGCCGACCTATTGTCCTACTAAGATCAAACTGCCCTGCATACCCTACATTTTACTATCCTCCATGTGCCTATCCAAGAGTCGCTTAAAGTCTCTAAAGTATCTGACTCCACTACCACTGCCGGCAGCGCATTCCACATGCCCGCCACTCTCTGTGTAAAGAACCTACCTGTGACATCTCCCCTATACCTTCCTCCAATCACCTTAAAATTATGCCCCCTCGTAATAGTCATTTCTGCCCTGGGAAAAAGTCTAAAATTATCCACTCTATCTATGCCTCTCATGATCTTGTACACCTCTATCAAGTCACCTCTTATCCTTTTTCGCTCCAATGAAAAAAACCCTAGCTCACCCAACCTTTCCTCATAAGATCTGCCCTCCAGTCCAGGCAGCATCCTGGTAAATCTCCTCTGGACCCTCTCTAAAGCTTCCACATCCTTCCTATAATCTCTCTGCTTTTGTTTAATCATCAGAAGTGATGTTTTGCTCTGATGAATAGTTATTGTTGCCTATGGATTGACTTGCTGGAAATTTTCTATTTTATTTGCAATTTCAAGTAAGGCAGTTGCTTTTTATTTCAAGAGCAGTAAGTAGTTGTATGAAAAATGAAGTAGTTACTTTTAATTTTTTTGCCAGCACCATACAGTGTTGTTGAGGTAGTGTTATCAGTAATTGAAGTCTTGCAGAATTTGAAACCTATGTAAAAAGCGAACATAGGCAGTTGCCCGATGTATTAGTGTCTAAATTTATATCTGGATTCAATTCAAGTTAAAATCACAGTGGTATTTCAATTTACATTCTGGACAAATGTTGTCAAAACTCAATCTACAGTTAATGTGATTGTAATGTTTTTATTATCCAAGTTACATAACTTTCAATCTTGGCATATGAGATACACGTGCTATTGAGTTAAACAATTGCAGAACAGGTTAATGATAGGAATATGCTTGAGATTTGAGTTTGGGCTGTGAAATAGAAGAGCTTATGGTAGGAAATAGTTCAATGTTCTTTCTACGATCTGATTTAAGTTATTTGTAATGTGAGGTAGCTTTTTGTTTTCTTCTGAGATATTCCTGAGCATCAGAGATTTTTTATGCACATTGTCTTGTCTGTGATTTAGAATAAGGACCAGGTGCAGAATTAATAAAAATTCAGATCCCTGGAGATTGGCATTGAGCATTAGAACATTGTTTGGAACCTGTGTCCTTTCACCTCTGGGAGTTGAGTTTGAATCCAGTCCAAATAACAGATGGTATGAAAGCTTCCTTCCAATGACTGTTAAGGTTTGTAAGTTAAATTGATGTCATTGGCCTCCATCTGGTCATCAGAAACCCAAACCCACAGTTTACAGCTGCTTTGTACTTGACACTAACATTTTCTTTTCAGCCTACAATAAGGTAGTGTCGAGAAGGCAAGAATGAAATAAATTCTACCTACTGCAAAAGAATTTCATACCATAACACTTGAGAAAATGCTGATCTAAATAATATTTTTGATGCCTACATTTAGTCAATTTTCTACCCTGTCCATTTCTTAAATAATATTAATTCTATTGCATTGCATGGTAAAAATTATAGAATAAAAAGTGTTTCTCCATTTCCTTTGTATTCAGTTGTTCATTTTTTATTGCATAAGTAAGAAAATCCTCAGCAATCCCAGCAGCCCATGAATTATAATTTAAGTATTTAGTTGCTTTTGCAGAATAATTACTGACTAATGTGCAATTCACAAAATCCAGCAGATATTTGTGAAATCCAATGTAATTAGCTTAATTAGTCATTATAAACTAGAAACATGGCCAGTGCTTTATTATATTTTTTTACATATGTTTGTAAAATCTCAATTCCAAGTGAATATTTTTCAAGCTATAAATGAGATGATGTATCTCAAGAACTAAAAAGATTCAATATCACAGCACCCTCATTAACTACAAACATCTCTGTCTTTATGAAGTAGTGATATTTGATTTTATTAAGTTTAATCACAATATAAGTCAAAATAGCATAATACAAGACACCAGAAAACTTGTTCTGTCTTTTAATCTTTCCCACACCATTCATTTTTGTGAAAAAACTCAGAGGCCAACAGGGTGGCATGTGTGATGGTTGCCATGCCAACTGCAACTGGATATGGAGTTTGTGAATCTACTCACTGGAGAGAGAGGGATAAGAGTGATTTTAGCATAAAGTGTCGCTGAACTTCTGAGTCCTTGAAGCAATTGCATGATTTTGCAGAATTTGGGTGAATCTAAGAAAGCTATGCATAATTTTTTTTTCACATTTTCAAAATATAATCTCTAGAGTAAAAAAACGTTTATCATGATGTGTAAAACGATGTGGAGGTGCCGGTGTTGGACTGGGGTGGACAAGGTCAGAAATCACACAACAGCAGGTTATACTCCAAAAGGTTTATTTGAAAACACAAGCTTTCAGAGTCTTATTCCTTCTTCGGGTGTTAGTGAGAGAAGTAGTACCAACACAGAATTTATAGGTAAAAGATCAAAGGGTCACACCACTTATGAGGATATACTAAACAAACGTAGGATGCCTTTAAATCTTTAATCTGTTAGAAGGTTTTAATTGATTAATATATATATGTAAACCCCCGAATTCCTTTGAAGTCACTGTCCTGAGAAAATTAAAGGTTTTATCAATGTAAGGAAGAGGTGACATTTTAGGTCAGACAATGAAATCTGTTTATGTTTTGGTTTGGAGTCAGACTGGTTTTATTGCTAAAGTGGAATTTATAAAACGCCATATTGGCTGACTGTCTATAAATCGTTTGCTTTTTGAACAGAATAGAATGTATCCACAAATACAAATTCATCCCATAGATTCACATGTGTGTGTGTGTGTGTGTGTGTGTGTGAGAGAGAGAGAGGGGGTCACCTGTAGTGCGACGTGAACCCAAGATTCCGGTTGAGACTGTCCTCGTGGGTACCGAACTTGGACATCAGCCTCTGCTCGGCGACTCTGTTGTTGTGTATCCCGAAGTCAAGGTTAAGGCGCGTGCTGTAGAGTTGGTGTACAAAATGATTCAGGAGTTTGCGAGAGGTGCGACGGCAAAGTCTCTCAGCGTAATCAGTGTTGTAGGTCGACTTCAGTGGGTTTGTGATCTGTAGTCCTTTCGGGATATTTTGTGCTTTCTTGCATTTCTGTAGAAACTTGATGTCTGTGTTGATTTGCACGATCTTCTTGGAGATTCTCTCCACGTTGAGCCGGCTTTTGGTGGTGTCGATGGTAGCCATGATGTGGAGATGCTGATGTTGGACTAGGGTGGACAAGGTGAGAAATCACACGACACCAGGTTATACTCCAAAAGGTTTATTTGAAAACACAAGCTTTCAGAGTCTGAGATAACAAGGTGTGGAGCTGGATGAACACAGCAGGCCAAGCAGCAGCTTTCCTGCTCCTCTGATGCTGCTGGGCCTGCTGCGTTCATCCA
>NC_063344.1:40760534-40764745 GCF_021869965.1 Rhincodon typus | reverse complement strand
TTGCTGCTTGGCCTGCTGTGTTCATCCAGCTCCACACCTTGTTATCTCATATTCTCCAGTATCTGCAGTTCCTACTATCTCTGAAACAGCCTACAGAGTCTTACTCCTTCTTCAGGTGTTAGTGAGAGAGGTAGTATCAGACACAGAATTTATAAGTAAAAGATCAAAGGGTCACACAACTTATGAGGATGTATTAAACAAACCTAAGATGCACTTAAATATTTAATCAGTTGGAAGGTTTTAATTGATTAATGTGTATATGTAAACCCCCAAATTCCTTTGAAGTCATTGCCCTGAGATAATTAAAGATTTTATCAATGTAAAGAAGAGGTGACATTTTAGGTCAGACAATGCATGTTAGGTGTGAGGCCTTGTTTAGAATCTGTTTATGTTTTGCTTTGGAGTCAGACTGGATTTATTGCTAAAGTAGGAATTTATAAACACTGACTGAGTACAAATTGTTTCAGAGATAGTAGGAACTGCAGATGCTGGAGAATCTGAGATAACAAGGTATAGAGCTGGATGAACACAGCAGGCCAAGCAGCATCAGAGGACAAAATAAAATGTATATGCAAACACAAATTCACACCATAGATTCACTTGTGTGTGTGCATGCGTACGTTTGTGTGAAGGGGTGTGTGTGTGTGTGTGTGTGTGTCTCTAAAGTGTGGTAGGGTCACCTGTAGCGCTACGTGAACCCAAGATCCCAGTTGAGGCCATCCTTGTGAGTACTGAATTTGTCTATCGGCCTCTGCTCGGCGATTCTGCATTTGTTGTGTATCCTGAAGTCTGCCTTGGAGGACATTTACCCGAAGATCCAAGGTCGAATATCCTTGACCGCTGAAGTGTTCCCCCTCTGGGATGGAACATCCCTGTCTGGCGGTTGTTGCACGGTGTCCATTCACCCGTTGTTGTAGCGTCCGCATGGTTTCACCAAAATACCATGTCTCAGGGCATCCTTGCCTACAGTGTATGAGATAGAGACATCTTCTTCCTTTGGATTCATGGCGAGGAATCACTGAAACAACTACACAGCGATTTCAACAAGTTTCATTCCACCATCAGGCTTACCATGGACTAATCTTTGAAATCAGTCTCATTCTTGGACGCACACATCTCCATCAAGGACGGACACCTCTGTATCTCACTCTACTGCAAGCCCATGGATAACCTCACGATGCTGCATTTCTCTAGCTTCCATCGTAAACATGTTAAACAGCCATCACCTACAGACTGGCATCCTTACCTTATCTGACCTATATGTGATTCCAGACCCACAGCAATGTGGTTGACTCTTAACTGCCTTCTGGGCAATTAGGGATGGGCAACAAATGCTGCCTAGCCAGTGACACCTTCGTCCTATAAATTAATAAAGGAGACAAGCCCTATGCATGCACAGGATCTGTTCAGATGAGGAGGAATGAGACAGACACCTGACGGTGTTGAAGGACACCCTCATAGGAACAGAATACGATGCTCAACTCATCAATCGCCAGTTCTGATGTGCCACAGCAACAAACTGTAATGACCTCCTCAGAAGACAGACCAGAATACTTCCAATAGGGTACCCTTCATCATCCAGGACTTCCCGGGAGCAGAGAAACCACACCATGTTCTTTGCAGCCTTCAACACATTATCAATGACGATAAGCATCTCACCAAGATCTTCCCAAGCCTCCACTTCTCGCCTTCAAACAACTACCAAACCTTAAACAGACCATTGTTTGCAGCAAACTACCCAGCTTCAGGTCATCATCGACCACGACACTTTACAACCCTGTCATGGCAACCTCTGCAAGACATGTCAGATCTTCGACATGGATACTACCATCACAAGTGGGAACACCACCCACCACGTGCACGGCAGATACTCGTGTGACTCAAAATGTACTGTAGAGATCGTACTGATATATCAAGCAATAAACACCTGAGAAAAGATCAAATATAGCATTTCAGAAAACAGTACAAAATCTACCACCAACTGTTCTAGCACCATGTACCCTGTCACTGCAGGTGCAGATCTTTGGATTACGGATTGTACACAAGTACTATATTAACTTCTTATTAAGCAATTTTATTTATGTAATTCTATTTGTTTTTTTGGTTTGGCTGAGATGGTGGTCAGTTAGACTGTCATGATTGTAACAAGATCAGCAGATGGACCTCATAGAATATGAGTTCCCTCTTTGGACCAGATTAACAGACCTTAGCTGAACAGATAAGAACAGGAATGTCAGACACCCTGTTCACTCTGTGAGCTGGCTCTGAGGGAGCTGGATCAGTGTCAAAGACTCTACATGTAAATGAAGGGTGACGTGGTGACAGGATACTGGCTCCTCTGCGGAGATATACAGAGTCACCTACAGATATTATTTCATAATCAATTTTTTCTCCAGTTTTTATCAGTTGATATCTGTGACAACCCCCAGATAATGCACAGAAGTGGTCAAAGTGACTCATGTTTCCCAGCGGCGAAGTATTTGGCCTCAACATCTCCAAATAATTACACATCTGAAATTGACTGCCAGTTCTCTTTAAAGGTGCAGATTTAGTCTCCAATAAAGTTCCATGACTATGAATTATTCTTAAGGATCTCTACAAAGTGCCAGTTCTCAACAGAAAACCTGGAAATGGGTAGCAGTAGGCAACTCAAAATTGGAAAGTATTAAATCCCACACGAATCTGCCACCAACGATTAACCATATGTATGTTTTCCAGCAGGATGCATTGTTACTAACTACTTCCCAGTGAGTTCTGCTGGAAAACACAAATATAGATAAACACTACCCGATTCTCCCATCAGGCACTGAAACTAGCTGTAATGCAAGCTTTGCTATCCAGCTGAGATCAGTAAACTCTGCAAAACAGAGTTGAACCAATGTTTTTGTGGTGTGTATGGCAAAGTTTAACACTGAAATTGATAATAACCTATTTTGGAAATTTAAAAATATGTCTAATTTTTGTTAAAAAGGATTATTTATCTAAGTTAACTTGGTGTTAATTTTCTTATGATTGTACTTCTGCTTTCACAGTAAACAATTTTTTTTCAAATAAAACAGTCATCGATCTATACATGAATGCATTAACGTTGATAATAATTTAGCATCTCTCTTGAGAAGTTCCAGTTTTGATTGTTTGCAAAGAGAGTTATTTCTGTATTGATTAATTATCATGCTAATGATATTGTTGCAGGACACTTCCTCTACAAACGTTTTAAAAAGTCTTGTGTTTTATCTGTGATGTTATATAACAGTAGAAGCTAAATCGAAAACTTGAAATGTTGATTTATCTGAGAAATTAAAGTACAGCAAAGTTTTTATTAAATGGCACCTGTCGGACCAGGGGTGTGCCGGTTGATCAAATATTCTGGACAATCAAGAGGTACACATAATCAATGTAAAAATGCACATTAAGTAGTAGAAACATAATACAGCAGGTATACACATCACCATTATACTTTATTTACAGCATAACTCACTTGAATAATAATGCAACTTTGCCTTTAAGTAAAACTAGCAGAGAACGTTCTCACTTGCACCCTCAACTGACTTCTTGGACATCAGGGTAGATCACTGTATTTTGAGGAGAAATTGACTCAAAATTGAATCAATTGTTGACGTTTCATGTGGCCATTCAATTGAACAACAAATATATTTACATTGAAGGAAATTTTTTTAAAAATCTATAATAATTGGACAGAATAATACAGTAAACTTCAATAAAATAAATTAACTACAGATTTTTCTGGTTCATAAGGTGCCAGTTAAAGTTTGCTTTATCTCATTTGATGATGGCAGATGCTGAATTTAATAACAATACAAATCCTTCTAGACTAACTGAAGATATACTCAAGAAAATTCTAATGGAGAGAGTGCCTGTATGATGTGACTAAATATTGACACCCTCATGTTACAACTCACTGGGGTAGCAGCTAGAAATTGAGTCCCGCTATTCCCAATTTTCTAAAGTTCACAAGTTTCCTAATTTACCTGATATTCAGACCCAGACCGATAGAAAGCACAGACCAAGTTGTTAGGCTTAGCAAGAGTTATTATTTATGAGAGTAATTAGACTCTAGCTGCAGGTAAACTGTTATAAACTGTCACATATAATGCTATTAATTAAAATGCTAATCTCTTTATGAATTCTTCCTTACGCACATACACACACACACACACACACACACACACACACACACACACACACACACA
>NC_063344.1:40617035-40760524 GCF_021869965.1 Rhincodon typus | reverse complement strand
ACACACACACACACACACACACACACACACACACACACACACACACAGAGTCAGAAAAATAGGTAATTGGACGGGGTGGGTGGGAACTGGAAAGACAGTTCAGTAATCTTTGTTTCCACATTCTGTTGTTGAGATGATGTTTATAACTATCCTGCTGGCCAGCAAGTTGCTTCAGGCATCTTTCTCTGATGCTTCCACTGGTTGGTAAGAGACATAAAGTAGCTGGTTCACTTATAAGAAGTCTCTGCCTTAACAATTAAAAGTCACAACTTATAACAACTATTGAGGGAAAGATAAATTGGTTTTCTTCAGGTTTATGCTGAGTTTTGACTGTAGAGAACAGAGACATCATTCCTGAGCTGGTGTGAATTGAATATTCTCTCTCCATAACTTGTTCCCAGCTCCAAGCTGTTCAGTTAACTAGGGACCAAACACACAGTTGCTGGCAGGAAAAATATCTCTGCCATCAATAACTGCTTGCAAGAATGATCCTGGGGATGAAGGAGCTTATCATATGAGGAGCGGCTGAGGACTCTCGATCTGTACTGAATGGAATTTAAGAGGATGAGGCGGTATCTAATTGAAATTTACAGAATACTGAGAGGCCTGGATATGGTGGACATGGAGAAGATATTTCTATTAGTAGGAGAGCCTAGGACCTGAGGGCACAGCCTCAGAGTGAGGGGACGACTTTTTAGAATGGAGATAAGGAGGAATTTCTTCAGTCAGAGGGTGGTTAATCTGTGGAATTGATTGCCACAGAGGGCTGTGGAGACCAAGTCATTCAGTGTATTTAAGACATAGGTCTTCATTGATAAAGGGATCAAGGCTTTCAAAGAGAAGGCAGGAGAATGTGGTTGAGAAGCATATCAGCCATGATTGAATCGCAGAGCAGACTCCATTATCCAAATAGCCTATGTGTTATGATCTTACAGCCAATAGACTAATCAGCTTCTTTTTGCCAATAAGAGCTATGTCGAGACACCCCTCAGTTCCAAATCGACTGCAACTGAAACATCAATTGGTGCTTGTTCAGTTGTTTACATGATGTTTGGCATTGGTGTCAGTTTACTGGTTTTCAAAACATACAGCCTTTCAAATACTGGTTCTTAAAACAGGTCTTTCACATCTCAGACCAGAGTTTTAAAAAAACACACAAAAAAGGCACAACCTTTACACCTCAAAATTGTCTAAGTGAGTCCCAGCTGGATGAAGACCATACAGTAAAAATGGAATAGAAGTGCAATGGGCAGAGGGAAAAAAAAACTACCTCAATGAAATGTTATGCCATCTATGGCCAGTTTAATTATGAAGACATATGTGCAGTCTGTCATTTGGATTTCAATAAATGACGCTGTGGCTCACTATAAACAAAACTAATGTGTAAACAAGTGGAAAGTCACAAAGAGCATAGTTTCAATCAGCATTTAAGTTTCAGACTTTTAAATTTAAAATATGCACAATCTAATGAATAAATCTTTCACAAAATTAGTTCTTTCCCTTAAATTACCTTTAAAATGAAGTTCTGAAGACTGATTCCCAATGTTCCAGGGCTAAGAATATCTAAAATGTCAGATTTTTGGAAGTGAATAACCAGTATATACTATAATCACATGGTTCCAGTTATGTCATAAATCACAAGGACAGGCTTGAATGTTTTCTGAATCCATGGCTTTATATTTGTTATTATCTGTTACTTTTTGATAAATATGCATGGAAGATTTCACTATAATATTTATTGTAACATTAGTTAAAAACCAAGCGAGAAGTGCATGACCAAAGGTTGTGACAAGCAATGTGATACAATTACCATACATCAATATTACCATTTAATTAACAACTGATAAAAATAGTTTTGTATTTCAATATGATTATTAGACCATTAACAGGATTGTTGATAATAGTATCACAGAATTTCAGATTACAAATTACAGCTCAGGAGGACGCCATTCAGCCATTGAGTTGGCACGAGCTCGCCAAATAAACATTTCACGTAATGACATTGTCCTTGTAACTCTGCACCCTGTGCCTTTTGAATGCCTTGATCGAACCTGCCTCTACTGAGGTCTCTCAGGCAGCGCTTTCCAGATCCTAACTGCTCATTGCATGAAAAAGCTTTTTGTCACATTGGTTTTTCTTATTTTTAAAAAGTTGTATTTAAAACATTGTTGTACTAACAAGTAATTGGTTACTCTTCTAAAGAAGTGGCACAGGCACAATGAAAGGAATGACCTCCTTGGCTGCAGTAGGATTTTATGATACTATAGTATGTTTTTCCATAATAGTAACTAACAATATTAATCAGCTAAAAAGTGGTCTGTCTTAAACTTCATATTATTCAACTCGTGATACAATGTCATTATTAAGAGGCTTATTTGATTTAAATTGAATTGTATTTTATCTGATGAATTTAATTCGTGCTTTCCTCCCTCTTATCCTTGTTAGCAGGTTCAGCATGTTTGTTAATTTATGTGTATCCTGTTTTTTTATTTGCTTTGCAGTTATATTATTTTAGAGGAGAATCAACGTGTACTTTGATTGTAATTTGATTTACCATGACTTCTTGGGTGCCGAACAGAAAAGGTGGCGTTCAGTACTGTAGACACTTCTTAGCAGACAACAGTGTGTTCCATGGTAAGTTGTCTCGCTTTACCTTTTAAATAAAAAGTAAATAAATTCTTACAAGTCTTAAACCAATGCTTAAAGCCAAAGAACAGGTTTGTAATAAAAAGGAAAAGATACTTTTATACTGTAAGTAACAAGTTATTTAGCATGTACAAAGAAAGAATGCAGCTTTACACTATTCACGTGTGTTTCTTTATAAGCAATACAAATGCAGTACATAGGAATGAACAGATAATGTATATGTACAATAAAAATTAAATGCAAGATTTTTTTGGACCCCAGACCAGTGTGACCCCAAAAGCCAGGTGATGTATTTCTTATATTAATATGAAGTGTGCAATGCTGAAGATTTTTTTTATTCATGGAATGTGGCTGTCACTTGTTTTTAATGTTAATGTAAAAATGTAGATCAACGTTCCTATTTAAAGTAAGTTTTCACCCATTTATCTTTTGAATAATGGTGAATGTTAAGAATTGAGAAATATCATTTTTAGTGATTCTTAATAACCTTTATCTAGCTAAAATCTAGGGATGGGGTTTTAGGCTCCCCCAGGTCCCCATATGAAAGGGGAAGATGAGAGGAGAATAAGCAAGCAATGGCTCGTATCTGCCCACAAATGACAAGTAATCACATTAATTTATTAAAGGCCTCTTGATGCTTGTTGTTGAATTGGGATATTCCAGGGGGCCTGCAAGTTCCCTCTGGTAGTGGGGACACTAGTGGTAACTGAAGGCAGTCTCTCAATGGCAGACCAGGAAGCTGCAATATTCTAGCCAGGCTTATAGGTAACCATTGTCTGCAGGCAGAGGGATTCTCCCCACACAGTAGTGGCCCAACTACATTTTAACTGCAAGAGTCTCTCTCCTTTACTGACAGCTGGCTGCTCACAAGCTGGAGGACCTTCAATTGGTCCTTCAGATTTGAGCCTGCCTGTCACCCTTAATTGTGTAAAAAAAAGCAGAAGAACAGTGGATGATGGAAATCAGAAACAAAACAGAAATTGCTGGAAAAACTCTGCAGGTCTGGCAGCATCTGTGGAGAGAAATCAGAGTTAATGTTTTGGGTCCAGTGAAGAAGAATGGTCACTGGACCCAAAATGTTAACTCTGATTTCTCTCCACAGATGCTACCAGACCTGCGGAGTTTTTCCAGCAATTTCTGTTTATGTGACCCTTGATTGTGTGCCAAGCCCCCTTTCTGTCCACTAATTCGACATCGACATTATCATCATTGAAAGTCTAAAAGTTTGGCGGGATGTGGGCAACGAGCAGGCAGGTGGGACTAGTTTAGTTTGGGATTATGTTTAGCATGGACTGTTTGGATCAATGGGTCTGTTTCCGTGCTGTATGACTCTACTTCTTTATTTAGAATCATCATCTGTTGCATCTATGGGCAGAATTGAGGTACTTTGCGATCAATCCAAGAAAAATAGATAAGCCCAAAAATTAACAAAGCAAAGTGATTATATATGATTATACATTTTATGTTATCAAGGTTTAAAGTTTAACAGTGAATAAAGTTTATTCATTATTTGAATAAGATATGGCATTAGAATATCCTTAAACTTTACTGTTTTTGATCTTAATTCAGATAGTTACATTTGAATTCTGTAGCTGGTAACTGCTATGAAATAAGTAGCGATGTTTTGAGTTTGGCAGCAATCTTGTGAAGAATAGCAGAGATGTTCCTACCTGATGAAGAGTTACTGGATCTGAAATGTTAACTCTGCTTTCTTCCCACAGATGCTGCCAAACCTGCTGAGTTTCACCAGCAGTTTCAGTTTTTGTTTCAGATCTCCAGCAACCAAATTCGTTTTATTGTATTGACCATATCTGTTCATGATTGATTTCAGTCTGCACTCCTGTAAAGCATCGAAGTAATTATATCTATCAGAGCCAACAATTACTGTGGATTCCCTTTGCTGTATATTTCAATGGCTTTACATTGCAGCTGTGTGATTCAGCTTGACAATACTGGTACCTTGTATTCCAAGGAGAAACAAAGGATATAAAAATGGTTGCAAGATTGTTTCTAGAGAAGGAATAATATTAGCTTCTGAAGCATATTCAGATGTTGGCCAGTGTCAGCCTGTTTAATAACAGAACTGATATGTACATATCATTTTATCTCTGTCCGAATAAGTAAACCCAGTGGTTTGATAGTATAATGATGTTAGATTGTGACATCATTCACTTGCAAATTGGGAGCAGCCAATTTATTATGAATGAAAGCAATGACAACAGTTGTGCGTTAATTGGAGTTAAGGTGCATTCCATTATGCAGAAACCAATTATAAGCCTGCGCAAGAACAGCTGGCATTCAAGATTCATTGTGAATAGTATGCTTTTCGATAACTGTAAAGTCGTTGATTTTTTGAAGTGATGAATGCCAGTGTCTACTTCATTGCAGTCAGCACAGCAAGAACGACAACATCTTAGTTCCCTGGGACACTCCATCGTGCGTGTCCATTTTCTTTATCAAGCAAATTTTCACTCTTGTTATGCTGATATATCTGAGTTGAAATTGGGTAAAGTCTTCAACTTGTTGAGCAGGTTGGACATTTAATTTTCCCTTTAAATATGTCTTCCTAGTGAACTAAACATTTTTACATCCTCAAGTGTGGCATGAGAAGATTGCTGATTGCTCATCACCTGTCAGTAAAGTTAAATCTACCATATCAATTTGGTATGGTCTGTTTTGCTCTCTGAACAACTTCAGCAAATGTTTCTTCAATGAGCACAAATGTGTTGAACTGCTTATTCTTCTTAGTATTTGATTCTTCTGGCAAATGTTGTTGATTGTTATAATTTAAATGTTCTTCGTTGATGATAAGAAACATTTCCACCACCCCAACAGTCACAGACTTACTTGCTGTTGACAATATGAAACAATTACCTTGCTCCAACATAGATAATGTCAGTATATACTTACTGCTTTTCCAGTTCTGCAATAAGTTTCGAAAGCCCAATTGAATGTTCTACCAATTACCTTTCAATCAGTGATTGATAACTGTTTGTTTCCAGAACTCCTTCAGCTACCTCAAGGATGTTGAGGTCAAGATATATGTGCATATTTGAAATTGTCAACTCTCCGCGATGTTTGCGCTATAGAGTTACTTGCTGCATTACTTTGCTTTTGATTGTTATTCCATCTGGGCATGTATCTACATCTGTTTAGGCTAGCTGTGGTATTTGATCTCATAGGATGGTGACTCTCAATACCATTGAAGAATTGGTGAAATTTAGCAATCTGTCTTTTAGGGTGATTTAATAACCTAGCTGGGAGTCTACTACCATTATATCTAAATTTCCTTTTACTGTTTTAAACATGACAAATGAATTAAATAAATTGTAAAATGCTTTTTTAACAGCAACTTCTATTAGAGTTAAACTGCTTTACCAATTATATCAGTTGATTTGCTAGCATGGGTGGTATGTGCAATATTAGAACATCGCATAAGAACAGACCTCTTGGATGTAAAATGCAAAACTAATATATAACATTTGAGCTGTGCTTAAATTGATGATACCATGACAGTTTTGCTGAATAAGTGGACAATATTTCAAATTAAGTGTCCAGTTTAGATCAGCAGTTGTATATTTTCAATTAATGCACCAGCAGCTCAGCAATAAGGCTCTGCAAATAATGGATTAAGGCATATTCTTCTAAATCATTCAGAGGTCATCCTATACCAATGCATTGTTTTTTGAAGAGGACAATTTTGTGTATTATGATGAGACAGTTGGATATGTGGTTCCTACTTTATAGTCTAACAAAGAAAATGAAGGAATAAACAATAAACTCTTAAATTCAATTATTATTCTCAGCAAATAGACAAGAAGAAATGTGACAATATTTCAGCATATAGTTTTGCAGGTTTCATGTTATATGCTGTTACTTTCAATGACAGGAGCTTTAATTGATTTGTTAATAGAACCTTGGAGGGTTTTTCTCTTTGTCCTCCCATGGATTATATCCAACTCTAGTCGGTTAACTATTTATAAATTCAAATTAATGTACCACATTGCTCAATACTTCTCTCATGTTAGTGTAAATGTTTTACATTTGAATACTACTATTCCAGTCTTTCATACCAACAAATGGTATCTGTATCAAATTTTATTTTTTGAGAAGTACCAGTCCTGTGGTTGCATTTGTACGCATTTAACACTAGATGGAATAAAAGCAAAGTACTGAGAAATTCAGCGAGTTTGGCAGCATTTGTGGTGTGAAACAGATGGCTGAAACTTAGCAGAAATTGGTCAGGGTCACTTCTGGTGACTTTCAGGGAGGGTTTCTCTCAATGGGTCACATTCACTTTATCTATTCAGCATATCCCTATGACACCCGGCTCTTGGTATTCTGTCACTCACCACAGGTGGAATTACTGGCCACTTCTGGGACCACACTCAGAATGTCTGATTAGGAATGATTAGATTAAATTTTGCTGGTATTTGAAGATTTTAATTTCATTACGTTGCAAATATAGAGGTAGAAAAGCTGATTTTGTTTTGTGATCTGTACCACCTGATATTTATATAGTTAATTGTGTTGCAAAGTTGATAAAGTACTTGTGGATTGGAAGGCAGGACATCAGAATTTGTTTGTAAAATAATGGGTGGGAAGAGTGTGTGGCCCCTTTAACAGGTGTGTTTTGTTCAGGCTTGAAGATTTTAAAAAAAAGTCTGCAGGCAGCAGCAGATACAGGGAGTTCTTGAAATTGAAACATTGTCTCAAAAGGCTATACTGTTAGCAAGCATTTTTACTAAGACAACAGGATTTCAAATTTGGCCAATAACCAGCCCCTAGATACCAAAGCCCAATTAAATTTAAATCTGATAATTTTGGCAACCTCGGACTAATCCTTTTGTAGGAAATTTAGAGGTCATCAAGGGTATAAAAGAGGAGGGCATTTGAAAATCAGCGTGAGAGCAAACTGCCATCTGTTAAGAGAAGAACTCTCAATAGCCATCAGCTCTAAAGAAAGAGAAAATCACTGGCTCTCACAGAAATCTCCAAGATCTCAGAGTGAGCACCATCTAAATAAAGTTACTACGGCACTCTTTGCTAATATTCTTGACACAAGAATTCGACAGATGAAGGTGTTCCTGGCTGGAGCATTATGGAGAAGGCAAAGAACATTCCGGAAGACTTACCCTGGCTGTAATTTTGAGAGAATAAGCTTTAATTTATTTTATTACTTTGGTTTATATAAGTGGTACTTGTGTCTATTGGAACAGCATAACATTAGAATTTTGCTTTTTTCTAGAATAATTAGTAGTTAAGGGGGAATTGTTAGGTTTGCTAGTAGTTATGTTAATTTATCAACTGTTAAGAGTTAGATAAATAAATTGTTACTTGTTGATTATAAAGTATCAGGGATTTCTTTCATTTAACCACTCCTTTAACAGATTACGAGGCGAGGTGAGCCTATCTGGATGTTTTGGTTTTAATTATCAGAAAGGTGTTGACCACTCCATCGTAACACTTGCCACTTGTCAGCCCATGCTTGGATATTGTCCAGATCTTGCTGTATTTGATCATGGACAGCTTCAGTATCGGAGAAGTCACAAATGGTGTGGAACATTGTGCAATCATCTGCAAAGATCTCCACTTCTGACCTTATGACAGAATTACAGAGTTGTTTTGGCACAAAAGGAGGACATTCAGCCGATCATGCCTGCACTGCCTGTTTGATTTATTTTATTGCCACATGTAGTGAGATACCGTGAAAAGTATTGTCTTACATGCCATCCGGACAAAATATACCTGACATAAGTAAATCAGGGTAATAGAATGGAATACAGAATATAATGTTACAGCTGCAGAGAAAGATTAACTGTGACAGGTCTGTTCATCAGGATGAATGCAGCGGGGAAGAAGCTGTTCTTGAATCTGTTCTTCACAGGAGCATCATTACCTAGTGCTAATCTCCTGCCTTTTCCCCACAACCTTGTACATTATTTCTATCTAAATAATCATCCAATGCCCTTTTGAATGCCTCATTTGAACTGGCCTCACCCACCTCTAGGTAGTGCAGTTTCGTACCCTAAGTACTTGTTGACGGTAAAAGCTTTTTCTCACATTGCTGTTGCTCCTTTTGTATTTTACATTAAATCTATTCCCTCTCATTCTTGTTCCTTTTTTGAGCGGAGAGAAGAAAATTGGCACCCCGCTTTGCCGAGGAGGACTTGGTGGAAACGGGATTTAATTGATGCCCTGAGATGTAGGTGACTGGTGTCCAAGATGGAAAGACTAAACAGTGAGAAGTGAGTCAGCAAATTATTCTAATTTTCATGTTGGGAATTGTCACCATCAAGTTTCTATTCAGCTGGAGGGAGATTAAGAAACTGCAAATCAATGAGGGGAGGTAATGTAAGGTCAAGGATATCAACTCCCATTAATGCATACAAATAGGCATCTCCCCACTCAAGTGTGAGAATCTTGTCTCACCATTCAACACTGTGTTGGAAAATAGAACATTTTGCTCTCAATGTCAGGAATCTCCTTCTTGCCAATATTACTTCATTTCTCCAACTTCCTTTCCATCACCTATGTTGTTCGGGGCCTAGATAGATTTTGCCCAGACTTAAATGCTTCAAGCCCAATATGACTATTCTTTGTGGTTAATGCACGTGTGCAATTGTGCACATCTACCACTGGATAGACCTTCGAATTTCAGAAGTGCCTGGAATGTGCTGCCTGAGGAGGTGGTAGAAGCAGATACAATGCCAACATTTCAGAGGCATCCTGACAGTTACTTGAATAGGCAGGGAATAGAGAGATACAGACCATATAGAGCCATAAGGGTTTTAGTTTTGAAAAGCATTATGTGTCAGCACAGGCTGCAGTGTGCTGTACTGCTCTTTATTCTTCATATCCTCAAACGTTTGTTTTGCGTCTTCACTTACATTTGCTAAAGGAAACCTGCTTTAGTCCTAAATTCCTATGGGAAGCATCCCTTTGTTTGCCTAGCTTTTTTTCTGTCTCTCTCTGGGCTCTGTCTCCAACTGTCCACTTACTCCTTCCTTCCCCCCCCCCACTTCCTGTCATCAGTGTAATTACCACTTTTCCTACCTACTATCAGTTCTGAAGAAGGGTTGCCAGACTCAAAACATTAACCTGGCTTTCTCTCCACAGATGCTGCCAGACCTGCTCAGTTTCTTCAGCAATTTCTGTTTTTGTTTCAGATTTTTATTACCTTCATTAGTCACTAAGGGTGTATGGAATTTCTAAAGTTTCAAAGGTAACAATGCAGTTATTTTAATGTGCTTATTTCAGTGTAGTTTTGAAATGCAAAACATTTTCTTTCTGGAAGGAATCCTGCTGAGATTCCAGATATTTGTACTAAATTTCACAGTAATAATGGTATTCCTTTAGTATGAACCTAAGAAATAGAAGCAGCAGTGAGTAATCTGCTCCACAATTAAATAAGATTTTAACTGCTCTTCTACACTTTCCTGCAGAAACACAATATCCTTTGATTCCATAAGTACAGAAAAATCTGGTTCTGTCTGGTTTGAATATACTTAATGACTAAATATCAACAGTTTTGAATGATAGAGACTTCCAAAGGCTCACAGTCCCTTGATGGAAGTAATTTCTCCTCACCTTAGTCCGATATAGCCAATCCCTTAGTCAGTTATTTCACCTCCCATTCTTGTAAACGTTAGGGATTGCAGACCTATTTGACTTAATGTCTCTCTATAAGATTGTTTCTTTACCCTAAGATCAGTCTCGCACATCTCTTTTGTCATATATTCTTCCTTAAATGTGGAGACCAATCTGTAAACATTACTCCAGGTGTTGTCTCTCATAGTCCTGTTACATTGCAATATAATTTCTTTACTCTGTAAGTCCAATCCCTTTGTGATAAAGGCTAATAGACCATTTGCTTTCCTAATTTCTCCTTGCACCTGCATGGTAACTTTCTGTACTTGTGCATAAGAACACCAAGATCCCATGAAATATCAACGTTTCCCAGTTTCTCTTCATTTGGAAAGAACTTGTACTTAACTGCTTTTTCTACAGATACAGATAAGGTCATATTTTTCCATATTATATTCCATCAGCCATGATCTTACCTGCTCAGTTGCCTTCATTTGCAAACAAAAGAAATATGGTTCCATGTTCTGCCCTTTTGTTTTAGAAACCTGTGAGCTACCAGACCATTTTGACATCATTTTTTTTCATTGCACTTACAAATAGTGCAGCTATTGACATTGACTCAATGGAATAATGTGCTGGAAATTAAGCTCCAATATTTCCATTATCATCACAAAAGTTAAAGATTTTCAAATAAGTGCACAATATTCTCCAATTGATCTGATTTTTCAGACCCAATTTGATAGAAAGTATGGACCAAATTTCTGTACTGATCAAGAATTACTATATAGTACAAGTAATTAGACTGTAGCTACAGGTAAACAGTTACAGAATGTCGGCATATAACACTGCTAATTAATCTAATCCCCTAATAAACTTCCCCTTACAGACAGGCCGATTGAAAGTAGCATTTTGCATGGTGTGTGGCCATCTTGCATTTGTTTGGCAGCTGTTGATGCATCCTTTTAATAGATTATACTGTTAGTATTTTGGGAGGATTGTTTCTATTAACTGCAAGTGTAGCGTAGTTAATGTTTCACTATTGTTTTTGCATTTGATCTGAGGTGTGTTCACCATTCAGCATTGCCCTCTATATAGGGCTTCTGGGCCTAGAAATGGTAATAGTCAGAATGCTTGTCACTTTCTCCTGTATTGGGAAGTTCTTCTAAGATTCTCAACCCCACATAATCCTGGGTACTGGCTGTAGTCATTCCAACTCTTGTGTTTTTTTTAAACTGCCCTATCCAATTTCCCGTTGTTGATGGCCTTTGCTTTTCTGACTGTCAGAGAGACTGGACCTTTGTGGTAATATCAACAGTGAACTCTAGCCAAGAGGTTACACTCTGCTATGTGACAATGAATTCTTTCCTTGACTGTGATGTAAACATCTATAAATAAATCATGATACATGGGGTGAGCTAAGTTTTACTCACTAAAAACTTCTTACTAAAACTAAAATCATGCATTACCTCTTTCTTTCTTGGTCAGTATTGGAGTAATCTTTGCCAATACCATTTCTGTACAGTTGAGAACGTAAATGAAATACTTGAAACAAAGTAATAGGTTACAACTGGAATACAGTGAAAAAATTTGGTCCCTTTATTTAAGGGAAGAGATATTGACTTTGGAGGCAGTTCACTAGTTTAATCCTAAAGATAGAGGATCCTATGAGGAGAGATTAAGTAGGTTTGCCTAAACCGGTTAGATGAATGTATATTGCTTTGCTGTCAAAATAAACACCTGAGATCAGTGTGCTTTCCAATGTTTGGGATTGTGAAGAAAAATAAAATGTATGACTGGTCTTCAAGGTTTTGGCCATGGACTTTTCTTACCCTTTCACTTTGTCCGGTACGTCACACCTCCCCAGGGCCATCTTCAGTGGGGGCAGCGGACAATGGCTCAGGTCTGGTGAGATTTTTACTTAGCCAGAGCACCAATCACACCTTTGGGTCTTCATGGCTGATTCTGGTGTGGGGTTGTACGTACAACAGAGACAATGAGATCACTAACATCCAGAGGTGACGATATAGTGAATGATTAGAGAGTCTGTTCAGTCTCTGCTAAGGGAAGAAAAGAATGTCAGAATGATCCAGCACCTCCATAGTTTCCTTCCTCCTTCTCCTCTCATCCCAATGGTTCCTCTGTACCCACTCCCAGCCTCTTAGCCTGGCTCACTAGCATTGTCTTTTTGGCTTTCCACGGTCAAACTTGATGGTCGGACTTTTGCTCCTGTCTGCTTCTGCAAGGTTGATGGCTCTCTCTCGCTCTCTCTTTCGTTAGAGGTACACAGGGACATTTACGGGCACATTAGTAGGTCTCTTACAGTCCATTTCCAGAGATACTTCGGAATAAAATATGTTTATTAAAATACATTAAATATACATTAAAATAGTAAAACCCCCACGCTCAGTATAAGACTATCCCTGTGAACTGGCTTGCTGCCATTCTCTCAAGCCAGAATATTTTCATGTTTGGTTTGATGAGCTGAACAATTCCTCTTTAACGTTTCTTCACATGCTTAAGCTCAGCCATTTATTTTGCAGTAGTCGATGCTGAAAATGTGTTTAGTGGAATACGAGTCTAACCCATGCTTTGGTAGAAAAGAAACTGGATATGGCAGATGGAAGGTTTCCCTAATAGCACAGTCACTGAAAACAATAGTTTCTCTCTGCAGATGCCCCCATTACAGTCTCAGAATGTGCATGAGTGACGTTAACCTTTGCACTCAGGCATGGACTTTCTGGGACACATCTGGGTGATTTGCTATGCTTCATTGAATTGCACTGTTCTTCCCCAAACTCTCATAATTTTGCTCTTTACCTAGTATGAAACCATATTACTGGGCTGAAATCTCTACTCAAGTTTTACAGGTTTTGTGGTCACTGTGTTATGTAGATAGGTGGCAGCAGTGATATTAATAATGCATCAAACATAGCTGTCTGAACAACTGCTATTCTTTGTTGAAATGGCAGTTGAATAATAGCTGAGGAACCTATTCAGAAGACTTAATTTTCATTGGGATTTATCGCAAAGAACTCTGTACCAGCAACATTTCCAGTCAGGTTGTTCTTGTCCAATCATAATCACATTTCTTCCCTGAAATATAATGGACACAACTCTTCAAGTCCAGCAAAGGGAGCTTATGGATTATTTGCTTCACTGACAATGAACTCTCTAGTGCTGAGAGAGCGAATCCTGACAATGTCATCCTTGGCAGCCTCCAGTTTCATGAAAGTAAACCCAGGCATGAATCCTTTCCTGAAGCCATTGCATGAGCCACTTGAAGAGTTGTACCCTCTTGATTCTCGTGTGAGTTGTGATCATCACAGAGGAGAAATCAATGTAGAGGTACTTTCCTTAATGTGGAAACTGTGATTTGCCTGTAACAGCTTACATCATGAACATTCAATAGGTAGTTTGGTTGTCCTAAATGGAAACAAGTGGGACAAGTTTGTGGAAGCTGGTACAAGTCATGGCAGGGTATTTGTATCTGAAATTTGATGGTCTTTCAGGAATCGCAGAGAAAACCTCATTATGCAATGGCAGCAGAGACAAATGGAAAGCCAGTGCAGAAAATAAAGGATTTTTTTGTCATTTTCCTATCTGGCCGACCTAAAATTTGATTCAAGGAACTGCTGCTGATTACATGCATGGCGTCTAGGCAGCTACTGAGTCTATGGTTTGAGCCAAAATATTGGTATGGGCATTCTGGGATCCAGGACATGGTTTTTACACTACTGTAGTCCTTTGCTGTGAGGCAATCTAATTGATGATTTCCGCAAGCATCACCATCTTCTTGTAGAAGCTGTTTATATAGTAAGCAAGGAGAGGATAGAAAGTGTTGAGCTTCTGTACTGTTAACTATTTACTGTTAATTCATTACGGTATAGTCTTTGGAGCCTTGTACATATGAGGGTAAATGCGCATCAGTTACTGCAATGAAGTGATGTTGTTTTAAGACTACTGGGTCCACTAATGTCTTTCATTCAAGGATCTTTATAGAACATTGCTGAGTCATGTCCACAGTATTAACAAGCCTTTGATGTAGATAGCAAATGCTGTCACTTCTATGCTTAGAATTCCTGAACTTGGTGTGAGATTCCCACTTGATTTCATAATTGTAAGCTTCTACAATCACACACAATCAAAGTATCAAGCATCAAGTGATACTGCCATTGCAGAAATAACAATGCAATAGAGAAAACAACATTAGTAACTGGGAAGGAGTTTTTATCTGCTGTGAAAAATGTAGGTTTGATGCCAAAAAAGCCCTGCTCTATTTTCTGTTTGCCAAGATCCATGACTTGCTTGTGTGTAGTCTTCAGTATCCCACATTAAACGTAGGAATTCGTCAGTTGTTTTTGGAGGCTGGCAATTTTACTTGTGTGGAATTATTTCTGAAGTACACCTGCTGTCCACGCGTCAATGTCCATGATTGTGAATGAGTGTGTTTATATTGATGTGGTGAGAAGTTTAGTCATTGAACAACCTATGAAAATTGGACTTCAAGATCCTTTAAGAAGAATTTCACTCCAGTAGAGGTATTTAGTGTGAAACAATTCTTTTTCCACTAGCAAGAGTTCCATAAGCTTCATAAATGATGTTTCTTTACACATCACTGTTGATGTGGCCAAGGAGAACTTGCTGGATCTTGAATTTCTATTTACCCCCTAAACATTTTGAAGGTGATTGAAAATGGATCAAGACAGCTGGCTTCATCAAATTGCCTGTTCAGTCTTCCTGTTGCACCTCAGTATTGATTCCATTGTCTAATTTTCATGTAATGTAATATTTGCTTATGTATCATGTCTGTTTTTACATTGTATGTAGTATCACTTTATACACATTTACAATTTGAGCGGGTATTGCACTGAACTTTTACTTGTATGCTATACATGAGTGAATCAGCTATTTTAATTATTCCGTGCTCTTACGTTATACTATTTTGTAACCCTATTACTACAGTGTGGTCCAAAATCAATTCATCATAAAATGTGAAGCTACAGTGGGACTTAATGAAATTCTGTCACTGCAAGGACATAGTCAAATTTTCTCTTGTTTTAGTCAGCTAAAAGCACTGAAGGAAATCAAATGACAGCTGATCTACAAATGCTTGCATGCTGTGATATTGCACTCAGTGACAATTAATGATAATGATGTCAGTTGATATCAATTTATAGCATTTTTGTGCAATTGAAACCGACCGATAGATTATGAGCTGAATCTTACATCTTTCAGGCTAAGTGGAAATTGTTTTGGGCCATTTTGGAGGGATTCTTGTCACAAGGTCCAGTGAGATTTCTGTTTGTAGTTTGTATCTTACCAAACATGCCTCTTTGCTACCTACCCAGCCCAATGGCATCCATCTCGCCTAATTCTAGCCTCATTTTACCACACATTATTCCCTGAACAACTCTGCACTTACTGGAGCCTGGCAGTCCTCAGACCCACACTATCTTTGAAAGGCCATTGTGTGACTGGCAACCTAATGGTACACCAACCACAAAGCTGTGCTGCTCACAGCACATAGCAGGGCATGGCTGACAGTCCTTTGCACATAAAACCCCCTTCCATCATCCTAGCCACTGTTCAATCACAAGGCCACAAATCTTACCTGTTCTTAGCTTTATCCCATTTAAATAGTCTAAGTAAGTGCGACTCTTTCTCCAGGGCCCACTGGATACCTGTCGAGTAGGGGAATATCACAGACAGAAAAGCAGTTGGTCAAGTCCAAACATGAACTTTTATTAACAGGCAATAAAGGTAACATAAAGGAAACAAATACAGGCTACAATTTGCTCCAAAATGTAACCAAATGCTGGCATCATGACCTTGACAGTACATAATGGCTTTCTGCACAAAACTAACATCAACTGGAACTGGGTGTCAATCAGATCCTGTTTGCCTTGTAGCTTCTGATGCTACTGAGCTCTGTCATGTTCAGGGAGCACTTCCTATAGCTCAGTGACCTCAGCCTTCTGCTTTGACAATTGCTGCCATCCCCCAAGCCCCTCTGTGTGGAAATGTTGCCCCTCAGGTCCCTTTTAAATCTTCTCCCACCTTAAAAATATTCCCCCTAGCTTTAAACTTCCACATTCTAGTGAAATGACCTTTGCTATTCACCTTATTATGCCCCTCATGACGTTATAAACCTCTATAAGGTCAAACCCTCAACCTCCTACGCTTCAGTGAAAAAAGTCCCAGCTTGTCCAGTCCTGGCAACATCTTGGTAAATATTTTCTGAACCCCCTCCGATGTAATAATATCCTTCCTATAGCAGGGTGACCAGAACTGTATATAGTACCCCAAAAGTGGCCTCACTAATGTCCTGTACAACCTCAACATGACATCCCAATGCCTATACTCTATAATATGAGCAATGAAGGCAAGAGTGCTCAATACCATTTTAACCATGCTTTTTACCTGTGACACAACTTTTAAAGAATTATGTATCTGAACCCCTAGGGTCTCTCTGTTCAACAAGACTACCCAGAGCCCTACCATTAATTGTACAAGTTCTGCCCTTGTTTGCTTTACCAAAATGTAATACCTTGCATTTATCTAAATTAAACTTCATCTGCCACTCCTCAATACATTGGCCCAATGGATCAAGATTCCTGTGTAATCTTAGATAACTATTGACTGTCAACAATGCCACCAATTTTGGTCTCATTTGCGAACCATACCACCTGAATTCTCATCCACAGGTCACAGGCCTACAGTCCAAAAAACAACCCTCCACCACCACCCAGTGTCTCCTACAGTTAAGCCAATTCTGTATCTAATTGACAAGCTGTCCCTGAATCCCATGTGATCTAACTTTACTGATTAGTCTACCATACGGAACATTTTACGAGAGTCCATGTAAACAACATGTACTGCTCTGCCATCATCAATCTTGTTGGTTACATCCTCAAAAAACTCAATCAAGTTTGTGAGACACGATTTCCCACGCACTAAGCCATGCTGACTATTCCTAAATAGTCCTTGCCTCTCCAAATGCATCTAAATCCTATCTCTCAGAATCCCTTCCAACAGCTTAGCCTGATGTCAGACTCTGAGGTCTGTTATTCCCAGGCTTCTCCTTATAGCCTTCCTTAAATAAAAGCACAACATTAGCCACCCTCCAGTCCTATGGCAGCTCACCGATGGCTGTAGGTGATACTAATATCTCTGCTAGAAGTTCCGCAATTTCTTCCCTAATTTCCCACAACATCCTGGAATACACTTGATCAGATCCCAGAGATTTATCCACTTCTTTATTTTTTAAAACTTTGAGCACTTCCTTTTCTATTACATGGGCTATCTTAAAAACGTTAATATTTATTTCCCTGAGTTCTCTAGCCTCCATTTCTTTCTCCACAGTTAAAATTGGTGCAAAATATTCATTTTGTATCTCTCCCATCTCCTGTGGTTCCACACATAGAAGGCCTTATTGATCTTTAAGAGACCCTATTCTCTCCCAATTGCTCTTTTGCTCTTAATGTACTTATAGAATCTCTTTGGAGTATCCTTAACCTTATCTGCCAAGGCTGTCTCATACCCCCTTCTTGGCTTCCTGATTTCCCTTTTAAGAATGTCCCAACATCCTTCACACTCTTCAAGAGATTCACTTGATCTCAGTTGTCGATACCTAACATATGACCTCCCCTTATTCTTGACCAGAGCCTCAACATCTTTATTCGTCCATTGTTCCCTACTCTTGCCAGCCTTACCCTTCACTGTAACAGGAAAATAATGGCTCTGAACTTTCACTATCTCACTTTTGAAAGCCTCCTACTTGTTATTTGTCCCTTTACCTGCGTACTGTCAACTCAAATGAACTTTTGAAAGTTCCTGTCTCATACCATCAAAATTTTCCTTACTCCAATTAAGATCTTTAACATCTATGCAAGGCCTATTTTTTTTATTGTCACCAACTTCTGTTTCACTGAGATGACAATGTTAGTTTAGCTAGTACCAATGGCATGGTGCATTCCACCTTTGACTAGTATTTGATGCACCAGCACATCAAGTCCACATGCATTGCATTTCTGCAAATAAATGTTTGCAAATGAAGTAGAACTGAGTTTACAAACGGTGGTTCATAAACCTGCCCTTTCAATTGCCTAATGTCCATCAAATATAGATTCCATGCATTTGCCCATCATCTGTCACTGACCCTGCCCATTTTGGCCACTTTTCAGTTGCATTGTGGAATTAGAGAAAGTGAAAGCAGGAATGCAGCTCACAGAGAACACCGTCAGCAGCTAGTCCCTCCCAGTATCCACCAGAACCTTTATGTCCCCTTTCATCTCACTCTGCCCAGACACCACGTTTCCACCCATTCCTCCCTATATGGAGCTTTACCTCCAAGTGTCCTCTCTGCCCCCTGAACACCAGCATTATACCTTTAATGCCACAATGCTCCTTTATGCTCTCCATGTAGAGACAAGGGCCAATAATCCCTTTCCCCACAGCCTACCGTGTTCTAGCTTTCTACTTGTCAAAGCCCCCAACCATACCCCTCTAGTTTTACTATTACAATTTCCACCTCCACAAATGCCTCTGTCATTACCTCCCCGCAAGATTTAAATCTCCCATCCCTTTTGGCAGTGATCTCCCCACTGTTCCTACAGGCTAACCCTTGCACCTCCTTAGAAGTCAATGAACTGACCTGAGGACTGTATTCACTCTATTCCTGTGGCTGACTTTGATGAGCAGGCCCTAGAGATGATGGCCCAGACCCCATCCACTATCTTTGAAGTTCCTCAACTGATATCATATGTTTCCTCTGTGATGCTGTTGGCCCTACACAACTGACAGTTGCCCACTACCTGGATGCATTTGGGCAGATTCCCTGATGGTGACCATTTCAAGCTGACAACTGATCATGGCCAATCCACTCGACCTTGTGTGGACTGTACCCCTGATTGGTTCTACTGGGAGTCTTAATTGACAGCTGCTCCCCACTTTGACTGAACTGATGACTGGCGCCACCCAGTTTCTAACATGGCCATTTGGTTGAATGGTAGCAACTAGCATATGCTGTAGGTATTAGACTGATGTCTCAGTGTGTCGTATAGCAGGATGTCTCTCCACTTTCTGGACAGGTCATGAATGACAAGCAGCCATCTGTGTGTCTGTGCAAAGGATCACGTCATTACAGCAGCACTGAGAATGTTTGGCCCTGGCTGAACACACTAACAGGTAAAGCAAGGCAGGGACGTTGCGAGCATGCAGGTAATTGTGAATTGAGCAGGCATTAAAAAGCAACTGATAATTCCTTGACATGCAGCCTGGTCTAATCCTTAAGCTGCGTGCCTGTCCCTACATGCGAAGTGATGTGCTACAACCTTCCAATTCTAGTTGCTGTGTGTCCTGCAATGCAAGCCTATATTTCCTGAGTGGTCTGCATGAGTATTGGAGAGGGACCATGATGGTGATGAAGGATTGGAAAATGTGAAATGCCATTGTCCATGGACAAAGGGTGCATGTCAGTGATGCTCATGGATTGTACCCTGGCATGTCGTTTAGTGCTGAGCAATATGGAGGCTCCCTCAGCCAGCAGCAAGCTGAATTTGCCTGATACATGCTCTGAATTCCATATCAAAACTTTTCGATCGCAAGTTAGTCTGATGTTGATAAGAAAAGAAGCTGAACAAGGGGGTCAAGGGTTACGGGAGGAGGCAGTAAAGTAGGTTTGAGAAACATGTCAGCCGTAATCAGATTTGATGGGCTGAATGCCTAATTCTGCTCCTATATCTTATGGTCTTATGGAATATTAATCAGGAGAGTTACATTATTAATAAGATGTTTAACAAGCTATAATTCCCCTTAATTAGCAAATCGCCGCTGTCTAGTGAAAAATTTGCCTCAGCACTCCACAAAAGCATAAAGGATGTAGCGAGATGTTCGTGATGTCAAAAGGGGGTTTGCCGGACTTCCTGTTCAATCCTGTCACAAATCTCACCAGGGCCCACATCACTCTGACCCCCGTAAGATTCCACTCTACTTGATAGTGCTATCGACATAAAATAGCCAGGCAGCATCTGGAGGACAGGAGAAGTTAACGTTTTGGGTATTATTCTTCTTCAGTCCTGAAACATTGACTCCCCATTTCCTGCAGGTGCTGCCTGGCTTGCTGAGTTTTTCCAGCCTCCTGTTTGTCTACCTTGGATTTCAACATCTGCAGTTTGTTTGTCTCTATCAACATCAAATGATGCCTGAAAATTGTCTTTTACAGTGGATGTAAGCTACGGGAGTGAATGATGTTGAAAGATGTCAAAAATTTCTAGGACAGATGGTTCTTTGTTGCTTTTAGTAACATGTCTCTCTTTTCAACAACATTCAAAACTAATTTTTGGATGCACGAAGTAGCTTTCTGGGGTAGTGACTGGTTAAGCCTGATAAACTATTTTCAGAACTGAAATATGTTCTTTATTATGCTCCTTTTTAAGGTACATACGACCAGTAAATGGCTAAATTGTGGTGTGGTCACATCATTGATATGAAATTGTTTGTGTCATTTTAAATTAAGATCAAAAGACAAATGTGAAGCAATATAGGTGAAGCATCAGGTCAGTATGTTGAAGCCGTAGCCTGGCGATAAGAGTAGGAGAATATGGGTTTGAAATTACTGAAAATTGATGTTATTTCTGCTACCTGCCTGAGTGAAAAAATATAAAATGTACGGTTTCATTCACCTGATAGATATTGGGATTCTGTACAAGATGAGAACACTTTACTCCGTTTTTTGTCATTTATTTTTGCGTGATCCCAATAACAGAAAATTCATTGGGCTTCAGCAGATGGACACTTTAAATTCAGTTGCACCCATGTCGGTTTTATGCCTTTAAAAATCCATGTTGCTCAATTCCATTATATCATAAAGTTAAAATTAATTCTTATTTGGCCTTCGAAGTTGTGCCAGATCACTCTTTCAATCAACTGACGATAATGGTACTGTCAGATATTTGCACCTTTGGCAATTTAGTCGAAAGGGTTCTGAATAATCTGACAGGGTACCAGGAATGGTCTGATAAATGTAAGATTTAATTTAAGTAAAGCTGAAAATATATTCAATGGTATAAATACTAACAGCAGATTTGATAGCTTGTTTAGAAATCGTATAAAGCATGATTGATCTTTTTGTAGGAAATGTAGCCTTTTAAATATTTGAGACTTTTTCAGGATCTAGAATACATATTGGATGAAGTAAGATGTGAAGAACACACTGAAATATTAATATTATTGAAGTTATGGTAGGTATTTGTTTAGCAAATTCATAGGTTGGTGGAACTGCACATCTGAGTGTGATATTATTTGCATAATTTCCTCTTGAGTTCACTTTAAATAGCCAAATTATTGACAACAAAATTTTAATCAAACCTATTCACTCCAAGCATTTACCTGCTGTGAATTCACACTGTGGATCATTAGGACCCCATATCGACATCAACCATATATAGATGTTTCTCTCTGTAGTCACACCCACTGCATCTTTCCAGGAGCAGCAATTGGAAACTTCCACTGATTATGTTATTTTCCTTTTTTTGCTTTGAGCTTTTTGCTTACTGGGAAGTTCTCTTCAAGTACAATCTATGGAATCCACATCGAGTATTTCAGCACTCCAAATGAAGACATTCTTCTATGAATGGCATAATCGTGATCTCTCAGATTAGAGTTTTTGCATGGAATGTTACACAGCACGAAGTCTATTAATAAAACTTAGAGCACTGAGGTTTGTGAATGGGAGGGCTCTAAGTGAAATTATTAAGGAAATCTAATGACTAATCCACTTGCGTGTAAGAAATGGCAGACCTGGATTTTTATAAGAATCTTAGTCCTAATAGAGATAAGTGATGTTTCTACAATACCCAGGGATAATTTTACAAACTGACCTAATTAAGGACTACCATAAGAATGCTAAATAGTAAGTCACTTAAGATCGTAAAATCAAAATATTTCAAAAGCACCTCTTTAACTTGTTTAATATAAGATTTGATTTGGTTGTGAGAGTAATCAGTATTCAGGTGTCTTCAACCATTGAGCTATTTTCACAAAATGTTAGATTACTGATAAATGTTTTATGTATAGAGACAAGTATGTCAATTCTGTTAGTAAAATTTCCTCCCAAAATTCAATCGTTTATTAATTTAAATGATTTGTGTTCACATTTTTGTGATTTCTATATTAATACAAATCGTCTAAATATTACATGATACGTTTGACTTCCACCTAATTATGATTAATTTGTACTTTGTAAAATGCAATGTTTGATAGAATTTTAGTTTTGAATGAGAGGAGACTATGTAACTGTTTAAAGAAATGACAGTAATCCTGTTTTAAGGAAATTGAAACGATTCAGTGTGCTTTCTTGAAATAATGCATCTTTTGAAAAATTGATTGCATTGTACTAAAGTGTGTTTAATTCATAAAAATGTAAATCTATCACAAAATAAAACCTCAGTTAGAATCATCATTCCAAACCATCATTTGCATGGGGATTTATTTTTCAATTTGTGTTTCATTTAATTTTTATGAATAAAACTCCATTGTTTTACATAGAACACTTTGTTAAATGATACTTAATATATTGGTAACAATTATGGAATGATTTAATGTGATTAAGTAATTTTACTGTGACAAACCTAGTTCTAATCACCAGTAATATATTTCTAAAGGTGGACCGTCTGCTGTATTCGTGTTTTATTTAAATAGAATTCTACTTGACAGCTGTGAATATATTACTGCAAAACCGTACAATGAAAAGGCTTTAAATGTTAAATTCTGTACATCTGACAATTGACAAATTTGGTTGGCTGCTACCATTCAAATGCTAGTGAATTGCAGGATAGGAATAACTCCATGGGCCATAGATTTTTGGTAGATATATTTTTAGAGCAAAAATATAGAATATGCTGCTGAACATGGGCTCTTATTGGTAAATATGCATACTGTGTGAGAAAATAGAGCGTTGTTTCCAGCTTTAGTGTTGAAGTATTTGTAAAGTGAATTTGATGTGACATCTCAGTGGTTAGTGTTGTAGTCCAATGCACGTTTGCCAAATTTGATCAGTGATGTACTCTGTGACCTTGTGATAGGGGCATTAAAATGTATGCCAGTTTATTGAAATACTTCCCTATAGTCCAAAGAGTATAACAAAACTGGCTTATCTTTTGTGTGTAATATGGATTATGGAATTGTTATGCGTGTAGTTATAATTAATGTATTTAATTATACCCTGTTGATGTTGATATCATTTTATGTGTTCTTTGTGTGTTAGAGATTAGATAGTAAGTAAGGAATCATTTAACAATCTAATCTCTTCCATTTGAAACAAATGTCTAATACTGAAATGATTTGGAAGCAGAAGCATAAGTTGTTTTTTTTTATATCTCCTGTCTTAAGTAAACATAAGTATATGCTCTGCAGCTTCTGGGAATCATTACCGAAGAGGATACTTGTTAAGTTAGACTGCCAGTTTCCATCTTCATCCATTAATTGATTGCAAAATACCTGGAGTTGAATTTTCCCATTTTCTGTTGAAGTGTTTTGTCAAGTGAGATTCATGGTGCCTGGTCTACCATGGTTCACAGTGATTCTGTTCTTTATATCATCAATTATGGATTTGGGCTCCACGGTGTCTATTTCATTGAATTGTGCAGCAGGAGAAGCAGAATGCTGACTGCTGCTGGGACCTTTTTGGTATACATGCCACCAGTGGCCTTCTGAAACCCCAGCAGGACACCACTTCAAATGTCAAAAACTGGACTTCACAATGTGGTTCCTGGCTATCATCATGAAGGGTCTAGAAAGGGAAGCTGGCACTCCATTTCGCTGACATGGACTGAGAGGTGCTGGTGGATAGGGTGAGAAAGAAGAGGGCAGTGCCTTATCTGAAGATTACCAAAGGAATCCATGCTACCAGATACAGTCAGTTAGGATCAAGATAATAACCTGAGTTACTGCTGTGTCCCAGGTAAAACTTAATTGACAATAGTGTAAGGAAATGGTGAATGATCTTCTGCACACTGCAAGGGTATGTACTGTTATCTTCTCTCTGTTAACCTCACACACACGGTGACACCCGTGCACATGCCTCTTACCAAGGCACATAGGCTGCAACAGTCACTATTCATTCAACAGCTCTCATCCACCTTGTGCTCCCAAACTGCTAACCCTTCCTCACCTCTACGCTTCCAATTCACTCACTTGAAATACCTCACCACCTCTCCAGCTTGTACATCATCACCACCATCATATTCAGTCCCTCCCCAGCTGACCTGGGAAGAAATGCCCCAGGATTCTGACAACTCAGAGGACTGCCAGAGACTGGGCACCTTTCAGCCCCAGGCGGAAGATGATTCCATTGTCTTGGCCCACAATTACTTTGTGAAAATGCACAGACAGGGGCAGGAACAGCAGGCAGGTTTGTCAGAGATCAGTAAACTGGATCAAAGGATGATGAAGTCCACTGTTATGACCAGTACCATGCTGGCTCCAGTGTGTGTGCATCTGATTATCTCCATAGAGAGGTTGGTGACCACCTTGGACAATGAGGTCCAGCATACTTAGTGTCTGCCAGATATGCATGTGTACCTGCACTCCATCTCTCTTGCCACATGTTCAACATCAGCAGCAAGGCAAGAAGGAGATGAGGGAGTCAGTTAACTCAGTTGAGGCACATGCACTGTTTCTCCTGCATAAGCTATAAGGCTGACTTTCATGGAGCATGGTACCAGGCAATAACAAGTCTACCACTTTTTGACTAGTAAGTGTTTCCAAACATGATGAGCTGCCTGCCTCTACCTGTGTGCTAAAAAGCAATGCAAGTCACAGAGGCTGACAGCCTCCAAATAAGCACAAAGTGAGTCAGTGCTAATAAATGATGGTATGAGCCATAAGATCCATTCTATGAGTGTCCCTGCAAAGCTGTATGCAAAAATAGTGCAAGTCATTAGTATCGCTGTACTTCAAAGTCAGTTTCTAAAAGGCAAAAGTGATGTGAAGCTTGAACCAATACCAGGCATGGCAATATTACTGAATACTTGTGCTCCAGAACTTGCCACACCCCTAGTCAAACTGTTCCAGTACAGTTACAACACTGGCACCTATCAGCCATGTGGAAAATTGCCCAGGTATGTCCAGTACATTAAAAACAGGACAATTCCAATCCAGCCGGTTACCGCCCCATCAGTCTACTCTCGATCATCAGTAAAGTGATAGAAGGCGTCATCAACAGTGCTATCAAACAGCACCTGCTCAGTGACGCCCTGTTTGGATTCAGTCCGGGCAACTGAGCTCCTGATCTTATTACAGCCTTGGTTTGAGCACAGACAAAAGAGCTGAATTCCAGAGCTGAGGTGAGATTGATAGCCGTTGACATCATGGCTGCATTTGACCATGTGTGGCATCAAGGAGCCCCAGCAAAACTGAAGTCAGTGGGCATCAGGGGCAAACACTGTTGGAGTCATGTTTAAGACATAGGAAGATGGTTGTGATTGTTGGAGGTCAGTCATCTCAGCTCCAGGACATCCCCGCAGAGGTTTCTCAAGCAATTGTCCTAGACCCATCATCTTCACCTGCTTCAGTCAATGATGTTAGCTCCATCATAAGGTCAGAAGTGGAGGTTTGATGATGATTGCTCAGTGTTCAGCACCACTGATGACTCCTCAAGTATTGAAACAGTCTGTGTCCAAATTCAATAAGACCTGGACAATATCCAGGCTTGGGCTGAAAAGTGGAAAGTATCATCTGCGTCACACAAATGTCAGGCAGTGACCATCTCCAATAGGAGAAAATCTAACAATTGCCCCTTGACATTCAATTCCATTATCATCACTGAATTTTCCACGATCAAAATTGTGGAGTTTAACATTGACCAGCGGCTCCAAGAGCATTTCAGAGGCTAGAAATATTGCAGCGAGTAACTCACCTCATTCTCCCCAAACATGCCACCATTTACAAGACACAAGTCAGGAGTGTGATGGAATACTCCTTACTTGCCTTGATGAGTGCGACACCAATAACACTCAAGAAACTCAACACCATTCGAGACAAAACAGCCCACTCAATAGGCACTATGTCAACAAACATCCATTCTGTCCACCACCAACGCTCAGTAGCAGCAGTATGTTCTATTGGCAGAAATTTGCCAAAGAATCTTAGACAGCACCTTCCAAACCCATGAACACTACCATCTAGAAGGACATCATCGGTCAATTCATGGGAACATCACCACCTGCAAGTTCACTTCCAAGTCACACACCATCCTGCCGAGGAAATATATCTCCATTTCTTCACTGTTGCTGGGACAAAATCCTGCAATTTCCACCCTAATGGCATTGTTGGGCTACCTGCATTATTTGGACTCACGAAACATCTACCCAGCTAGTCCCATTCTCCAGCCCTATCACCCTATATACAGTTTTCTTTTGAATCTACCTCCACCACTCTCAGGCAATGCATTCCAAATCCACTAACTCTCTGAATAAAGACAATTCTCCTCATCTCACTCCTAACTCTCTTGTGAACAGTCTTGAAATTGTGCCTCTAGTTATTGACATATAACTATTGGAAACAGAACATCCTTCTGTACCCTGTCAAAATTGTTCATAATTTTGAACACCTCAACCAGGTCATCTCTTAATCTTCTCTGCTCAAGGAGAACGAGCCCAACTCTCTAATCTTTCCTTGTATCTAACATCCCTCATTCTTGGTATCTCCTTTGCACTCTCTTCAAGGCTTTAACATCCTTCCTTAAAATAAAAAAAAGGTGCCCAGAGCTGAACAAAATACTTCAAATGTGGTCTGACCAATGATTTGTAGAGTTGCTGCATCACTTCCTTGCTTTTATATTCTAAGCCTCTATTTATAAACCCAAGGATCCTATAAGCCTTCTTAACAATCGTTTCAGCTTGCCTGGCCACTTTCAGAGAATTATGCACTTAAACCCGATGTCCCTCTTCCCCTATTATCCCTCATTACTACCATTGAACCTGTGTTGTCTCTCCATGTTTCTTCTACCAAAATGCATTACCTCACATTTCCCTGCATTGAAATTCATCTGCCAGGTGTCTGCCTGTTTGGCCAACTTGTCAATGTCTCTCTGAAATTGCTCAGTGTCACAATTCACTATTCTGCCAAGGTTAGAATCATTTGCAAAATTAGAGATTTTGAATCATCGTTGATTTAGAATCAATGCCCATCTCTAAATTATTTATATAAATCAGAAAAAGCAAGGGTCCCATTACCAATGCCTGGGGAGCACCACTTTCAACTTGTCTCTACTCTAAGAAATGCCCACCTATACCTACCCTCTATTTCGTATCTTTTAGCTAACTTCTAAGTCATCCTGTCAAGGGCTTATCAATCCCCAATGTTTTTAATTTGCCATTGAACCTGCCATGTGGCACTGTATCGAACACTTGCCTAAAATCGAAATATACAACCTCCTCAGCTCTACCCTCATCCACTATCTGTGTCACCTTTTCAAAGGATGCAATTAAATTTGTCAAACATGACCTGCCCTGGACAAAGCCATGTTGACTGACAGGCATTAACTTATTTTCTCTTGAAGTATATCAATTCTGCCAGTTTTCCTACTGTTGATGTGAAGCTGACTGGTTTGTACTTTGAGAAGAAGGGTCTAGGCCCGAAACATCAGCCTTCCTGCTCCTCTGATGCTGCTTGGCCTGCTGTGTTCATCCAGCTCTACACCTTGTTATCTCAGATTCTCCAGCATCTGCAGTTCCTACTATCTCTGGTTTGTAGTTTCCTGGGTAATCCTTCGCCTCTTTTTTAAACAACATCATCACATTTGCAGTCCTCCAGTAGTCCAGGACTAATCCTGTGTTGAGGGAGACCTGGAAAATTTACGTCAACTGCTCCACAATTTGCTCCCATACTGCTCTCAGCAATCCAAGATGTATCCCATCCAGTCCTGGAAACTTCTCTACCTGAAGTGCTGCCAGCCTTTTTAACAACTCTTCTTTATCTATCACTATGCGAGACAATTTCTCAACACTCAGATTTTCAACTGATCTATTATCACCATCTTCTAATTTGTTAAAGACAGAAACAAAGTATTAATTTAGTACCTCTGCCATACCGTTTGCTTCAACGAGCAGTTTACCTTGTTTGTTTCTTATGGGCTCCATTTTATCTTTCATTCTCACTGTATTTTCCCAACCTTCTTGCCAATGTCCATGAAAATCCAGGGAGGTGCAATTCCACCCTTGGTGTTGGAAGAAATGAAAGCATTGATTATTCCTAATTGACTTTCCCCACTTTCCCTTTAACAGCGATGCTATGCACACTGAGATGTCTAAACAGGTGAATTTTGTGTTGTGCTCCCTAATGATCAAGCCAAATTGAGTAACTAGAATGCCATTCAAAATGTAGATATTTAATGCAGTAAGACTGATAGAGTGTTTCAACTGCTTAGAGTGTTACCAGATTTCTCTCTCATCATCCCATGTCCCAAGTTAATTGTTCCTGTACTACTAAATAATCATTTGTTTTGTTTATTGCTCCAATCAAGTCAAAACTTAATCCGTGGTAGATGGTAGTTTCTACTTTAGCCAGATGAAGAAGGATTTCTCTGTACTCTATAGGTAATAAAATCATGTTTACATTTTTCACATAATCTTGGAAGAAGTTTTCTCTCATTGTTCTCAGTTTGAAATGCAATGTGCTTAATCAGGAGAGTATTTAATTTCTTTCTATTTTTAGTAGAAAACAGAATTGGCTTGTTTTCTTTTTAGCTGTATTTATATTGTCAGGGCAATCCAGCTGTGGAATAAATGAATCAGATATGTAAAATATCATGTTTAAGGCAGGCAACTTTTTAATGCTCAAAATACCATTGAGAATACTAATACAGGATGCATCTGCATCTGAATTTGATACCTTTTACAGTACAGTATTGGCTGATGCAGTTAAAATTCAGCTTAATATCTACCTAAGTCACAAAAAATACAATTGTTCAGAATGTTGTTAAATGTTTTAAACTACAACAGTCATTTGGATTCCTAATTGCTGATGGAATGCAACCTCAGCACCCTATTGGATACTGAGCCTAGCTTCTGAGACAACTTTTCCTTTATTACAAAAACTATCTACTGTCACCTCTATAATGTCACCTGTGTCTCAGCCAATCTGCTGCTGCAGCCTATATTCCTGGTAATTAACCAGAGGTTAATGTGTCTGCAAGTCGATTGGTGTTTAGGAATCCTCTGTGCAGTTGCATGGCCATACAGCTGAGAGGGAAATGGGCTAAAACTTTCATCTGTCCTGATGTTGCCTTACTGCTGGCCAACATTTAATGTTTCATCCTCCATAAACTGGAGTTAATCCAAAACTTTGCTTTCTATATTCTAAACTGTATCAAGTCCCAATTCCCTGTCACTCCTGTGGTCAGTGACTTACATATCCTTGCAGTCCTGCAACTCCTCATTTAAAATCCCAATCCTTATGCTTAAATACCTTCAAAACTGGAACCTCCATTTTACTACAGCCTTACACGATTCTAGAAATTTATGTTCCTTGAACACTGAACACTTGTGCCATCCCTGTTCTGTCACTTTACTGTGTCTCCAGACTTCTTGGTCTAAGCTCTATATTTGCTTCCTTAAAAGTTTCTACCTCTTTTTAAGACTGCACCTCTTTGAATAAACTTTTAGTCATCTTTCTTATCACTTTTGGTGGCTTGGTATTTTCTGTATTATGCTGTAAAGCACACTGGGATATTTTCCTACACCAAAGGAGAAATACACACTGTTGTTCTAGGAGTGGTGTGTGTTTGACATGTAATTGCATAAAGATGTAAAAGGGACTTAAGGGGCAACCTTTTCACGCAGAGGGTGGTGCATGTATGGAATGAGCTGCCAGAGGAAGTGATGGAGGCTGGTACAATTACAACATTTAAAAGGCATCTGGATAGGTATATGAATAGGTAGGGCTTAGAGGGATATGGGCCAAATGCTGGCAAATGGGACTATGATAATTTAGGATATCTGGCCATATGGACAAGTTGGACTGAAGCGTCTGTTTCCATGCTGTACAGTTTGATGACTGTATATAAGGGAATCGTGTGGTGTTCCACTTATTGAATACATAATGAGGAATCTTTGATGTATCCTAAAGAAGTCTATCACCATAAAGAATACTCAAAAATGTCAAAAAAAAACTGACTTGGACAGTTCTCAGAATTTGTTGAAAGGGCAGTAATGTAGCAGGAACAGAAATTGTTGGCGAAACTCAGCAAGTCTGGCAGCATCTGTCGGGAGAAAGCAGAATTAACATTTCGAGGCCAGTGACTCTTCATCTGCAGTTCTGAGTCACTGGACGTGTAATGTTAACTCTGCTTTCTCCCCACAGATACTGCAAAACCAGCTGAGTTTCGCCATCAATTTCCTATTTTGTTTTAGAGCTCCAGCATTCGCAGTTCTTTGTTTTATATTACTATAATGGAACAACTTCTGTGATTTTATCAATTTAAATAGATGTCATTGTAAACCAGATAAGTACAACACCATGGAATCTTGGACCACAAAGTTTAAATCATCCTTTTAACTTGTATGTATTTCAAACTACTATTCCTAAATTCTGTTGATATTCTGAACCAATATCATATATTTTCCACTGCCACAGTGACCCCACGTTGGAAAGTACTTCATTGACTGCAAAGCATTTTGGGATGACCTGAGATCATGAAAAAGTTTCATAGACACATGTCTTTCTTTGTTTCTATAACCAAAGAAGTAACTATACTAAGAAAAGCTCTTTCTAAACACCTCGGGTCATAAGATCAAACTTCAAAAAACAGTAAATCAAACATATAAATGTAAAAAGATTGACTTGTCAGGATTTTGGGGGGGGGTTTGTTTTCTTGGGCTCATGATGGAGGACAATGTTTGTAAATCCATGATGTATAGCAATACATTAGAGAGACACACACATTTGCAAACATGTAAGACCTTAATGTTTATATGTTGTAGAATTAGGCTACTGTATATAACAAAACAAGATTCGGTGTTTAAATTAATGTCAGGATAGGTCCCTGCAGTGGATTAGTGGGTCATACTGTTCAGAGATTGTGCAGCATCTGATTTGATAAAGGAAATCACTTTTTGTCCAGCGGAACAAACAGGGGACAGCTAACATGAATTCATTTTAGACAAAATCTGGACTCCCTGCTAGATTGTCCTTCCTTTTGTTAAGTATGGGCTGCAGTGTTGCTGCCCCACAGAAATTCAGATTGGAGCAAATAGGTTAGTATCATTGATCTATTTGGCACAAAAGTATTCATTAACTTTCATTATCTGTGTAGAAATGGAACCATGTAGATTAGGAATGTTGAGAATAAAATGTATCCATTTATTCAATACCTTACAAAATTTAAAATATTCATTGCATCTGTTGAAAATATTTTTGTGATTGCTTTCAAATGCACATAACAAACTCACACAAAGAAAGGACATGTACCAAATTTAAAGTGTTTTTGTATAACTTTTAAATATAATTTTAGATGCCTACGAAGTCTTGATTTTGATATTTGCTCAATTATTTAGGCTGTTTGGATATTTTTGTATTTTTATAATTAAAATAGATTATGAAGGTGCAACTTAAAAATTTCTTTCTAGAAATTTTAATTCAGGAATTTGATATTTCCCACATGTAACATAACAGACATCAATATTAGATTTGGTTCTTGCTTTTGATGAACTAAAATCAGTTTCATTTTGTAAGTTGTTTGTGATTGTACATTATGTATTATGGCTCCTTCATCTGAAATATGGCATATGTTGAGATTTTATAGGTGCAAAATTTACATTAAGGTGACATTTATTGTGTGCCTGTCTTTTTCTTCAATGTACCAATAAATAAAACTTTTACTTCTGACTCTTTTTATTTTCATATGAAAGGATATGTTGAGTTTTCTATTTCAATGCAAAGTTGATGTAATTTATTTTATATATTCATGTTTGAAGTGACTGAATTAAATCCTACTTTGGGAGTTTGCACCGTTCTTTGTAAGCGTTATGAAATTTATGCAAACCAAATGTAATGCTATTACATGCAGCTCTTCCTTCCATCTTAATTGTTTCCACAACAGAAAATTATTTTTAGAATTATTTACTTAATGCTGAAAGTATTCATGTAGTTTGTGATATAACACACCAAAACTGCTTTTGTTTGTTCTTACTTATTGGCTATGGTTGACCTTTTTGATTTCTTTTACAGTGGAAAGATGCATGAGTGTAATGCAGTCAGGGACTCAAATGGTCAAGCTAAAAAGTGGAAGCAAAGGCTTGGTTCGCCTTTTCTACCTGGATGAACACCGGACTTGCATTAGATGGCGCCCATCAAGGAAAAACGAGAAGGCAAAAAGTAAGAACATGTTGCTTCTGCTTTTCAATTACTGTACAGTACTTTTATTAAAGCTCATGAGTAAATATAGAATTAAATACCATGTGCTTGAAAATTTTTTTTAAAAAATTTTAGTTTGATACAATAGACAAGCAATTTGCAAACCTTGCATCAAAATTCATGCAGTAACCAAATAAGTGCAGATAACTGAATAAATTGCAGTGCAAAAATCTGTAACATACATAATCTGCTTTAATTGTTAAACTAAATGAGTACATTCTTGAAAGAACTTTAAAAGAGATGGAATGCAAAACAAGGAATAGTGATGTATTCTGGAAGACCATAACTTCTGTCCTGCGTGAAATAATCACAGGTTTAATTGGTCAGAAACATTAAATTGCTACTTCATAGATACTTATACTTTTTTTCCTTAAAACAGCAGACTAATACTCTCATGCCTAGCATTAAAACAAAATCAAGCTGTCTTAAAGCCACAACCATGTTTAATTTAAAAAAAGCATTTTAAAATAAATGGATAAAATTTTAATGTACGGAGCATAGAAACAGGAGTAGGCCAGACAAGCCATCAAGTCTGTTCACTTACACCGTGGCTGGTCATTCACTTTCCCATGCTATCCCATTTCCCTTGATGTCACTTATATCGAGAAAAATGTCAACTTATGCCTTTAACATGCTCAATGATTCAGCTTCCACGGCCCTCTAAGGTGAAGATTCATAACCTTCTGAATGAAGAAGTTCCTCAGTCTTAAATGGCGTTCCCTTATTTTTCGACTATCTTGCCTGGTTCTAAACTCACTAGCCAGGTGAAATATCCTATCTACATTCCCCTGTTGTGCACTATAAGAATTTTCTAAATTTAAATTACATAACATATAATTGTTTGAATCTAGACAATACAGGGGCCCATGTTCCTCAATCTCTCCTCTTAAAACAATTTCATCATCTTGGAGATTAGTTTGTTGAACATCCATTGCACTCCCTCTATGGAAATTATATTCTTTGATAGAGACCAAAACTATACACAATGCTGCAGGTGTGGAGGCTACATACAATTGCAGAAAGACACCTTTATTCCTATGCTTAAATCCCCTTGCAATGAAAGCCAACAGATCTTTTGACTTCTTCATTACTTATTGCACTTGTATGCTAGCTTTTAGTGACTCATAACCAAGAATACAGAGGTCCCTCTGGTCATCAATCCTTCCGAACCACTCACCATTCATCTATTTTTCCACCAAAGTTGAAAATTTCATGTACATTCACATTATGTTCCATCTGCCATGTTCCTTCCCATTCATTTAGCCTAGCCAATTATGCATGAAGTCGTCTTGTATCCTCCTTGCAACTTGCATTCCCACTTAGTTTGTGTCATCGACAAATTTAGAAATGTTAGAATTGGTTGAAGCACCCAAATCATTTATTTTCATTTTGAACAACTGTGGCCCAAGATCCTTGTGGTAGCCCATACAATCTGCTTTCCTGAGAATGATCCCCGTTTTTATAAATTAGCAGTTGATTTCTGAAAACCCAGTGCCTGTGCATTAAAATGATTTACAACTTTTTCTTCATTTTCCAGTTACCATTGATTCCATTTGTAAAGTTTTAGAAGGGACCCAGTCAACTAACTTTCATCGGTATGCTGAAGGGAGCTTTGACCCAAGCTGCTGCTTCAGTGTTTACCATGGCAATCACATGGTGACATTGGACTTGGTAACTTCTAACTGTGAGGATGCACGCACTTGGATAACTGGATTAAAATACCTAATGGCTGGAATCAAAGATGAAGGTTCACTTGCTAAAAGACAGAGAATTCCCAATCAATATCCTTTGCATGTTTGTGTAATACATACCATGTACCAGTTATGTTTAATCTAATTAAGGGAATGCTTCAAATCTTTCTAGTTCACAAATCCATAGTTTAGTTTCTCAATTATCCATGGTTGGTTTGAATTTATAACTTTGAGCCTTTAAGTCAAGTACCATAATCATTTCATCACTGCAGCCATGTCATATTCATGGCCTGTATTTGCATGTACTTGAATTGTTTCACAGTAAATTTCACCACCAGCATTTTTGCTTTGCTAATGTAATACATTTAATTGTAGCACAAAAATAAGCAAACATCCAAATTTGATGGTTTTATTAATTTTACAGCAGAAAAGCATACAAAGATGCATATGGAATAATTTCCAGCATTAGCTAATGTATTGTCTCTGTGTACTGCATTTTGTTTACCCTTAATATCTTTTTGCAAATGGATAAAGCAGATCTTTGAAGAAGCTGACAAGAATGGAGATGGTTTGCTGTGCATTGAGGACATCTATCAACTGATGCATAAACTAAATGTGAATCTACCTCGCAGGAAAATCAGACAGATGTTTCAGGTAAATTGCCTGGTCATAACTGATTAATGCTGGCCAATACCGTTCCCTTCAAATTAAGCATTTATTTCTTGTTTGTATGGAGATGCTAATATATGGTATTTGTACCAGGTTGGAGAGTTTACAAAAACACATTTTTCTCACAGAATTCAAAATGTGCAGAAACGTATCACAATTAGGTCCAGTTGCAGCAATTAGACTGCACTTCACCCAAGGCAGCAAAGGAATAGCCTGTATTTTATAAGTGATAAATGGCATAAGGTGTCACAGTATAATCTGGAAACCACAGACAGAATTTTCACTCTAGTGTGAAGGCAAGAATGGAGGGAGGGAACAAGTAATTTTACATTGCCAACTGATGTGCCAATTTACTAGCACCATCCTGCTTCCAGGCCATTCTACTGGAGATCAAATTGAGGTCTGGGTGGTGGGGGGGAGGCAAGGGAGAGGACAAATAAAGCTAATTGTCAAAGGCTGCCTGGAATTTTCCAGTTGGCTTTTGGGTTGCTAAGTCACGAATAGGCCAGCTGAAGGAGACAACTTTCCAGGATCAGACAAGGGGAGCAGCACTCCAAGCAGGTTTTGAACTCCCCCCTGCTGACCTGGCCGCCAGATCCTCATACACAATGGTTGCCTGGCAGCTTCTTTGAATTCAGATTGTTGAGAAGGCAGCAACATTAGTTAGAGGCACTTTTATCTGCTCTGCAGTGGCAAGTTGTAATTAGAAAATCTCCTATTTGCCCTTCAGCCGCAATAGCTCACACACCATCCTAATTAAAGCATGTTCTCTAATTGGCAAATTCGGATAGAATCACTGCCACTTTACTGTTCTAAACAATGCAGAATAGAGGCACATGCTTGACCCCAACGTCGGGTTCTGTTCCAAAACACAAAATCCTGCCTCAGCAGTCAATAGTACTGCTTATGAACAAATAGACAACAGAAGTACAAAAACAAAGTTGCTGGAAAAGCTCAGCAGGTCTGGAAGCATCTGTGAAGGGAAAAAGCAGAAAAAAACAGAAGGTCTGGTGACCCTTCCTCAGAACTGTTCGCATTTCCTTAGACTGGACTCCAACTCATGAGGAACGTCCTTTCTGTGTTATCCATGTTATCAATACATATTGAAAATAATTGAAATTTCAGTTTGGCTTATGATCAAGTTCGCTCAAATCAGGTAAAGGTGTTTTATATATATAGAAAACTAAGGCACATAGGCAAGGAGAAAGGGTGTGGAGAAAGAACTCATTATCTTATTTTGTTACTGGAATGCAGTTAAGTTCCACCACTCTGTACTTAGTTGTACACTAAAACAGACTTTTTTGCATTCAGTTGGCAAAACTATTTAGAACATGGCTGTTTGTGTAGCTCTACTATGGGTCACAGAATTTGCAGCAACAGAGTATAATCTTGATTTGGCAGAAACTACTTTGCCTTTAGCTGTAGAAGGGACATACAAACAGACTTATGTACATTCAAAGCATCCACTCCTTATTTTAATATAAAACTGGTGCTGAGCACATATTCTATTCAAGCTTTTCATTAAATATACTGAGTTAGCATGATTCAAGACCCCTTATTTCCATTTTCCATTGAATAAAATTTGGTTGTAATTTTCCCTGAAAACTGAACTTAATCTTAACTATCCCTTCACCAGGACCTCTAGTCATCCTAACATGAAAGAACAAAATTGTGCCTGTAGTTCAGTGAGAGTTCAAATAGTTGAAGGCCTGGAGATTGAATTTAATCAATCATCAGACAGCTTAAGTTGATATCCTAAATTAAATGGAAAATATCAGCTTACACTACACTCCAGAAATTGAGATGGATTCTCAGTATATAACATAAGGATCAAATCTTGTGGGAGGAGGACTTATGCCTGCGTATAACGTAAAGTTATTTGTATATGTATCACAATTTAATACAAGTGATGAATAAAGATTGTTTGCATTTTTAATATGTTATGACTGTTAGAAGTATGTAGAAGTGTCCTTGAAAGAGAGAGATTTCAGGGAAACAATGATGAATTGAGTTTTTTTCAATCTTTTTGTCAGTTTATCTTGACAAAATGCGTTTTACTAATGTATAACATACAATGGAATGTTCCCAATGAAGTCTTTCTTTCAATCATACTTTTTTTAAAAATGTTATATAGCCAAATAAAGAAATTGCTATTATTTTCTTTTCTAAAAATGTCTTTGAGGTGAAAATATATTTTCATCTTGTGATACTGATTTAGTGATTTTATTATCAGTAAAGACCTAAATAAGTCTAAAGGTTTTGTCTAATCTTTTATAAATAATCAATAAGTAATAGGCATTATGTGTAGTGATATCAGACCAATACAGGAAACATAAGACAATAATTTACCAAAAAAAAAGCTTAAGACATTTTTGAAAAAAAAACTAAACTAAAATCCCCTTTCACTCAGGGTCTTGTAATGATTTGATGATTCTTCAAGGATTAAAGCAGAATCAATTTCTCCAATTTTCAGGTGACCTTTACCGCCCATCACTTCATATTTTTGACATGTATGCTTTTTCAATTTTTTGCAAGGTTGACAGCCAAGCTGTGAGAGGTTAAAAATTATTGGACCTCTTCATTTCATTGGCAAGTAGATATACAAAGTGACAGAAATGGGTAAATTGCTGCATTTCAACCTTGTGTAATGTCAAACTAACTGTCTGCCTCTATTTTTTAACTATGTGATTACCATAGCTAGAAAGGACCAGAAAGCTCAAACAGAATGAGCACATGGCATTTATATGTTGCAGCAAGAAGATTCAAAAGGAATGCTTAAAATTTAGCTAAAGGCAAACATCATGATGCATAATTATCAGTTCAGCCTATTGCATTTTATGCTAAATACATTTAAACACTTCTTTACTAATCTTTTCAGTGAGAAAATATCTGGAATGGTGCACCAAAATATGACATATGTTACCTAAGACCATGTAAAGGCAACTGAAAAGTTTAATGTGCAAGTGATATTCTTTATATGTTTTACATGTTTGAGGCTGGAGTAGCTTGGGTCAATTAAATTATTTATTAAATATATATTTATTACCCTCAATAGAGGCTGTATTTTCAAAGGTGTAACAATACCACGTTGCCAGACAATGTTTGAGAAAAGTACTAATTTCCTTTCTAATGTCCTTTAAGGACATTTTTGATGTTTTCAAAATTAGTATGTTGGACACAGTCAAATACAGTAACTGAATCAGTTGCTGATATTCCTTCATAAATTTAATGAAACTTGAAAAGCAGAGAGTGCGCCGATTGTGATATCATTATTAATATATGACAGAATTATACAGCTGATTCTCAATAAAGCAGAAAAAGAGCTAACACAATGTCATAGAAGCTTACAGCCCAATGGCCTTAACATTGACTTCACTAGCCTCAAAGTCCCTCCACCCCCAGCATTATCCCATGTCCAGCCATCTCCTCCTGACCTGACCTAACCTTCCCATCTTCCTACTCACCTGTCCACACCACCCTTCCCACAGACGTATCACAATAACTCCTACATGCATCCACCTATCACATATACTCCTACCCTTCTCCCCAGTCCTACCCCGCTCCATTTATTTCTGGGCTCCCCTCCCCCTCGCCAGTCCCGACGAAGGGTTTCAGCCCGAAATGTTGACTTTCCTGCTCCTCCGATGCTGTCTGACTGGCTGTGCTTTTTCAGCCTCACACGTCTAGACTCTGGCTTCCAAGTCGTAGAAGACAACTTTCCCATGATGGTACTGTCAGTGACTTTGATATAAATATGATCATAAATTTGCTTTTGCAAAACCTTCTTCACAAATGCATTAGAAATTTGATCTTTTAAGTCGTAGAAGACTGTTCAGTTAATGCAATAGATAGAATTAGATTTTACTGCTTGAACTGTGAATACCTGATTGTGATTAAACAGCAGTAAGCTAATTGACTATTTAGGGTTACCGGTGTGACAGTCACTATTTTAAACTGTTTGTTATTGGACATATAGCACTTTATTGTCAGTTTTAAGAATTTACGGGCAGAATCCTATTAGGCTCTGAATGTTGTGGGCTGTGGTGAGATGAATGGTAGAATTGGGCTGGGATGTTTGATGAGGCCCATCTTGTTACATCGTGTACTGCTTTTCTCAAGCAGCATGGTGGGATTGTCTCTAGCAGTGGCACATTGCGAATTGATACTCACAATTACTTGTTAAACACTTTGTTAACAGCCCATCTCGCCACATGAATATTCTGGTTATGATCTTATGAAACTTGCCATACAAACTAGCTGTTGAGAACACTCAACGTGGAAACCAGAGCAGGTTCTTTAACTTGCCGCTTACTCCAAAAGGCCTTCATGTTGAACGCTAAGCACTAAGGTCTGGAGCACACTCCATTGGCACTACCATATGCATCTCACATTGATTGATTGATTGATTGTTTGTCATGTGTACATAAATACAATGAAAAGCTTTGTTTACAAGCAGTTCAGGCAGATCACAGCAAGTAAAGGATGCACAGATCAAAAAGACTTAGAGGCATACAGGTTACATTGCAGGTTACATTATTTGAGGCTAGAGTACATTCAGCAGTCTGATAATGTCCAGAAAGAAGTTCCTCCTGAACCTGCTCGTGCATGTGTTCAGGCTTCTGTATATTCTGCCTGACGGAAGAGGTTATAGGAGGCCTTTGTCAGGGTGCGATGGGTCTTTGATGATGTTGGCCACCATGCCGCAGCAGCAAGTCATATAAATAGAGTCCATAGATGGAAGGTTAGCTTCTGTGATGGTCTGTGCTGTGCACACCATCTTCTATAGATTCTTACGGTGCTGGACAGAGCAGTTGCCATACCAGGCCATTATGCACCTGGACAGTATGCTTTCAATGGTGTATCTGTAGAAATTGGTGAGGGACCTTATGGACATGCCAAATTTCCTGCGCTGCCTGAGGAAGAAGAGGCATTTTTCTGCCTTCTTGACTGTCACATCTACGTGGGAAGTCCAGGACAAGTGGTTGGTTATTGTCACTCCAAGGAACTGGATGCGGTTCATTCTCTCAACCTCAGTTCCCTTGATATAGATGGGGGCGTGCTCTCCTCCTTTCTTTCTGAAGTTGATGATCAGTTCTTTAGTTTTGCCGACGTTGAGAGCTATTGTTTTCATTGCACCATGTCACCAAGCCCTCTATCTCCCTTCTGTATTTGACTCATCATTGTTAGATATCCGTCCTGCTACGGTGGTGTTGTCAGCGAAATTGTAGATGGCGATCGTTCGGAATTTGGTAATTCAATCGTAGGTGTAAAGGGAGTACAGTAGCAGGCTTAGGACTCATTCTTGGGGGGGCATCCATGGACATTTGCACCTGATATATGCCAGCCTAAGAGCCTTCATGGTTCACTACCAAGATGCTTCTGCATTTCACTGCTTCGCCTCAGGCTGGACTGGATCAGTCCGCATTTCTGGGCTCTTTGCTCATTCTCATAGCATTCACTTTAAGCCTACTGGCTGCTCCCAGCATCTCTTGTATTGCCATGCCTTGTCTTTTTGCACTTTAGCCCCTCAGCCAGAGATAACCAGGTCATATAATTACTGAGATAACAAGGTGTAAAGCTGGATGAACACAGCAGGCCAAGCAGCATCAGAGGAGCAGAAAGCTGACGTTTCGGGTCTAGACCATTCTTCAGAAACGTCAGCTTTCCTGCTCCTCTGATGCTACTTGGCCTGCTGTGTTCATCCAGCTCTACACCTTGTTATTTCAGATTCTCCAGCATCTGCAGTTCCTACTATCTCCATATAATTACTGTCTTGCCATGCCATTGGGCAAAGGCACAAAACCAGAAAGTTTATCGTGGCTGTCAGCAGGTATTAATCAAGTCAAGGGATTGCCGACACAGTAAGTCAAGGGCAGCCTGCAGTAGCAGTACAGGGCCCTGCTCGATGTGGTCAGAGCCAGGATCTTCTCTTCATTAGGAGCAAGAAGACGAATGATGGGCAGCCCTTCACCCGAGTTGGTTCTTTTTGCCATATTGTGGACTGTCTTGGAATGAGAGGAAAGTATTACAGAAGCTGAAAATGGGTGGCACAGCTGTTACTGTTGATGCATTTGTGGAGGTGTCCTGCGTGGTGTCACAGAATAACATGTGGTGAATGGAGAAGATGTTAACAATAATGAGACTAGTTCAAGCATGAGTCTCGATTGGAGTGGGTACGTTACAGGGATAGAGTATGAGAAATCAGAAGGAGGATGGTGGCACTCAAGCCAGCAGACTAGAGAAGAACCATGATCTCCTTCCTGCAGTGTTGGATGTTCCTCCTGATGACAGAGAGTGCTTGAACCTGGATGGCAACGTCAGACCAGGCTGGCATGTTCTGAAGAAGGGTCACTGGACCTGAAACATTAACTCTGATTTTTCTCCACAGATGATGCCAGACCTGCTGAGATTTTCCAGCAATTTCTGTTTTCATTCCTGATTTCCAGCATCCGCACTTCTTTTGTTTTTTTTATTTGGCATGGCCTGGTGTTGTGACTTCCGCTGCTTATCCTGGGAAAGAGGAAGTCTTTCCAGTGCACCACCCTGTCCAACAGGAGCTCCAGGAACATGCCACAAAGCGGTGCTTGTCTGTCTGCATGATGGGCCTTTACAGATGTCTCCAGCATCAAATTGCCAGTCAATTCCGGGATCTCTGGTTAGGGGCAAGTTATTTCAGGAATGGTGCATGGTAAGATATGGTAGAAATCGGATGTGTAGCCCACCATTGGGACAGCAACAGTGATTAACGCAGTGAGATTTGTATAATTTGGCATGAAAAGACGATTGGCCTCACAGCATGAATCAGTTTACAGACTTGATGCGACTTGCACCAAGCCAAAAATAACCTAAGATTCAGCCCTATCTACTTTACCACCTACTTTAAGTTGAGGTGTATTTTGTGTATGCTTTCTCATGTAGAATACATTGTGCACATATTTTGTCACCAACAGCTGTTGAAGGTTCTTTGAACTGGACAGTAAGCAAACTGGACAGCTGGTTTGCAGTATAAGGGAATGTCAACATTGTATGTTCAATTCCCACATTGGCTGAGGTTACCATGAAGGACTCTCCTTCTCAACCTCTCCCCTTGCCTGAAGTGTCGTGACTCTTGGTTTAATCCACCACCCGTCATCTCTCCTTGATGAGAGAGCAGCCTGTGGTCTGGTAGGCCTTTGACACCTTTACTGTTGATGTTAAGATTCATTGACATGATTCACTGTTTTTGTGAAATGATTACTTACAATAGAATAATTCATTTATAACGTATTTCAACTATTGTAAGAGAAATCTTTCCATGTGGGATAATCTATTAAAAAAATTCACACTTTTATTACTAGCTTTGTGTGCTAGAAACTTAAACTATTATAGATACTGACAACGGATTTATTTTTGTGCCCTGCTTCTATGCATGGCATAATAAAGGAGGATGTGCACTATTTCACTTTGGGAGATGGGGAAAGAAAGGTAAAGGAAAACTGGCAGAAATTAATCATTTATGAGTTCACCTTGTTGATCAAAAACAGCCAATAACACAACATGGAAACTGACTGCCATTAACATGATGATTGCAAGTAGTTGTTGAGTGGGGTGAAAAACAAACAGTTCAGATTGTTGTGGAAAAATGAAAATATATCCAAAATGTCCTCAGAAAAAGGAAATCAAAAAATGTACACCATAACTTGAAGTCTTTGTTTTTAACTACACTGGAGAATGAGAGGTCTTTTATCTTATTTTTCTTTCCTTCATAGGAAGCTGACACAGATGAAAATCAGGGCACATTAAATCTTGAAGAGTTCTCTGTGTTTTATCAGATGGTGTCTTTGCGACGGGATCTGTTCCTACTTGTGAAGTTTTACAGTGACAGGAACGACTATCTAACTGTGGAAGAACTTACTCAGTTTCTCACATCGGAACAAAAAGTAAGTTAGCCAAGCATTGTGTACATTAAAACTTTATTTTAGACTACATAAACTTTGAGCTGTTCCCAGCTATTCAGCAAGCTGGTATGGAGCATGATGAGAAAGAGGAAATTGAAGGGAGGAGGCAATCTAAATAGCTCCTTTTTGCCTATGGTGCCCAGAAAGCAGTCATCAAAATGCAATATCAGCAGTCAATAAGAAATAAAAATTCCAAACCAAACTTGAAAATCAAATATGATGATGCAGAAATCAACTAATCACCTATGTGCAGTCCTTGAGTGTCAGTCTTATGTGCCTTTGTTTGCCCTAGAATATCCATGAAGTGGTACCCAGTGACTATGGTGCAAGTGGTAAAAGGCTGCCAAGTTTTAACGGAGGATACTGAAGATGGTCTTGGAGGATGACCTCCAGCAGATCTGGGTCTATATGGCCCAGTTTTAGACTTCATTGTCTAGGCATGGGCAAGAATAGTGGAGAGGTAAGGGTGGGAGAGGATTATTGTCTTCCTGGGAGGGAAGCAGGAGCCACTATCACTCACCTGTAACAATATTTCAACAATTGTTGTAATATGGTGGTGTGGATATTGCTGGACAACGGTGACACCCTGCAAAACCTTCTGCAGATGTAATCCAGACTGCAAGCCAGACATTGGTTCAGGACTCCTCCATATTACTTGACATTGACTGAAGGCATTTTAGTTGTACGAATGCATTATATGGTAAATATTCATTAACACACTTCTGTTGATCATTTGTCATCATTTCAGTCCTCTGCAAAAGAATTTTTATGTGATTCCACCCTCTAGTGGGCTGATATCTGTACTATCCATGCCTCCTCAACTGGCTGCAGCCTACTTGTGTTCAGTGTCTCACCACATGTGAATATGATCTTGAGGCTATTCTCTAAAATGTATACAGTGTCAACACTGGAGCTGGTGGTGCAGTGGGAAATCAAGTGGTGGTGCTTCATTACTCAATAGTCTCCTCAGCTGTTGCCTGGCCGCACTTCTTGGGCATTTGAATGCGCTCAAATATAAAGCTATAGTTTGGGGATGGTGGTATAATTAAAGGTTCATGTGCTATTTGTATATAAGAAGAAAGCAGATGCTGAGGAAGTCAGATATAAGTCAAGAGAAAGATTACTTCTGAGAATACCATCATCTTTATCATTTCAGCTGGTCAAGGCCTCAGCAATGACTTTCCAATAATTCTGAGCACTGTCTTCACCATGGGCTTCGAATATGCAGTTTCATCTGCCTTCCATGGGCTGGCTCCTACTGCCTTCAATTGTGAACCACTTTGTCTCGCAGAAAAGATGCTGTGTATCAGTGAATGTTGTGCAATGTTCTCACCTGTTTATTCCAGTCATGGTTGAATAACTGGCAATGTGCAATCTGAGAGATTTGAATGTGAGGCTTGATGTAGTGCTAAGTACATGAAGTGAGATAAAGTATTTAAATGTCAGTTCTGAGGTCTGATGAAGAGACTTTGGTGATTAGGGAAAAGTGGCTGAGGATATTGCATTTTGGAATGCATTCATTAATCTTGACCACTCAAGGGAGGACATTAACAGTTTGCAGCACTGCATCCATGTTGTCAGGTCTGGTATTCATCTCCATAGCTATTGAGGTCCACAGCCATTTGATGAGATGTCTGGGGTGTTGGATAAGATAATGATATGAAAGAGTTAATCTGAGCTATGCTGAAACTTTACCCACTCTGATATATAAAACACAACCACTGGGCAAAGCATCCATCAGATCGAGGTAATTTGGGCAATCATATGCAGTTCAGGCAACTGCAGATGGGAGTCTGGCCCAGTTTCCTGATGAAACAACATGTGTATTACCTACCTCTCATTAGTAATAATCAATATACCTAAAAGTTAATGCAACCTGTGTATTGTTACTGAGATGGAATAAACTGCATCCTGCTATTGAGGACAGCTTCTTCTGATGGAACATATTTGTGGCTCATTCTTCAGCACAGAGGACTAGGAAGTCCGTGGACTGGCATAGGAAGAAGGATTGGTTGCAGCACTCTCCCAACACACACGGAGGCAGCACATTACTTATATAACATGAGGGCCTTTCTCCCCCACCCTAAAGATATATGACACTCATGCTTTCCATCTCCTCATTCAAAGTCTCCAGTGCAGTGTTAATGAAATCTGGAACCCATTCCTCATTAAACAAAAAACTGAAAGAACTGTGGTTGCTGGAAACCAGAAATAAAAACCAAAACAGAAATTGCTGTAATAACTCAGCAGGTCTGGAAGCATCTGTGGAGAGAAAGTAGAGTTACTGTTTCAGGTCCAGTGTGACGCTTCTGTTCTGAGGATTTCTGTCTTTGCCCATTCCTTATTCTTTTCCAGTTCTACTCTCTTCAACCACAAGTCCTGGCAACTACTTCATTCACAATGCAAAGCTACTTTAAAACATACAAGCTCTCTTTAAAAAGTGTTTGCAAATTTAATTAGTACTAGATACATATCATATTGGCTCCCTGCTGATGTGTTCAGCCAACAACAGCATAGGATGCAGAGCTTATTCAAATCAACAGGGAGCAGAAAGTTGTGCTACACGCATTGCAATGAATAGTTGTGGATAAACTGTATGTCAATACCCCAAGAACAATTTTCAGAGGCTGTTCAATTCAAAGATGAGATGGTGACATTGTGGTTATGTTACTAAACTAGTAATCCAAATTAAATTTTGGAAACAAGGGTTCAAATCCCTACCATTGCAATGGGATAGTTAATTTAAATTGAATTAATAAACATGGAATTGACAGCTAGTTTCAGCAATGATGACTATAAAATTTGTGGTAGAAACCCATTTGTGGTTCACTATTGTCTTTCAAGGAACTGAATTTGTCTCCCTTACTTGGTCTGTTTTATATGGGCTGCAGACTCACAGAAATGTGGTTGAATTTTATTGGCCTGTGAAATAACCTAGCAGGCCTCACATTTCACAGGCAATTAGGGGTAAGTAACGAATGCTCACCTTGTTAATGACTTTGGTATCGATGAAAGAATAATCTTTTTTTGAACAAAAATAGCCCTAATTTCATGTGTCTACTTAAAATATTCAAACTTTCAGGAATTACATTGATTGGAGTTATCTCGCACTTAGTTTATACTGCTTATAATCAGATTAGAGATTAGGTCAATCTCATTGTATTTTTATCAGACCAACGGTGTATTTTGTTTTCAAGTAAAAATCCTAAACTAATATTTATTCTTCACACAGATGACAAATGTGACATTAGAATTTTGTATGGACATTATAAAGAAGTTTGAAGTCTCTGAGGAAAACAAGAAACAAAATGTCTTAGGTGTTGAAGGTAATTGGATTAGTTAACTCTTTTAATGTCTTTTTTTTGCTGTAGCATTAATGGGTTGGAATTTAGCCAAATATTTTCTCTTGCATCTTTATTTCCCCTTGATGATCTGATTGGACAATCTGGGCTTTTTTCTAATTTAACATTAAATAGCACTAGAAATGCTTCAAATACTATGAAAATTATTTGCATATTCATTGCATCACATGATTTTATCCTTCTTTATGCAGAGAAAAATAAGTTCCTATCAGGCTAAAATGTTGATATTTTTGTAATTCTTTGTAAATTAATCAGTTTAGTAACATCAACATTTGAGGTAACGGTTTTGATACTAATTGTATCAAAGATAAGGGCCTGGATATTCCAGACAGAAGTATCGTTATTAGATTGCCATTGCATTCATAAATTGCCTTGACTTGATGCTGTATGCATTTCGACCAGTGCCTTTGGAGCCCAGCTTCCCCAGAAATGAACAGCATCCATCAGGGGACACCAATGAGGGAGAAAGGAGTTGAAGGAAGACACTTGCACTTTTTTATGGTACCCAGCTGATTCGGTTTGAAAGTTAGTGAATGGATAGCTGCAGAGTTGGGGGAGTGTGAATTCAGGTCTGATGAGTGTTTTAGTCGAGTCACATCAGGGGGTGATTTGATTGGCGGGATGGGGGGTGTTGCTAGGTGGGTGGAAGGGAGGAATAGTCCAATGCATTGGGCGAGACAGGTAATGGTGCATTAGGAGTGAATAGTTGGCTCAGGGGATGGTCAGGTTAGGGGAGATAGTTGGGTTGGGATGGGAAGTTACTCGGGTGGTAGGTGGTGCAGTGTAGTTATTGGGAGTAAGGATAGTTTTGTAACTATTCTGATATTAGACAAGGTTTTATTCTGTCTAAAATTTCCTGAATTACTATCTGTGTAAATACTGCAGAACTGTGTGAATGTTAGCTCAGAGCCAGAGGCAGAGAGTCCAGTGGGCAGGTAAATGGCTCATTGGAAGTTGAAAATCCCTCTGAGTTACTACATAGGTCACCTTGTCAGGGTTCCTCTGGCTCCCGAGAGCAATATTTGGGTCTAACAGGGCCTTTCAAATCAAAGCTAATCTGAGGTACTTGCCTTGGTGGTGAAAATCTGGTCCTGTGTATTTGAAGATAGTAGGAACTGCTGATGCCGGGGAATCTGAGATAACAAGGTGTAGAGCTGAATGAACACAGCGGGCCAAGCAGGAAAGCTGACATTTCGAGTCTGGACCCTTCTTCAGAAATTTCTGAAGAAGGGTCCAGACCCGAAACGTCAGCTTTCCTGCTCCTCTGATGCTGCTTGGCCTGCTGTGTTCATCCAGCTCGACACCTTGTTATCCCTGTGTATTTGAACTTTGAATTTAAAGTATGCCATCTGCTGGTTGATTTAATATGTAGTTTAAGTATTATTTACAATCGTTGCCCATAGTAATTTCAAAAAATAGCAATATCAATTTTTAAAAGAGCATAAGAATTTCAGGGAAATTAGTTTCAACATCCAGAACCCAGAAAAATCCCATCAAGCACCAACATTTAATACAATATGTTTCTCTAAACGTACAATTTTGGGTCATACTAAAACCTCAGGATAATGTTACAGTATATTAGTGTCTCTGGGATTACAAGAAGCTCGCATCTGAGTTAGTGACTTCTACAGAATGAGCTAAAGCTTGCAGAGTGCAAAGACAAAGTCACATATCTGAAAGAACTTTTAACTGTAATGGGTCATGACTGTTTAGTCAGCTGAAGGCAGATTCAAATTCTCTTGGAGTCAGAGTTGGAACGGAGAAGCAATTGTTTAAAAATAAAGATGATTGCGATATAGTTCAGCGATTAAAGTTTAATCTGTTCCATACAGAGTACTAGCAACATAAATTCCCAGAACATTACAATTACGACTGCACTTCAGTTATCTTTCATTGGCTACAAAATTATGGCATATCCTGAGATTGTAAACGATATTTTTTACATAAAAGTTATTTTTTAATGTAAAGATGTCACAACACTTTTTGCAATGTAAAATATCTTAATCAACAAATACCTTTTATTGGTGAATCCTAATTGGATCATAACATTTTGAGCCTGCATTGGGACATAGAAAATGATAGGCACTGAAAGAACAATAGAATGCAAAAGAAATTATGACAACCAGACACCAAAACAAACTAAGAGGCATGCAATTGAACCAATAAACTCAAAACTATTAAAGGGAGTGGAAACTGAGATTAAATACCTGGAGTTAATACAGACATGTTTGGCTAAAATAGCTACTTCTTGTGCTACAATTTCTATTCTGTTGTGATAAAGGCGACCTATTGTTCTGATCCTGAAATCAAAGGAAAATTGGAGTAGCTATCCTGAAAAATCTGTATAGAACTTGCATATTGTTTTAAAAATGTGTTTAGGCCATTTGAGATTTCCACTCAGACAGCTGAAATGTACAGAGTTGTTTGTTGGATTTTAGTAGAGTATCAATAGACATTGTACTAAACCTTAACAAACTTAGAAAACACAGAGAAGCTCCGCAGGGTCTAGTAGCATCAGAATTCTGAAAGGAAGGTCATACTGGACTCCGAACGTTAACTCTGTTTCTCATTACGGATGCAGTTAGGCCTGCTGAGTTTCTCCAGCATTTTCTGTTTTTCAGATTTCTAGCATCTGCAGTTTTTTGCTTTATTTTTTGTACAATACCTTATTCGCAAGTCTTTTCCAAAAGGATGGTATTTCCTTTCCTCCTATTCAAAATTACATTACTTTATCCTGCAGATTTACTAGCAGCACAACCTCAAAAGACCAACTAATTTAGTAGTAGGCAATACAGTCTCCAATATCAATGTAATGTATCCTAGTCATGTATATTATTAAATCAAAGCCAGTAATGTTCATTCATTCAGCACAATAAGTAAGGACCCACGTTTGGATATCTGGAGAAGCAGCACAATGCTGCAACTATGCAATAATGGATGAATAACTCTTGCCTAAACTCATATATAAAAGTGTTTTGGACATTTGAGATTCCCAATTACACATTGAGACTGATAGACTTTTTGTATGATTGCAGCATTCTATACCCCTGGCTGACTTTTAACAATTAAGCTATTGAACTGAATAGGTTTAATTTCACAGGAACATGTTAATTTTGGTCTGTCTGAAAAGAAGGATTGCAACAAAAATCTGCTTTTACCTGGTTTATTAATTCTCCTTTTGCATTTAGGTTTTACTAACCTCATGCGCAGTCCTGCATGTGATATATTTAACCCTTTGCACTATGAAGTTAATCAGGATATGGATCAGCCATTGTGCAACTACTTTATTGCTTCATCGCACAACACGTACTTGACAGGGGATCAACTCCTTTCCCAGTCCAGTGTGGATATGTATTCCTGGGTGCTGCAGGCTGGGTGTCGCTGCGTTGAAGGTAGTTATAAAGTGATTGCTTCAAATTATATCTACAGTATTCATATTCTGAGAAGCCTGGTAAATCCATCAATACTGTATTCTCCGGGGACAAGTTTGGTTCCACATCTGCTCCAACTTTAATGATAGAGGAACTTTTTATGTAGGATGCCTCCTAAAATGGATCTTACTGCTGAAGCAGTTGTTCCAATTTTATAAATTACGTAAATTGAACAGGTTCTCATTAGAAAACACAATCTTGAGAGAGATGATTTGAATGATAATGTGACATTCTAAATGGACTAGATAATATACACCATGGCAATCTATTTTAAATTGTTCATAAAAGTTGCACTAGAGGATACAGCCTGTTCTTGAAGTGAAGAAAGTTCAAAGCCAACTTGCAAACAATATTTCAGAAAGTGACTGGACAATTCATGGAATAGATTCCATAAGGAGATTTTGGAAGCAATTAATATTGAGTCATTGAAGTATAAGCAAGATTGATTTCTTTCAGAAAATAACATTTTGGAAAACAGTAAATGAATAATTTTCACCACAATGTTTTAAGTAAATCATGCTGGGGGGAATGGGGCAGGTACGATGCATTTGAATGTATGATTCTCAAAGTTTTCTACAACTAGGTTTTCCTTGTGTCATTTGTAAATCTATTTTCGAATAGTTGAAATTATTTACTACGATTAAGTAACAACTGCTTTAACATTGTAATATGGGATTACCAAAGTGGTAGAAGGTAAACTAGATAGACCTCATTCTTTCCATCACCTTAGCAATGTCTATAAATCTATCTGTTGAATAATTTTTTGTACCTAAAGTGATTTTCAGCTTTCCCAGTGCGCATACATCGTATCTTTCCAATGTCTCTGTATACTTTGCATCCAACTGTTGAAAGTGCAGCAATCTCGGAACACCTGGAAAATATAAAATTCCAGGACCAGTGGTTTTGTTTCATATATCATTTGGTATGGTTATCCAGCTAATGCCTTTAATCTGAGATAACAAGGTGTAGAGCTGGATGAACACAGCAGGCCAAGCAGCATCAGAGGAGCAGGAAAGCTGACGTTTCGGGCCTAGACCCTTCTTCAGAAAAAAATCTACTTTAATCTACTTTAATCTACTCCTTTCATATGCCCTTTTCTCATTCAAGTATTTATCCATTCTCTTTGAAAGTTACTGCTGAATCTGTTTCAATCACCATTTCAGAAAGGGGGGCCAAAAAAGTCTCCTTCCAGATGTGGTAAGATAAATAGCAGCTGAAGTGTTTTTCATGTATGTGTAAATGCAGCAAGAATGAAAAATCAGTTCTCAAAATTGAGAAAAGCTCCCACAATTTTCCCTTCAAGCTTTAAATGAGGACTTCAGAAGCTCACCCTTGCGTGATAACTGACTTATTTCCATATATCTGTATATCATTAATACTCCAACTCGCCCTTTTCACATCGCACTTCCAATTCTCCTTTCCTCCATTGAGAATCTGGATGTGCAAAAAGTCAACAGGTAAAACAGAGCAGGTACCTGGAGGCTGCAGCTTGCCAAATGCTTGTGCCAGCCACCATGCAACTGCTTCTTCTGCACAAAGTCCTGCATGGTCCATGGCCACTATTGTCCTCAACCCTTCACTCACAAAACTTGGCATCAGCAGGCCACCAGCCCTTCACCTCATTATCATGCTTGCTGTCAGATAAACTCAGCCACTATTTAAAGCTTTCAACACTTGACTTTGAAGCTAATAGACATCTGTGACTGCATTCATCTCCAGGTTGTTCTGTGCACTTGGACAGTCATATGTCTAATGTATCTACACAGAATGTTTTTGCACTAACATGGGCACAGGCATGTTATGGCTCTGAGCTTGCTTTGTTAGCATTCACTGACTTTAACACTTAATGGATGCATCCAGTCCGTGTGTTATGGCTGTGTTTTAATAGTGCACACTGACTTTAACACTGAGTTACTATGCAGCTTGTATTGCTTTTTAGCTCACAAGGTCTTGAGTGCTCAGTTACAGGGAGGCAACTGTACTGGTGGGGGGCGTTAAACAGACAATCAGTCAGTTAGAGAGGACATGGACATGTTACTGTGTGGTGTTGTGTTACATCAACATCAGAGCTGCAGCATGTTACACCAACTTTCGTGACAAACACACTCCATATCATTCAACCACATGGCCATATCTGAAGTGAGGGAGGACTCTCATCACTCAGAGTATTGCCACAGTCCATCAACAGGCTTATCCCATTACAGTCTAGGGGGTTAGCCATGGTCAGGCAGGCACTTGATCCTATCAGAGTCCATGGGTCTGTATCCTTCTAGTCCAGTGTTTGGGCCATGGTTAGTCATGTCGATCAAGTAAAGCTAGTTTGGGGATTACAATAGGTCAGTCATAGTATTGTATAAACGTAAGTCTGGGCTGTGATATGGTCAGTCAGGACTGTCCTGCCAAGGCAGTCCAATGGGATGGATCACAGTCAGGACTGGAGTTTTGGTCAGTAATGGTTAGGGTCTAATCAAGGGTCAGTCCATGGATTCCTGGGGAAAGTTAGCAACTGTGAGTCTGTGGTGGACATCATTGTACTGAGGGAATAGGGAGCAGTTATAGCTGGAAGTTTGGGACCTCATCATGAATAGGAGGGAGCTGAGATTGGAGAATCAAACCGTCATGCTATCTTTGGTCTCTACTTGGGGAGGGTGAAGAACCAACAAGGACATGGCATTTCCAAAGTCTTCAACTCTGGGTAACAATAATCACGATGTAAAGAGGTTCAACCAAACTGGGAGGAATCTGAAAGGTCGTGGAGCCATAAGGACATCAAAAAACTATGAAGGATGGTGCAAAATTCATTCATCAGAGGGGGAGCCTGCAAGTCACTCACATGAATGTGAAATTGGAACGTTGCCATGTTGAATCGAAAGTCAACTGCACAATAACTACACAAAATGACTGTGACTAGATAAAAAATCATTGAAGTAAGTTACTATTCTTTTTCTTTGGGGACAGAGTAAATAACTTTGATTCTAAAGCCATCCAAGGGGCTATTGGAGCAATGCCTACATTGACAAAGTAATGCCACTCAGCTACTTTCAATTTACACTTCATTAGCTGGTAACTTATTATCTAAGAATGCAGATTCCAAATTCTGGCTTCAAGCAATCATGAACATTATATTGTGTACGCTTATTGTCATGTCAGCTAAACAAGTGTCATGATAACAAGCAATTTAAAATTGGAACCTAAAGTTCCCATTTTTTCAACCACTTTCTACAGCAAGTTATGGAAGAATGCATTGCAGCAGCTAGATGCTCACACTGAAATACAAATGTACAAGAAAATTGGCCTTGTTGTAAAGGGAGCCTCTATTTTTGGGAAGAGGACTTTCATGGTAGGTTACTGGAAGAAATCTACTCACATTGGAGCTTAAATTCTTTGGTTGTCCACCATGCAATTGTATAAGTTCACCTACTTCAGCACTCCCCATTACCCCCTTGGGAAGCCTCCAGTCCACACTGTGTGAGGACATAACATTGTGATGGATGTGAAGGCTCAGGAATTCATTCAATAACTTTGTATTATCTTTCTGACATTCCCCACAGATTATGTGCGAGATAGTAATTAGAGCATCAGCAGCAAGCTCAGGAGGAAGATCAGTCTTGCACAACAGAACATGATCCACCAAGGAGGCGCAGGCAAATGATGAAACACTTGTTACATAAGCCTCGTTGTTATTTTCTTCAACTGTCTTAAAGACAGTGTAGGTGCCAATTCAGAATGTCCCACTCCATCATGTCCCAACTGTCATTTGCTGGAGGTGGACTCTTGTTCATAATGTCTGGATGACAGTTTCATCCTGGTTGGGAGCACTGGCTTTGGGAGCCTCCTAACAGCAGCTTGTGATGTTTGTGACAGAAAAAGTTTCTGTTTCCTGAAAGTTCAAATTATATTTGACTATTGATGCAAATTTTGGAGGTCTGAGGCAGATATCCTGTGAGCTGCAATGACATTTACATACTAGAAAATTGACGGGTGCCTGCCTCTTTTTACAGTCTTCAGCCCAGATTGGAACAGAAGCTGGGAGAAAGGGGTACCTCTGCTATCACCGGCTCACAACAACACAATGGCTCAAAACTCTCACGCTGATCCAGAATGAAGATCCAATGCTACTCATGTTTCCACCAGGGCGATTGTGAAACAAACGATAGGTCTCTTTATGATAAGGTTTTGATGCTTGACACCTCTGGTGGGGTCTTGCAATATAGCCCAGAAAGGGTATCCTGCATCATTATGGCATACTATTTCCTTCCCAGTTTGAACCAATAATGTGGCAAATGTCCTGGATGCAGTTGAAATAGGGGATTGACAATAATGTTCTGAGGATGGAGATAGGACTGGGATGAGGACATTGCCAGGAGAGATGGCCACATGAAGAGAATATGTTAGTGTATTGCAGCACCTGGGAGCCAAAGGCAACCTTAGACTACTTACACAGAAACTTGCAAACCCCAGACCACAAGGACAGGGAGAGCAGATGTAAGGGAACACCATTACCTGCAAGTTCCCTTCCAAGCCGCTCACTACCGTAGCTTGGAAATATATTGTCATTCCTTTAGTTTTGCTGGGTCAAGTCCTGGAACTTCATCCCCAAATGAATTGTGGGTCTACCAACACCAAACGGACTGTTGCAGTTTAAGAAGACAGCTCATGATCACCTTCTCTAGGGCAAGCTAGAATCACCAGGGCTCTCATTCTGGGACAGGCTGCAGTCTCGGCAGTGTCCATTATAGTTCTATTGCTGCCAGAACTGCTGAACTTCAGGGAAATCTAATGCAACAACAGAGAGTGGAACATCCTCCCTACTGAGAGGTAAAAGTGGCACTCTGCATCAATTTATCCTACCCATAATGTATTACGACTATATGAAAGGATTGTTTTGAATCTGCTTTCATCTGGGAAGCGTATCAATGAGCTGTCATTTCCTCCTGTAATTTCTGCCCCAAATTATAAAGCAGTGATCAAGACCATAAAGACCATGGAACATAGGAGCAGAAGGAGACCATTTAACCCATCAAGTCTGCTATGCCATTCAATGAAATCATGGCTGATCTGATAACCCTCATCTCCACTTTCCTGCCTTTTTCCATAACACTTGATTCCCTTACTGATTAAAAATCTATTTTAGCCTTGTATATACTTAATGAGCCAGCTTCCACAGACACCTAGGATAAGAATTCCAGAGGCTCTCAATCATCTGAAGGAAGAAATTCATCCTCATCTCTGTCGACCAAAATGCTCTTTTCAGTTTTCTGTTAATTATTCTGTGCTGGCCTGTTGTTTGACCTTTGAACCTGCTTTATTTTCTCTTGATTTCAGTTGACTGCTGGGATGGCCCAGAGGGAGAACCAATTGTACAGCATGGCTATACACTCACTTCCAAGGTCCTCTTCCGAGATGTTGTTGAAACCATTAGCAAATATGCTTTCATCAAAAATGAGTAAGTTCCAGATTTGTTAACTTAAAATCAGTATAAAATTCAGTGCTTGTGTGTCTGTTGTTGATTTTCCCAGGTTCACAAAATACGTGTCTAACAATCAAACTTTCTAATGACAAATATGGTGCACTATTAGATCTTTATTTTAGGAATTGAAATATTTCCTGTCTTTATTAGCATTAGGCACTCCTTAGAAAAGTATATTGAAGGTTTAATGTTTACAGCAAACTTTAGTCTGGCTTTTGAGATCAAAGTTATATCAAGCTTAATCCATGACTAACGAAAATGGGCAGAATTATCACACCGTTGTTGACTATTGGCTTCCCTTAAAGGCTGAATTTTCCTAGAGCTTACTGTGTGGCATGAGATTTCATTGAACAGATATTGCAGCAGTACGCAACCTTCTAAAATTCTAACATATGAAAATAAAGGGAAGATTACAAAAACATAGAGGTCACGATGCCCATTGAACTCAAGTCAGTAATTTTTCTGATACCAAATTTACCCTAATATCAATGTGTTTTTGAAAATAAGACACAGGGAGACACAACATAGAAACAAGCCATTCATGCCAGCTGGTCCATGCCAGTGTTAATGATCCACGCAAAACCTTGTGATGTAGATCCTGTGTTGGGGTCTTGTTTCCTTAGTGTTAAATGTTTATGTCCATTCCTCTGTTCTATGGAAGGGCATATAACTGAGAAGAAGCCAGCTGGTGCTACTGGTGCTGGTGTCAGTTTTGCCACTCCTCTTTGCTCTTTGTTAAAACTGCAAGGTACAGTTTCATAAACTCTATATACAATGGTGAGGGCTGACAGGGGGGAAGCACAAATAAGGTGAGTGAAGTGTAAGAGAGGTGAAGTGACTTTCCAGGAACTTTGCAATCACTTATCAAGCACTAAAAACACTTTGAAGGAGTGAATATTTAAATGTTTTACCCAAAAGCTGCCTTGGGATCACTTTCAAACTTGCCCAGGCAAAAGCTCGAAGAAGCTGGGATGATGTTGGTTTTCTGATCCAAAGTCACTTTTAGGTGTGTAATGGATGTGTAAGGTTTTAAAAAAACAAGGTCTGAAAATTGTTTCTACAACAGTGACTTAACCCAGTACGTGTCAGAGAGCAGTGACTGGAAAACCCGTGGACCGGGAGAAGAGGTTTAGTTTGTGAAACTTCCAGACAAGGAGTATTTAGTTAGAAATCTGCAGATTGTTCAAAGAATGAGGAAGTCTGAGCTTTCAGTTTTGTGAATAATAATAATGGAAGAAGATTTCATAGTTCACAGGATAGAGCTGAAGGTAATCAGTTAAGTTGAACCTAAAGGTTTGATATTGAGGGATAATTTCTCACAATTTTAAACATTATCTAATGATAGTGGTGGGAAGTAACAAACTCTGTTTTGCTGTGTTTTAAGATCTTTCAATAAACCTCTGTTTTATTGTTAAAGAACTTGCAGCCTTGTCTGCGTATGTTGCAATCAATAACCACAATGTTAAATTAAAAACAATCTATCAAGTCAGTTTTTAATATGGGACCTTGTTTGCCCAGTGTTATGTCAGCTGGGATCGTAACAGCTGATCTAACACCCTGCATGCACTCCACTAAGTCTCTCCTTGACTGGAGAAATTCCTCCAATATTTCTGACTAACTTTAGTGCTGGTTTGTTTTTCTCACCTGTAATATTTTCATTTATTGAACTTTCATTTTGTGTACGTTCTTTTTTCAGCTATGAAAACAAAATAATGTAAAATTTTTATCTTTTTGAATAATGGCTAAGAATAGAGAGCAGTTACATTTAGAATTGGGGCAGCAAAACAAATATATAGAGAAACAATGCAATAGAAAAGTGATTTGCCCAATAATTATGAACCCTTTTGAATTGCTGATAAAACTGTGTCGACTTTAAAGTATTCTCAGTAATGCTGTGTAAATTACCCAGCCCGAACTGGAACAGCAGGTCAGGATGTGAGGAGATGGTAGAGATTAATAGGATGAATAGGCAGGGCCAGTTTAATGAACAGGATGGGACTGTAAAATGTGTATTTGGTAAGCCAGAAAGTTGAAATAATAAAAAGATGCTGAAGGACAGGATAGAGTGTACAGCCAAAATTGGGTTCTTTATGCAAATGTAAAGATAATGTAAGAGTGTAAGGGACAAATTAAATGAGCTGCAGGCACAAATTGAAATTGGAAACTATAATATAGTAGCCATTATGGAGACATGGCTGCAGGATGGTCAGGACTGTGAACTAAACATACCAAATTATAAAATTTACAGGAGGAGTAGAGGAAACAGCAGAGGGGGTGAAATGGCATCACTGATCAGAAACAAAATCACTTCCGTGATGAGGAAGGATCTAATGAGGGGAGAGCATCCAGTGGAGACCTTTTGAGTGGAACTGAGGAACAGTAAAGGAACTAAAACCACAATAGGTGTCATATATGGATCATCTGTTAGCAGTTCAGAAGTGCTCCAATGTATAAATCTAAAATTAGGCAACAAAAAGCAAGGGCAACATAGTATTAATGGAGGATTTTAATTTTAACACAGACAGGGAGAGACAACCACCTGCCAAAAAGGCAATGAATTTCTAGAGTGTGTCCAGGATGGTTTCCTACGGCAATATGTCTTGGATGCAACAAGGGGAACCGCAATATTGGATCTACTAATGAGCAATGTGCCCAATTTAATAAGTGACTTGGTTGTAAATGAGAATTTGTCAAATAGTGATCATGACATGATCGAGTTTCATGTAGTGTTTGTAAGAGACAAGCAAAGTTCATATACAAGAATTTTCTATTTAAGTAAGGCAAACTTTAATGAGATGAGGTGGAGACTGTCCATAGTAAACTGTATAGCTCTGCTAACAGGTAAGACAACTGAGGAGCAGTGAAGGGTGTTCAAAGTACCCATGAGAAAGAAAAACTCCACCTCTCAAAAGAAAAACAGCCATAAACAATAAGGAGGTAAGGCACAGCATAAAGTTAAAAGAAAAGGCTTATGAAAAATGCAAAGAACATTACACATCCCACAGAATGGAACAACCTGCAAAGACCAACAAAGAGCCACAAAGCGACTCTTAAAAGTGGCCAAAAATGATTGTGAAAGGAAACTTGCAATGGGCCTAAAAGACAATAAGAAGAGATTTTATGGTTCAATAAAGGGAAAGCAGCTAATTGAGAGTACCTTTAGCTCACTGAAGGCTGACAGTAAGGATATTGTCAATGGCCACAAGAAAATGGCAGGCATGCTGAATGATTATTTTTCTTTCAGTATTCACAGCAGAAAAGGAGGATAGATTGCCAGAAGCCCCAAAGAAATTATCAGAGGATCAGAGACAGATTCTAACTAAAACTTAAGTTTATCATCAAATTGAAAATTAATGGAACTGCAGAGTGTCACATCCCTAGGACCCAATGGTTACCATCCACGGATATTAAAGGAGTTAGGAGAGCACACTACCGAGTTCCCTGGATCCAGGAGTTGTACCTCTGGATTGTTACACTGCTCTTAAAGAAAGGTGACAGCAGGACATGAGGGAATTACAGTAGTTAGCCTGACATCTGTGGTGGGGAAATTGTTGGAGTCTGTGATCAAGCTTAAGGTAACTGATCACCTCAAAAAATTTCAGTTAATCAGGGAGAGTCAGCATGGAATCACAAAGGAGAAGTCATGTCTGAAAATCTCATAGATTTTTTTGAAGAGGTGACCAAGGTGGTGGATGGAGGCTTTTGACAAAGTCCCACACAAGAGGCTGTTAACTAATGTGGAAGCCTGTGGATTTGAGGGTATATTACTGACATATTTGGGAAATTGGTTGAGTGAAAGGAAATAGGGTTGGAATCATATGTAAATATTCAAAATGGCAGGACGTGACTAGTGGTGACGAGCTGGGATCTGTGTTGCAGCTTCAATTATTCACAATATTCATTAACAAGCAGGATAATGGCATTAAAAAGTCAAATATCCAAATTTGCCAGCAACACAAAATTGGGCAGCTTTGTAGATAGCGTTGATGACAGCATAAAATTACAACAGGACATTAATAGATTAGGTGAATGGGCAAAGCTGTGGCAGATGAATTTTAATATAAGCAAGTGTGAGGTTATCCATTTCTGATTGAAAGCGGATAGATCAGGGTATGTTTTAGCAGTCACCATGTTAAATACAGTGATGTTCAATGAGATTTGAAGTTTCAGGTGCATAGCTCTTTAAAATGCCATGAACAGGTGCAGAAAATAATCAACAGGGCTAATGGAATGCTGGCCTTCATATCTAAAGGGCTTTAGTATAGGAATGTAGTCGATATGTTGCAGTTATGCAAAATCCTAGTTAGACCACGCTTAGAATACTATGAGCAGGTCAGGGCTTCCAAAAGGCCTTTGACAATGTGCCGCACAGCAGGCTGCTGAGTAAGATAAGGGCCCATGGTGTTAGGGGCAAGGTGCTAGCATGGATAGAAGATTGGCTGTCTGGCAGAAAGCAAAGAGTGGGGTTAAAAGGGTCTTTCTCAGGATGGCAGCTGGTGACTAGTGGTGTTCCGCAAGGTTGAGTGTTGGGACCACGACTTTTCACTTTATACATTAATGATCGAGATGAAGGAACTGTGGAAATTCTGGCTAAGTTTGCAGATGGTTCAAAGATAGGTGTAGGTACATGTAGTATTGAGGCAATGGAGAGGCTGCCGAAGGATTTAAACAGGTTAGAAGAGTGGGCAAAGAAGTGGCAGATGGAATAAAACATGGGAAAATGGAAGGTCATGCACTTTGGTAGGAAAAATAGAGGCATGGACTATTTTCTAAATGGTGAGAAAATTCAGAAATCTGAAGTGCAGAGGGACTTGGGAGTTCTAATCCAGGATTCTCTGCAGGTAACCTTACAGGTTGAGTCAGTAGTTAGGAAGGCAAATACAACGTTGGCATTTATTTTGAGAGGACTTGAATATAAAAGCAGGGGTGTACTCCTGAGGCTTTATAAAGCTCTGGTCAGACCACATTTAGAGTATTGTGAGCAATTTTGGGCCCCATACCTCAGGAAGGATGTACTGCCTTGGAGTGGATCCAGAGGAGGTTCACGTGAATGATCCCAGGAATGAATGGCTTAACACATGACAAACATTTAAGGGTTCTTGGTCTGTACTCGGTGGTGTTTAGAAGGATGAGGCGGGGGCTCTAATTGAAACTTACAGAATACTGAATGGTCTGGACAGAGTGGGCATTGGGAAGACATTTCCATTGGTAGGAGAGACTAGGACCCAAGGGCACAACCTTAGAGTAAAGGGAAGACCTTTTAGAACAGAGATAAGGACAAACTTCTTCAGCCAAAGAGTGCTGAATCTGTGGAATTCATTTCCACAGAAGGCTGTGGACGCCAGGTCATTGAGTATATTTAAGACGGATAGGTTCTTGATTGTCAAGAGGATCAAGGGTTACGGGGAGAAAGCGGACGAATGGGGTTGAGAAACTTATCAGCCATGATTGAATGGCGGAGCAGACTTGATGAGCCAAATGACTTAATTTCTGCTCCTATGTCTTATGGTCATCAACCTTAAGAAGGATATTTTGACCCTGAGGATCAGGGATGATACCTGTTATTCAGGAGTTAAGTTATGAGGAAAGATTAGACAAATTAGGCCTTTAATGTCTAGAATTTAGAAAGTTAAGGGATGATCTGACCGAGGCTTTCAGGATATTAATAGAAGGAAAGACGGGGTAGATAAAAATAAACTATTTCCACTGGTTGAAGATTCTAGAAGCAGGGAGCATAGTCTAAGAATTAGGACCAGGCTGTTCAGAAGAGATGTTAAAAAGCACTTCTACATACACAGAGTAGCGGAAGGTTTGGAATTCTCATTTTCAAATGGCAGTCGATGTTAATTCAGTTGTTAAATTGAAATCAGAGAGACAATTTTTTATTAAGCAAGGGTATCAAGGGATATGAGCCCAAGCCAGGCATAGGGAATTTGGTCACAGATCTGCCATGGTCTTATTGAATGGTGGAGCAGGCCTAAGGGGCTGAATGGCCTACCCATTCCTATGTTGAACCTGTAAATCTTTGCAGTGACCAAATTGTAATCCTAAAATGAGAAAAAAAGTCAAAATGGAAAAAAAATGTTTTGCATTCTTCTTGAAACTTTATTTTTCTTTTATAAGTATTCAGTCACCTTTTTAATAATATTAATTAGATGGCTAATATGTAACAAATTTGCTTCAATCACATTTCTGGTTGATTTTACGATGCTGCATTGCTTATTTAGACTCCAGAATATACATTTTTCAATAAACCTTGAGAATTGAAGCAAATTTAAAATTGTGGGTGGTTGACATTAGCTAACTAACATTGACAAACAAAGCAGGATTTTCACTTGTCTTTTCTAATCTTTTTTATAACATTGAGGCAATTAAGGCAGAAAATGGGATTAAGTTCCAACCTCCTGGAAACACATTGGATTTAAGAGATTCACGGCAGTGGAAATAAGTTGACAGGTTTTGAATGCAAATTTGGGGTATTTTAAATCTCTGTGCATGTGGCACCCATACTATAAGCACAAATTCTAAGTGGGTATTCTGAGTAGCTGGGTATCAATAAACAACACAAAGGTCACAAAAGGTTCACAGGAATACAAAAATCAATGTATTTTAGAATGTTGAAACTTTTTTTCCTTAATTTACTCCATATCGACTTGGGCACATCTTTGCTCATGAATTTTCCTTTTCCTAAATGATTTTTCTCTGTTGGCACCAGCGCATTTCACAATGGAAATCTGTCTATCTGATCTGTAAGAGGAAATAGGTGCCTGGTAGGTCAGGTTGCCCTGTGCCCACTTCGTGTGGCTGTCAGGCTGCTTCTGATAATTGCAAATTAGCTGGCACTGAAAATTTGGGTGTAAACAACTCAATTCAGTTTAAAACCCACTAATAGCACAAGTTACAACAGAAATTGATCAGTTTGTACACAAGAATTGGTGCTTGACTATTTCCATACCCCAGGATGTTGTAGTAAATGTTCAAAGAGCAGCAATTATGTGTGTTTGCAAAGAAATAGAATTTGAATTTAGATTTAGCTTGGATTCCTCTTAGCCAAAGCATAGAAATGCGCTGAATTGACAGCAGCTACATTATTTTTACTTTTTATTGTACTGGCAGGTATCCTGTAATTCTGTCCATTGAAAACCACTGCAGCATTCAGCAACAACAGAAGATCACCCAATATTTAAAAGACATCCTCGGTGACAAACTCGACTTGTCCTCTGTTGGTACTCACGACAACGACCAATTTCCCACTCCCAAGCATCTGAAGGGAAAAATTCTTATAAAGGTAATGGTTCCAAGACTTTTTCAAAATTTGTGATTTTGTTTATCACAGTGAGGCTTCCTGTTGTGTTGGGGTTAATGTTTTGGATTTAATTTGAAATGGAGTTCGCCTAGTTTAGAAACTCCTCCCCTAGAAAGGAGTTACTAGTACAGAGAGAGAGCTGAACTTTGTTACTTGCCATTCTCCATGACAGCCAGAAACTAAAAAAAAAGTATTTGAGTAGAATTTGTCCCAAGATTAGGTGGAAATGTGTATTGTTTCTACAGACAGGTGGTTTGTAGGTCTTCTGTTCTTCTGTATGCATTTTACAGGCAACCATTGATTAAGTGGCTATCGCTGTTCTGCTATCCTATTCCTGGTGGCAGCCCACATTTGGCAGCTGTAAGGCCAATCAGAACAAAAATGCCCACAGCCAGGAAGCTTCAGATATGACAGGCAGTGGGTGCACGCTGACCATGGCTAATGGCCTACCAATCCAGCCTACCATTTGAAAAAGATTGGAGGAAAGCCTTGAGCTGGCTGTTCACGGTTTCACTGAATCAAAGCACTTTCCAGCTCTTGGCTAGCAGAGAAGCATGGGTGAGACATGAGAGCAAAGGTGGAGAAAGGACATATGGAAGTGCAGACTCTGCTGAAAGCACAACTTCTGACCCCTTGCCCACCTGATGAGAGCCCTATGTGTTGCCTTCTGTCTTGATGGTGAGTCTACCCGTATGCAAGTGCAATTGGCAGGCTACTCAGGGCTCCAAACCACAGAGGATGTCTCCCAAGGCATTTAAGCTGTCCAGCAGTGTAACAACAGTCTTTCTCCAGGTAGGCTGAAGCCACTGCTGTTGCACCAAGTAGGAGTTATAGGAAACATAGAGAAAAGATCTGTAGTTGCACTAAGGTATTCGCTTAATGCTGTACAACATTGTAATTCTTTTGTTCATTGTTTATCAACTCCACTATTGCTATCTATGTTGTAAGAAATGGTATGACCAGAATAAAAATAGAGCGATAGATATCTGTGCAAGGGACTGCTTTGTACTGAGGACTGAAGGACAGTGTGGGTTCAGAATTAATGTGCCACACAGTTGCACTGCCTTACACTAGCTGAAACATGCCTGAATCAGTCCATCTCGGGCATCTGGCATTTAATTTAGCAGCAGCAGGTGCCTTTACATGAGGCTGTTCCTTCAAAGTTGCAGAGTAGTGATCGTTCTCCTCTTCTTGGAGCTCAGTCCTCACTCCTTAGCAATGTTTGTACAAGATACGGCACCCCCTACTATTCTGGAAACCCTTGCTGGTATATCCTGAAGGAAGCTCCCCAGAACTGTGCAGATAAATTAGCTGCATCCTCAGCATCCCGATGGCTTGCTCAATGTCATTTCTTCCTGTTCACACAGCTTTGGTTGTGACTTTGCTGGGTGTCAGCGATAGGATTCCTTACAAGTGTCATCAGCCACAAACTTATAGTGGAGCCCTTCTACCTGAGGAGCCATCCTCCAGTTCTTTCTGGAGGTGTACAAGCATAAACATGGCAGCTTTGACTGACACAGGATGAATGCATTAGAGTAGATTCTTAGGTGTCTTGCACAGACATGGATCATGATCTTTCAGTTATTGCATCCAAGCTGATCATTAATGGATTAGTATCTTTTCGCTTGATGAATACTACTGGGTGATCTGAGAGTACCTTGATTGCCATATAGAAAACAAAAATGCTGGAAATCTGCAGGTCAGAAAGCACCTATGGAGAGAGAACAAGCTAACATTTCAAGTCTAGACAACTCAGAGCTCCAGTGAAGAGCCATCCAGACTCGAAACATTAACTTGCTCTCTCTCCACAGATACTGCCTGACCCGCTGTGATTTCCAACATCTATTGTTTTCAGTACAGATTCCAGCATCTGCTGAAATTTGCTCCTCCTTGACTGCCACATATGCATTCCAGACTATTCCATTCATTGTATCTATGGAAGTCCAAAAGTCCTCTCGTTCTCTCTGGCATCATCAGTGACACAAAGCACATAAGTCTCAGCCTTGGCAAGCATATTTACCACCACCTAACTCTGCATCTGTGGGCAGAATATTATGAGACTGTACAGATATCCCCTGGAATGAGTTGCAAATGAAGAAGTTCTGCTGTGGTGACCCTGCAATGTGTTTGACCATTTAGAATTCCATTTAGAAACAGCTTTCCTTCCAGGGGCTGCAAATGTCAGCAACCACCGTATTGAAAAGTCTGATGCTCCTGAGGCAATGGTTTCAGTCAGCTAAACGTCTGCCTCCAAACAGAATGTTGCACTATCACTTCCTGTGAACTGGAGCTTTGTACTCATCTGCTCTGTCCTGAAGAACAGCACGTGGTTGAGAAGAGGGCTCCTGCTGATGTTGATCCTCCTGTTAGTCTTCACAGGTCCTAGGAATAAGACCACAAAGTATACAAACAGGAGTAGGCTGTTCACCCCCTCAAACCTTCTCCACCATTCAATAGGATCATAGTTGATCTGACAGTCCTCACATCCACTTTCCTGTGTTTTCCCTGTAATCCTTGATTTCCCTACTGATCAAGAAAATATCTATCTCAGCCTTAAATATACAAAAGCACTCTGTCCCCACAGCTCTCCGTGGCAAGAAGTTCCAAAGGTACTCAACCTTCTGAGAGAAGAAATGCCTCCTCATCTCAGTCGTAAATTGGCATCCCTTTATTCTGAGAGTATGCCTACTGGTCCTAGACTCTCCCATGAAGGGAAACATCCTCTCAGCATTTACCTGTCAAGCCCCTTTATAATCCTCTATGTCTCAATGAAAGCTTTTCATTGTTCTAAACTCCAGTGAGTAGAGTCCCAACTTGTTTAGTCTTTGAACATAAGACAATCCCTCCATACATGGAATCATCCTAACAATATCTTAAATAAGGGGACCAAAATTGCTGATAATACTCCAGATGTCGTCTCACCAGCACCTTGTTCAGTTGTAATAAGACTTCCCTACTCTTATACTCCTTCCACCTTGAAATAAGGGCCATCATTCTGTTAGCCTTCCTAATTACCTGCTGCACTAGTTTTCAGTGTTTTGTGCAAAAGTACCCCCAAGTCCCTTTGAAGACCTTCTCTCATCAGCAATTCCCATGATGCTGTGAAAGTTGCCGGCACTGAAGTGCAGATTAAACTAGCAGAAATTGTTACCAATACATTTGAAATCATTTCCAAAGTTGTGAAAGCACATTCTTAGAACAGGTCCTATGAGCAAAAACCATTCACTTGGGCAAAGAAGCAGCTTGCTGTAATATTTTAGTACTTGACAGTTTTTTTTGTCCTCCATTCTCTCAGCCCTGTCAAATCTCCACTGTCCTCTCATATTGTTCAATGCGATGAGTTACAGAAATTCTGTGCCCTCAGTTAAAGGCAAAATTCAGAGTTAAAATTCCTCTTAATTAGCTTCTAACATGTCATACTCGATTTGCCTGTTTACAGGGGTTTTCCATATGTTAATAAATGCGCTTCGGTTAAACGCAGACATCAACAGGCTCCTGGAGCTTACTGAAGCCCTGGAAGTTTATGATCTTTTAATCAACCACTGACTCAGAAATCCACCCGACCTGGCAAGTTAAAGTCCAATCTAACATTTCATTTCAGATTGATAACCTCTCGTCGTACCAATGTTGAAATATCATTCGGGTGCCAGGCTGTGAAGGGAGCCAATAAGGTCCAGGCATCATACCTTAGGAAAAAAAATTATGCACGTGTTGCAAAAGCCTGGTTTTAGGGCTAAGACAGACTAAAAGAATAGTAGTTAGCCCACTCACTAGGACAGTGATACAAAATTCATTTTCTTTTTGGGTATATGAAAATTAATCAGAGTGAGATCACATAACATGCAAATTCTAACTCTCAATTCAGTTACTGCCTATAAAAGAAAGCAGGCAAATGATTTGTAATTGGCATGCTCCTGTGTTTCTCTATCTCCTTGAAAATGAATAGAATGCAATTTGACAGCTGACACAATAACAATTTTTAATTCATATCTCAAGAATATTTTCTCATTACATTGTATTGTGATTAAATAACAGGCAGAACAGACACACTACAACACATGCCAAAGCAAAAAAAAGTTTATAAAATACTCAGGAAATCCAAAGCTAGTGCAATACCTGAGCTCTTCTAAGTTATGTATTCAGACTAGACTGAAATTTAATTTCACATGAAGTCCATTGGATGTGACATGGAGCAGTTCTTGTGCCTTTTGGAAGTTAGTTCGGAAACCAAAATTCATGCTATGTTGATACTTTTGCAACAATGTGGACCCAAAGCCATTTCACAATCTCGCCAAAGTTACAGTGTAATTCCAGTCCTGAGTCTTGTTGGCATAGTGGACTTGAAAATATTCAAACGAAGTAATTATTGCTTCCATTGCACTATCTGTTAAGTTGTCAGGACTTTACAGGTAGATTTGTGCTTTCCCTTGAGTAGAGTATACATTTCCTTAAAGTACTACAAAGTCTGTCTTTTGTAATACAAATAAAACATTCTAAACACTGTCTATCTGACAAATTTAGTCTCGATAATTTCAACAAACCAAAATTAGGCTTGATAAAGGGCGGCATGGTGACTCAGTGGTTAGCACAGCTGCCTCACAGTGCCGGGGACCTGGGTTTGATTCCACCCTCTGACAATTATCTGTGTGGTGTTTGCACATTCTCCACGTGTCTGTGTGGGTTTCCTCCAGGTGCTCCGGTTTCCTCCCACAGTCCAAAGATGTACAGGTTAGGTGAATTGGCTATGCTAAATTGCCCGTAGTGTTCAGGGATGTGTAGATTAGGTGGGTTACAGGGGGATGGGTCTGGGTGGGTTGCTGTGAAGTTCGGTGGGGACTTGTTGGGCCGAAGAGCCTGTTTCCACACTGTAGGGATTCTACAGAATGGGCTGAATAGTGTCCCTTGTGTATGATTAAAATTATGCAATACTGATTTGTTTCAGGGGAAGAAACTGCCTCCTGATCTTAGGACTGATGCAGAAGAAGGAGATGTTTCCGATGAAGATAGTGCTGATGAAATTGAAGAAGAATGCAAATTAAAACAAAACAATGTATGAGTTCAACTGATATCTTTCAAATTAAGTTCAAAATTTAACTTTGTTGAGAATATTTAAATACAATAGCTATTTTGCACAAACATGTTTCATGTGAAAAATTTGTGTAAAATCAGTTATACAAACTGCAATGCAATGATGACCCAGTCATGATGGAGGATAAAAATTAATTTACTGTAATGACTAAAGACAAACATTTAGCTTTGAAAAAAAAACTTCACGTACTATTTGTTGTCATTACATTTTCCCTTATGCTAAAAAAAGGCTATTAAAAATCCATTGTTTTAGTTGATTTAGTCACAAGCGTGTTTGTTGTTTGGGCCTTGTTACCTTGCATTTCAGGATTGATATGTCCAAGTGTTTGATATTGGTCTTATTTAAGTATGATTTAATTGAAATAATTTAACTTTGTTTCTAAGAGCATATCCTTAGAACAAGCAGTCTGTAATTATCCTTCAACATGCACAGACGGAAACTGTACTCTAAATGGCTTCAAATCATTACACTTAAATTTCTCAAAACAGGATAAATGAAATATTGAATATGTATACCTACCCTAATACATTAAATGATACTTGATCTATGACTTCCTCTCGAGAGTACATTTTAAATCTGGGGAATCTATCTGGCAAGTGAAAGGCTATGAAACTTGTGATATTGGCCAGAGCAGTTTGGAGGGTGCACCATCTTCAAGCAGAATTATATTACAATGTAATATGCAATGTATTGTAAAATAGAGAATTTATGACTACAGTCCAGAAGGGACACTATTCACCCCATTCTACCTTGCAACCTCACCTTTCTCCATACTAAATTATTTATTTTCATTTTCAAAGATGTATTCACTTTCCTCTTTATAATGCACAATTCGTTTGGCTTCCATTCTGTTTCAAGTAGAGCATTCTGTTTAAATAGCCTTTTGTTGTATACCTACATTCAGTATGGATCAATAGACAGATTTGTGTAATTTGTTGAATTGTATGACAAAGCCTTGACATTTAAGGCACTTTTAAAGAGGTTGGCATCATTACCGCTGGGTGTATTTATTATAACTTTTCAGTCAATAGATTTTGTGATGCCAAAATTTTCAGTTAGAATACCTTGAATGTGTATCTTTATTGCTACAAAATAGTAGACTGTTTTAAAAATAAACGTCCCTGATAATTGGAGTCCGATCATTGGACGGATTTTGAATCAGTAAAGGAATCAAAGGGTTATGGGGAAAAGGCAAGAAAGTGGAGTTGAGGATTGTTAGATCAGCCATGATCTCATTGAATGGCAGTCCAGATCTAATGGGCCAGATGATCTACTACTTACATTCTATGGTGGTGTATGCCTCCCAACTAATTTTTACTGGCTGCGCACCTTGTTCTGGCTGAGCAAAAACTCCCCTTAGCATTTCTGTTTTTAGATTTGTGCCTTGTGTTTGAGCAATTTAGCGACATTATTGACAAGATGTAACATAATAACAATATGTGACCCATGCAGGGTAACAGTACAAACTATCATCAAGTGGAATGTTTTATCAGGAAAAAGCTGGATTTCTTGCTGAAAGAGTCTCAGATCCAGGATAAAGAAGATCCAAACAGCTACACCGTCTGTGCACTTCTAAGAACAACACATAAAGGTCTAAATGTCAAGCTACAGCAGGTAACATTTGTCGTCTTATGTACCATTTTGTATTTTTCCTTGCTGTGGCATTTTGCCCTTCTACTGTGGTTTAACTTCAGTGAGGAAGGAGGGACAGAGGGTTTGGAATCAGCAATTCATTTAATTTTACCAAATTTGGATAGTTCATACATGGATAATTGCTTATAAGCCTCATAAGTTAAAAATGTTTTGAATAGATTTGTGCCTTTTGTAAAACAAAACTTGCCATTGCAACTTTTCATGTTCACTTGATGAATCTTCAGTAGGTCTGTACCAAATGCAACTTAATGGAATTACTTGTTCACCATTCTAAGAATTCCTTTTCAATCTGGTTTGAGTTGTAGATAGTAGCACAGATTTTGAAAATGTAGTATTCATTAAACTCTCAAATAGAAAATTAGTACTGTCATTTCACTTGCATTTTATATGAATACAGAACATTCATATCAAAGATTTTCTCCCTTGTAGATGTGTTGCCATTTTCAATCAAGTTAAATTTTGAGTTATGGTATTGTTCAAATTGGATGAAAATTTAGCAACTTGACAAAGTCTAAACTTACATCAATAATTTGTTCCACAAACTGAGTTGCCACAAAAAATCTTTATATTGGTGGTGATAGCTCTCAGGTAGGATTAATAGGATTAGATGTTGTACTAATCTAATGACTGGTTATGTTGGAAAGGAAAATATGATGGGCAGTTCTTCCAAACATGTGTTTGCACATTCTCTCCATGCCTGTGTGGGTTTCCTCCGGGTGCTCCGGTTTCCTCCCACAGTCCAAAGATGTGCAGGCTAGGTGGATTGGCCATGCTAATTTGCCTGTAGTGTTCAGGAATGTGTAGATTAGGTGGGTTATAGGGGGATGGGTCTGGGTGGGATGCTCTGAGGGTCGGTGTGGACTTGTTGGGCCGAAGGGCCTGTTTCCACACTCTAAAAAATATCTAAGGAAATGTAGGATTATATTTCATAAGAATTTTTGGATCATAATGCTAGTATACATTGGGACCATTTTCTGCTCTTGTACTTGTGTGAGTGTGAGAGAGGGAGACAGCTGCAAATCTATGTTGCTGTTCATAGCAACTGCTCAATCCCTGAGTAATATAGAAACATAGAACATGGTAGCAGGAGGAGACCATTCAGCTCTTCGAGCCTGTTTTGCCATTCATCACAATCTTGGCTGATCCCCCAACTCAATAGCCTAACCTGCTTTCTCCCAAAAACCTTCGATCCCATTTGCCCCAAGTGCTATATCTAGCCACCTCTTGAATATATTCAATGTTTTGGCATCAACTAATTCCACAGGCTGACCACTGTTTGGGTGAAGAAATGTCTCCTCATTTCCGTCTTAAATTGTCTACCCCAAATCCTCAGACATTCACCCCTGGTTCTGGACACACTCACCATGAGAACATCCTCCCTGTATCTACCCTGTCTAGTCCTGTTAGAATTTTATAAGTCTCTATGAGATCACCCCTCATTCGTCTGAACTCCAGCGAAAACAATCCTAACCTAGTCAATCTTTCCTCATACGTAAGTCCCGCCATCCCCGGAATCAGCCTGGTAAACCTTTGCCTCACTCCCTCGAGAGCAAGAGTATCCTTCCTCAGAAAAGGAGACCAAAACTGCACACAGTGTTCTAGGCGTGGCCTCACCAAGCCCTGTATAACTGCAACAACACATCCCTGCTCCTGTACTCGAAACCTCTCGCAAATAAAGCCAACATACCATTTGCCTTCTTTACTGCCTGCTGTACCTGCATGCTTACCTTTAGCGATTGGTACACAAGGACACCCAGGTTCCGCTGCACACTCCCCTCTCCCAATTTACAGCCATTCAGGTAGTAATCTGCCTCCTTGTTTTGCTTCCAAAGTGAATAACCTCACATTAATCCAAATTATACTGTGTCTGCCATTGATTTGCCCACTCACCCAACCTGTCCAGATCATGCTGAAGGATCTCTGCATCCTCGTCACAGATCACCCTCCTACCTAAGTTAGAATAATCTGCAAACTTTGAGATGATACATTTTGTTCCCTCACCCAAATCATTAATATATATTGTGAATATCTGGGGTCCCAGCACTGATCTCTGTAGCACCCCACTTGTTACTAACTGCCAATTTGAAAAGGAGACATTAATTCCTACTCTTTGTTTCCTGTCTGCCAACCAGTTTTCTATCCATCTCAATACACTTCATCCAATCCCATGCACTTTAATCTTGCACAATAATCTCTTCTGTGGGACTTTGTCAAATGCTTTCTGAAAGTCCAAATATACCACTTCGACTGGCTCCCCCTTGCCAACTCTACTAGTTACATCTTCATAGAATTCCAACAGATTTGTCAAGCATGATTTCCTCTTCTTAAATCCATGCTAACTCTGTCTGATCCTGCCACTGCTTTCTAAATGGTCTGCTATAAAGTCCTTGAGAATGGATTCAAGAATTTTCCCCACTAATGATGTTAGGCTTACTGGTGTATAGTTCCCTATTTTCTCTCTACCTCCCATTTAGTATATTGGAGTGACATTCGCTATCCTCCAATCTGCAGGGACTGTTCCACAGTCTATAGAATCCTGGAAGATGATCACAAATGCATTCATTATTTCGAGAGCCATTTCCTGAAGTACTCTGGGATGTAGATTATCAGGCTGTAGGGATTTATCTGCCTTCAATCCCATCAATTTTCCCAGCACCATTTCTCTACTAATATTGATCTCCCTCAATTCTTCCCTCTCACTAAATCTTGCATTCTTCAAAATTTCTGGTATCTGATTTGTGTCCTCTTTTATGAAGACAGAACCAATGTATTTATTCAATTGCTCAGCCATTTCTTTGTCCCCTGTTATACATTCCCCTGTTTCTGTCTGCAGGAGACCTACATTTGTCTTCACCAATCTCTTTCTCTTCACATACCTATAGAAACTCTTAGTGTCAGCCTATCTTCCCTGCAAGCTTACTTTCATAATGTATTTTCCCCTTCTTAATCAATCCTGTGGTCCTTCTTTGCTGAATTCTAAACTGCTCCCACTTCTCAGACTCCTTATGATTTTTCTTGGCCAATCTGTATGCTTCTTCCTTGGATCGGATACTATCTCTAATTTCCTTTGTAAGCTATGGATTGGCCCTCTTACCCATTTTGCTTTTGTGCCAGACAGGAATAAACCGTTGTTACCGTTCCTTGAATGTTTGCCATTGCCTATCCACTGTCATTCCTTTAAGTAACTTTCTCCAATCTATCAAGGCCAACTCAAGCCTCATATCTTCATAGTTTCCGTTATGAAGATTCAGAACCCTAGCCTCTGAATCAACTACCTCACTCTCCACCTTGGTAAAAAATTCTATCATGTTATGATTGCTCAACCCCATGGGGTCTCGCACACTTAGATTGGCAATGATTCCCTTTTCATTACACAGGACCCAGTTTAAGATGGCCTGCTGTCCAGTTGGTTCCTCCATATATTGGTCAAGAAAACTTCTGTATACACTCCAGGAATTCCGCCTGTCCGGCATTGTGGCTAATTTGATTTGCCCAATCTATGTGCAGATTAAAATCACCCATGATCACTGATATTCTCTTATCACAGGCATCTCTAATTTCCTGTTTAATGCCATTCCCAACATCATTGCAGTTTGGGGGTCTATATATGACACCCACTAATGGTTTTTGCCCCTCGGTATTTCTGAAGTCTATCCAAACAGACTCCACATTGTCAAAGCTAATATCCTTTCTCACTATTGTGTTAATTTCCCCTTTAGCCACTCCTTTTTGCTTTTTCTTTTCCTTTTTGCCTGTCCTTCCTAAGTACTGAATACCCTGGGACATTCAGTCCCCATCCCTGGTCACCCTGCAGCCATGTCTCCGTAATCCCAATTATATCGTACCCGTTTATATCTATCTGCAAAATTAGTTCATCCACTTTATTGCAAATGCTCCACACATTAAGGCACAAAGCCTTTAAGCTTGTCTTTTTAACATTGTTTGTCTCACTCTTATCTTTCTTATTGTAAGCAGGATAGAACCAAGCAGTTAAGTACTCTATTCAACAAAATGATTGTTGACATTCCACAAGAAGAGCTGCTAGGTGGTTGGCTGGATAATTCAAACCCGGTGTGGGTGTGTGAGAGGAGAAGACATGGAAGAAAACCTTATATTTTCAGGTTACAAGAAGGAATTGAGGTTTATAATTTGCATAGGTTGAAGAATGTAATGAAGAAAAGGTGTTTGCTTTGCCAGTGATTATTAATCTGCTTTCCTCCCATCTATGTACTGGTTTCCTTTGTAAACTTTTCTTTGACCTTGTTTTCTTTGGTTAATGAAGGATAGCTATTGACAAAGAGGGTGCTGCTGTGCTAACATGTCAACTTGGTCAGGCATATGTACCTTTGTTTCATCTGTCACGTTATCAGAATGAGAGATTTGTTTCATTTTTAATTTAAAATTAGGTTGCTTACAAGACAACCTTTTCACACTGCCCTTTTGTTCTCTGGTTTTCAATGATACAGAATCGGAATCCTGCCATAACCCAAAAAATGTTAGTGCTTCACAGGTAACCAGAGCCCCTAATTTGTTGCAGCTGACCTTCTTCTGGTCCCCAAATCTCCCAGTAGTGCCTGAGAGACATTTAAATGTGGCCTTGAAATCAAAGGAATGGCTCATTGGATGAGTTATATATATGAGAAAGCTAATCTAATTCTACCAGCTCCTAGCTCCTTGCTAAAGTTTAAAGTTCTGGGTAACTCCAGTTTTCCAATGTCAAACCTTCATTAAAAAGATCACCTGGAAAGTTCAGGCTATCAATCACTGTTTTGTCAACTAGCTAGTCTTTGTACCAAACCCAAGTATCCAGTTCGGTTTGGAACGCTACTTTATCAGTTGTGTGTTTGACATTTGGTGGGGTCACTTTGTAATAGCAAAATGTTAGCTCATGTATGTTTTTTGTGGAAGAAGGATTAATGGAAGAAATTAATCCAGAGAAAAGAGATTTCAACATTTCTATTTTATTTTTATCTAATAAAGAAAACAATTTGTGTAACACTTACTGAATTATTTTTCAAGCTCTTTTCATTAATTTAATACATAAATCTATTGAGTTTAGTTTCTTACAGTACAAACTGCTTCTTACATACTTGGAAAATTGAAAACTGTCAGGCATGTGGCATCAACCAATCCAATGTTGAGTATATTACTCATATGCTTCCTCTAAATCATAATCTTAAAAGAACTTTCCACTACAGTGGAGAGATTCTCAAATCTCCACATAGTGTTCCAGTAGCCCCTGAGAGTAAAATTGTCAAATTAAAGGTGGTTTTGCATTATCTACTCTGGTTGCTTGAACTGAAGCTTTTTTTGAAAGATATTTAAATTAGCTAACAGTGTGGACTAATTTAAAATTAAACCTCTGAGGTATAAAGGGCACTTTAGTATCCGACCAAATTAGCACAATGGAAGTTCAAGTAGCTCTTTCTTTCTCAGGCATACTATTTTTGTACACAGCCTTTCATAATGTTATATTCCCTGATTAAAAAGCTAGGTAAGAGTGATGGTACTCCTGAGTTTCCCGCTCATCATTAGTGATATATATGAGCGTGCCCCAAATGATTTGCCTGTGTGACTCAAATTGAAATATGTAGAATGATGTGATTACAGACCAACATTCAAGTATTGAAAGACAGGCAGCAGTTGTAACTTTTTGTTAAAGAGGTCTAAAGCCACTAAACATGACTAAGAAAGATAATTTCTTTTCACTGTAATAATTGAATCATAATCAGTAGTAAGGTTGTGTTGAGGACAGTGCTTTTTTTAAACAACGCTTAATAATTTTACAGAGTACCGTATGGCAAATACCCAAATTCTTTGTTTTACGTTATAAATCTGAATGTTTTAAATTTCCTGTCTTGCCCCTCCAGAAATTAGAGGTTGAAGGAAACATTAAAGAAAGCGAAAACAAAGCACATAACCGTTCATTTATCAGTAGCTTTTCCAAACGTAAGGTAGGATTTTCTAATTTTAATCTATTGATACTATACGTTAGAGCTTTTATTTAAAATATTAAGTAAACAATAGAAATATGCAATTCTTTTGTTCACTGCAGATGATAGTTCAATTATTTAAGCTTATCAAATGTATGTAATTTAGGAACAACAGCTCACAGTCCACGTAACATGTTGTGTTAATGTACTGAATATGAATTTTCATTTGTTATCAAAGAAAAGTGGAAAACCCAAAGCAAAATTGTACAACATAAGTGATGAGGATCAGCAGGATTCTACAGGGAAAGAAACTGGGCAGGCTCACAGGTAAGAGACATTAGGATTCTCTAGTTCTCTAGAAGTATTTCATGAAAAATTGATATTTATAAATGTTTCATAGACTTGACTTCCTTTGGAAAAAAAATCTACTGGCAACAAAATTGGATCCATTAGGCTTAGTTTAGGGCTGTACCATTCTGTCATGGATGACAGCAGTCTGGGCATGCTGGAAACTATAGGGGCACTGGTGGCCAGGGCCTAGGTCAAGGGGTACATCATAGCCCAGTAGCTAGGTCCAGGGCTCTAGCCATGCATGGGTCAGGGTGGGAATAAGGTCCTGGACAAAGAGCAATTTAGGCGCCTGTGATTTTATTTTTGGCCCTCTTGGTGGCTGCATAAATGCTGTCATCCCAAGAGAGGATACCAGGAAAACAAAATACATATTAAGTAATTGTGGTGCAGCATTCTGTTCCATTTCAAGTATAACCCCAAGCTTCCTGCAAGTCACCATTTCTAATTTCCATCCTACTCCTAGTCTAATCTGTCTTTAGCCTGAACAGCACCTCATCTTTCAAAAGATGTTTCTTCCACATTAGCATTAACTTAACAACATCAGATCTTAATTGCAGCTTCTATTTTCTCTAGAAACAAGTGCTGGTAATGTTGGAGAGGTATGTTGGTGTTTCTGATGATAAGGACTAGAAACATGAGTGATGAGTGACCTCCACACAACTAATCAGTCGGTCTACACCCTTGATGTTGACCTGTTCTTTGTTTCTTTATCTAGTTTCCTAGACCACTGGAGTCTATTCTCCCATTTGATTTTTCATACTTTCTTTGTTGCCTAAGCCCCTCAGACATGCACAAACTGTCTCTATCCCTTGTTTATTTGGTTTCAGTTATTATGCCTCCTTTTGTCTTTCTCAGATATCACTTCTTCCATTTTACTTCCACTTTTCTGTTCAAGGACCACATTCACAGGTCATTCTATATTTTACTGTGTTTCACACCCCATCTCATTTTCTCTTCCCTTTAGTTTGTTCCCTTTTATGTGATGTACAGCTATAATATCTTCCAGCCCTGAGAGAGTGTTAGATCTGAAGTATTGATGAATTGTCACAGACATTGCCAGATCTGAGTGTTTCCAACATATTCTGCTTTAGTTTAAACTTCAGAAAGAATCTGTGCCCACCCATTTTTTATAGAAAGGAAATTTTAGAACTAATTTTTACATGAAATGTTTTTGACATCACTTTGGAATGATATCTATGGCAACTTTACAAAAGCCTCTTCGAAGAACAAAACTTAATTCAGTTATAAATAGAATTATTCTGATTGTAAGTTACTCTTTCCTTCAGACTAATAATGAATAAGTTGATGCAGTTAAACCGCCTTTCAAACCATTGGTAAATTCTCATTGTGTTTTTTCCATAGGCTGGGTTACCACAGAAAAACAGTGAAACTCTACCGTGGTCTTTCTGATCTGGTTATATACACCACCTCTGTCACTTCTCTGGATCTTCTAGGGAAAGGTAAGGAGTATCTGTAAGAGTACTAAAACTAAATATGCATTAATTAATTGAAAAATGTGAATGAAAGAGCTGTACAATCCAGTTCAGACAATAATAAAATTTCGCTTGAATATTTCAAAATCTGGATTTGGGGGGAAAAAAACTAACACTGATTAAAGTGATTCCTCAATTACACCATTGCTAAAGCATTTATTAATTTAACTAATGATCTATGATTAACAACTGCTGTGGCTTGTCACATGAGTTCAAGCTTGTCATGAGCTCAAGATCGACTGGAATATTTTTGCAGCAGTGAAAGTAGGTCACAAAGATTTTTAAAATTCATTCAAGGGAATGTGCGCACTACTGCTGAGGCCAACATTTATTACCCATGTGTAATTGTCCTTGAGAAGGTGATGATGAGTATCTTTCTTGAACTGCTGTGATGTGGTGTAGGTACACGCACAGCACTGTCAGGCTGAGTTTCAGGATCTTGCCCCAACTGTGGTGAAACAATGACAATATAGTTTCAGTTCAAGGTGGTGTGTGATCTTGACAATTCTTTCACGAGGAATTATTTAATTAGGGGCATTTAAGAAAAAGTATTACCTGCTTTCCTCATAATTTTTTCCTGTCCCCTACTTCGGTTAAAGTGATACATTTTATTGTGGTAATGTCTTGAGCACACTTTCCAGTACTTTATCCAAGTAATTATCATCAGTTGTCCCTTACTTGAGGATGACTTCCACTTAGAGTTGCATATTTTTACTATGGATCTTCATGCGACTGAACACGTCGATTCATGACCACAGAGCTTTGGGCACAAGAGTCAGGATGTCTCGTCAAGTTGTGAGATTCAGAGAACAGATTTTAAGACCTTTCCTTCTTTGCCTTCATTCTGTGTCATTGGAATCAAAGCATGATGCAGCATGATTGGCGTTTTGTTGCCAAGCTATTACCATTTTGAACAATTTGTAGCAAACGCATCAGTAATGTCAGTGCTGTTGTGGACAAAGTCAGAAGTCACATGACACCAGTTTATAGTCCAACAGGTTTATTTGAAATCACATGCTTTTGGAGTGTTGGTCCTTTGTCAGGTGACTTCATGAGACAAAGGACCAGCGCTCTGAAAGCTTGTGATTTAAATAAACCTGTTGGACTATAACCTGGTATCATGTGACTTCTGACTTTGTCCACCCCAGTTCAACACCAGCTCCTTCACATCAATGCTGTTGAGCTTCAAGGAGAGCACCTTTTTAGAGTTTTCTTTGTCCTCCCCTGAAATGCTGGCTGGTTCAGAGTTGAGAAAACCAGATCAAGCAATGAAAAGCTTTTCAGCCATCTGGACACAGTATCCATTGTCCACCGCCATTAGTTTTGTAGGGAATTTGCCTGAATGCTATAGAGCTGGCTTCAAATGAATACTATAGTTTGTGTCCTTGAAGCCAGAGAATGCTGGCATTAAGACTGTACTCCAGTTGAATCCTGAGAATACAGTGGAGACGTTGCTGATGGAATTTCTCTAGCCATCTTATGTGTCATTGATAGTAACGTCACCATAGTTTCAGAGGACCATAGGGCTGCTCTCGCATTAGAGTGAGGAGAGGGATGAGATGGAGAAGGTGGAACCTTCTTGGTGGCATCAGCTGGTACAGGAATTAAACCTACGTTGTTGGCATCATTTTGCATTGCAAACTAACTGAGCTAACTGACCGTCTCACACACATCTCAGTCTGACAGCAGTACAGAAGTGTGAGCAGGACAGCTGGTCTATACGTGGGGACTTTTGTTGACTTGTGAAAGTTTTTGTTTTCAAATACTTATTAACGTAGTTTGTAGAAGGCTGAGCTAGCGCAAATGATCTGGTGTTGGATCACCTCACCAGTTTGGGGGCCTTTGCGAAAGGTCACTATCAATATTTGTGATGTGTTCAACACATTTCAAAATGTCGCCTTCAGTAAATATGAGAAGTGGAATATTTGACCAGGCCAGGGTTGATATGAGTTTCATTTTGGCAGCATTCAGAGACAGGCTGAGTATCTTGTATGCAGTGTTGAAGAGATCAAGAGTGGCTTGCAAATCCAGTGCAGAGTGGGGAAAGACACTGCAATCACCTGTTTACTGTACATCATGTATGTATATACTGGTTGGTTTAGTTTTTGCACAGAGGTAACTAAAGGTAAATGATCTTACATCTAGGTGACATTTCATACTCTCAGCAGATGGTAATTGATCTTGGATGAGGCGAATAATCGCTGTCAGCTAGATTGTAAGTTGTATGGAGGTTACCACTCAATCTTGCTTGACACCAATCTGGATTTTGAAAGTGTCTCTGATTCAAGAAGTTGCAGTCATATCTTCATGAAGCATTTGCAGGATTGTGATGCAGTTATTTGGTGTCAGAGCTCTGGACCACAATCCATAGAGCTTCATATTATATTGAATCAAATGCCTTGACAGATCAATGAATACAATGAAGAGTTCCTTGTGTTGTTCTCAATATTTTCTTTGATTTGTGTCATTCATTCACATGGAATGTCTGAATCCATAGTGTATCTTTGCATGGATTTCCTTAACTACAGGATGTAGGTAATTCAGGAGACTGCATGTCAGGATTTTCTCTAACCTGGACAACAAGGAAGTACTTGGATAGTTTCCACAGTATCATTCATTCCCCTTCTGGAAGTTGGTTTCATTTGTTGCATTCCTGATGTCAAAAGGATAGTATTTACTTCTTGCAAGGATGATGACATGGAGCCTTGATGAGAGCAAAAACCAGGAAGCTTTGAAGAACTCTGCTCTCAGCTTGAATACCATCAGGGCTGCAGTTTTTAGTTTTTCATTTATTTGATTGCTTGTTGCAGCTGTCCCATTACTGGAGATCCACCCATGGTTTTACAACAGGGTACTGGGGGATAGTCTGCAGACTGTCAGCAGTTACTGTCGATTCACAACTAAGGAGTAGCTGTAAATGTGCTTTCTTGATCGATACCATTGCCTTCCTTCAGAAGAGAGATACCATCCTGCAAGTCAATAGGATTATATCCAATTACTTTAATGCATAATTGATCCTGGAGGCTTCAAAAAGGACTGAATGTCATGATAATCAGATTTCTCAGACATTCTGTTCCTACCACTTATCTTTTTTGTTGCTGATTTTGTTTTGGTGTCAGCTTTGACCTGTTGAATTGTTGCCTGCTTGCCTTGTTATTGAAGCTACTTGTTCCAAGATATTCCTGTAGTGTTTTTTCAAATCAGTCCTGAGGATAATAATACTTAAATCTAATGGTCTAGACACGAATGTCTAACACAGCTGACTTTACTTCATCCACTATTCTGAAGATGAGTTAGATCTGTGAAGATTTTCAAATTATTTATTATCTGCTTTTGGAATTTATCTCTTTATTCAGCCTGCCTTGAGGTGAGACATTGATCTGCTCCCTATTGAACATTTTATCCTTATGATGTTTTGGTAGATATTCGTTACTGATCAAACAGGTCAATGGTCTGTTCAGGCATCAGTCCCCAATTTGGATCGAGTGATACAGATATAACATTGATCTTTGCCTCAAATAGTGGCATATTCCAGGACGTACCAATGCCTCGATTTGGGATGCCTCTATGTGTTTTTGTATTAGTTCTTCAGGGGAAACAGTGTTTATTATAATGAGGTCATGCTGCGCACACTTTGCCCTCAGAAGGACACCATTTCTCTTTCTTTTCCCACCCTGCTTTTCCTAATCGTTTCTCACTAGACATCAGAGTTAAGGTCAACCCTGGCATTAAGATTCTCCACAAGGGTGATGATTTCTTCTTTTGGGATGGCAACCAGTACTTCAAGGTTGGAATAAAACTCTTCTTTAACATCTTCACGTTAGTCAAGAGTTGGGATATGGCACTGATGACCGTGCCATACTGATTTCACCTGAGCTGGAAGGGTAGGGTTACGAGTCTTTTCTTGGGGATTGGAAGTGCATCCAATCTCCTATTCCAGATGGTAAAACCAACTCCATACATACAAGTGTCACTGTTAGCATTGCATTTCTAGAAGAATGTTAATCCCCTACTTGTTCCTCTTCCCAGGAAGATGACACACATTGAGGGCAGTGATATGAATTTAGAACCTTGATAGTTCGTGTGATATAATTGCAGTTCTTTCTCCTGGATCATCATTCTGAGATTATCCGTGAGTGTTCAAATATTCCAAATTGCAAAGCTTCAAGTTTCCTTTCCTTCACCATGAAGATGGTGATTCTGTTGCATGTGTCTGGAGAAAATAAGGCATCGTGAAGAGGGCTCATCAGTCACAGATCCTGCTGCTCAAAAAGACCTCTGTTCAAATACAGGTGTCCAACATCTTCATACATCTGTTTTCTTTCGTACATAGGATGTAGGCATCACTGGCTAGAACAGCACTCATTGTACATTCTTTTGTTTTTTAGAAGTTGGTGGTGAGCTGCTATTTCGAACTGTTGGAGTCCTTAGGTGTAGGAACTCCCATGGTACTATTGGAAAGGAAGTTCCGGGATTTTACCCTAGAGTCAACAGAGAAATTCCGATATACTTCAATTCACACACACCATCCTGACTTCGGAGAGGCATTTGCTGATGGTGGTATTTCCATACAATTGATTCCGTTGACCTTATGGATGGTAGAGATCACAGGTTTGGATGGTATTGTCAATGCAGGTTTTGCTGGTAGACAGTTCTGTCACAGCATGACAGTGGGGAAGGAAGAGAATGCTGAAGGTGGTGGATAGGGGTCCAATAAAGGAGACGGCTCCATCTTGGATGGTGTTGAGCTTCATGAATATTGTTGGAGCTGTGTACATCTAGGCACATGGAGAGTCTTCCATCACAGTCCTAATTTGTGCCTTGTAGATGAGGCACCAAGCGGTGAGGTGCTATAATAAGCCTTTGCAGTATCCAGCTGTTTCTTGATATCATGTGGAATGTTTCTTGAAATTGTGTAGAATAAACCAACTTAGTTAAAGACTGACATCTGTGAAGCTGGGACCTCAGGACACAAAGCTGGAATAGGATGTAAATGCTTCAGCTTTGTCTTTGGTATTGATGTTTTGGGCTCCCCCGTCATTGAGGATGTGGATGTTTGTGGAGCCTCCACCTCCCTATCAGTTGTTTAATTGTTGGCCATCATTCAGGACTTGATATGACAGCACAGCTAAGATCTGACCTTCTGGTTAAGGGATCACTTACCCATATCTATTGAATGCTGCATCCACTGTTATAGCTTCACTAGGTTGATACCTCATTTTTAGGTATGTCTGGTGCTGGTCCTGACAGGCCTTCCTACACTCTTCCTTGAACAAGGATTAGTCTCCGAGATTGACGGTAATGGTGGAGTGGGGGATATACTGAACCATGCGGTTACAGATTGTGATTGAATACATTTCTGCTGCTACTCTTTGTCCACAGTGCTTCATGGATGTCCAGTTTTGAATTGCTAAGTCTGTTCAAAGTCGTCTCAATTAGCACGATGGTCATGTCATGCCACGCAGGGGATTCTCAATATGAAGACAGAACTTTGTCTCCAGAATGACTATGCAGTGGTCACTCTTACCAATACTTTTGTGGACAGGATCATCTGTGTAAAGTAGATTTGTGAAGATTAAGGCCAAGATTTTTCCTCCTTGTTGGTTCCCTCACCACCTGTTGCAGACCAAGTCTAGCAGCTATGTCCTATAGAACTCAGGCAGTTTGGTCAGTAATGGTGCTACTGAGTCACTTCTGATGACAGATATTGAGCATCCCCATCCAGAATGCATTCTATGCCTCAGTGCTTTCTCCGAATTATGTTTGACATGAAAAACTCCTTCCCAAAAGTGTACCAGCGTGCCATCACCCCTTGTTGGTTTGACCTACCATTGGGACAAGATATTCCCAGGTAGTATCTTGGATATTGTCTGTAAGCTATGATTCCATGATTATGAATATTTCAGGCTATTGCTTGATTAGTCTGTGAGACACCTCTCCCTATTTTGGCACAAGTCATTGATAAAGAGAACTTTGTAGGGTCAACAGAGCAGCATTTTTTGGGGTAACAAGCTGCAGAGCTGGATGAACACAGCAGGTCAAGCAGCATCAGAGGAGCAGGAAGGCTGACGTTTCGGGCCTAGACCTTTTTTGGGGTTTTTTTCCAGTGCCTACGTCAATGGTGAGTGGTTTGTTCAGTTTCATTCCACTTCTTAGGCTTTACAATAGTTTGATACAACTGAGTAGCTTGCTAAGCCATTTCAGAGGGTGGGTAAGAGTCAACTATATTGCTATGGTTCTGGAGTCACAATAGGCCAACCAGGTAAGGATGGCAGATTTCCTTCCCCTCATGTGTGATCCTGCCCTCGTATAACATTTATACATAAATTCTTGGCTTTTAAATTCAGTACAGCTTGCAATATTTAAATGACCATGGTTGTTGATACCTTAGTTTCTCGTTGGATTTATTCCTGGTTAATATTCCAAATCTGCTTAAACAGGTCCGGCTGAGAAAGTTTTGTCTTTAAGTGAGACTCAAGCCAACCAACTTTTACATCAAAAGCCCGAATACCTCATCCATTTTAACCAAAAACAACTCACCTGCATCTACCCATCTGCCTGCAGAATAGACTCAAGCAATTTTAACCCACAAGAGTATTGGAACATTGGCTGTCAGATGGGTAAGCATGTTAGTGATTTTAAAATCAAATTTCTTTGAAGTGTAAGTTTAATTAATTTTATTTTGTTCTCTTTTCTGGTCTCACCATGCCACATACATTTCCAAATTCCAGTCACTGTAAATACATCTTATATGACCTGTTCTAGTAAACGCTTGACAACCTTCTGTCAGATTTTCTGCCTAATTAGATGTCAGTCAAAGAGTTTTGAAGTCTTTGCTCCTTAGATTCTTATCTATCATGTCTCTGTTGTGTGTCTGGAGTAATCTGTCCTATACTGAACTCATATTTATATACTTATAAGTATATTGGCAATGTACTTGTATAACTATAATTCAAATATTTCGAAATTGTGTTAGTAAGTTGCTATATTCTCTCATTGGCTTATTAAGTAAATTCATTTCTTGCAATTAAAAGCAAAATTGAAGCAGTTGCTATAATTAATTTATGGTACTAAATGTAAGAACATCAGACAAAATCATTCCAGTCTCTAAACAATGTGCACAGGCAATTCAGTTGGTAAAATGCAGAAGATTGGCTGACATTATGTCATGAAAGAAAAAGATCCAATTCTGCAACTAAGTTTTGAATGGCAAGACAGGAATCTCACTAGAGAGTGGTGAGATTCCAATTTCTATGTATCTTGCACAATAATAACCATCATCTCAGAGTATGTTCCATGGACAGTGAGCACCCACAACTCCCATCCATGGAGATTGGAGGTTATAAAGTCACAGAGTCATAGAGGTCAACAGCATGGAAAAAGCCCTTCAGCCCACCGAGTCTGAGCCAGTCAAAAACAGCCAGCTAACTATTCTAATCCCATTTTCCAGCATTTGGCTCATAGCCTTGTATGCCTTAGCATCACAAATGACTGTAAATATTTCTTCAATGTTAAAATGGTTTCTGCTTCTATCATTTTTACAGGCAGTGCGTTCCAGATTCTTAATATTATGGGTAAAAATCTTTTCCTCACATCCCCTCTAAACCTCCTGCCCATTACTTTAAATCTATGCCCCATGGTCATTGACCCCTGCATCAAGGGTAAAATTTCCTTCCTATCTACCCTATCTGTGGCCCCTCATAATTTTACACAACTCAATCATGTCACCCTTCAGTCTCCTCTGCTCAAGGAAAACAACTCCAGTCCTCTCTTCATAATAAAACTCTGTTGCCCAAGCAACATCCTAGTAAATCTCTGCACCTCTCTAGTGCAATCACCTCCCTCCTATAATGTGGGTTCCAGAATTGCACACCATACTCTAGCTGTGGCCTAACCAATGTAGGAGCAAATTACTGTAGATGCTGAAATCTGAACTGTAAATAAATGCTGGAGATCACAGCGGGTCAGGCAGCATTCATGGAGCTGCTTTCACTCCGTGAGAGCATCTGTTGCCTGACCTGCTGTGATCTCCAGCATTTTTTGTTTACAGGCCTAACCAATGTTTTATACAATTCTAGCATAATCTCCCTGTGCTTAAACTCTTTGCCTCCAGCTAATAAAGACAGATATCCCATTTGCCTTCTTAATTACTCTATCGGAAGAATGGTCACTGGACTTGAAAATTAACCTTGTTTTCTTTTCACAGATGCTACCAGATGTGCTGAGTTTCTCCAGCAATTTCTGTTTTTGTTTCAGATTTCCAGCATGCGTAGTTCTTTGCTTTATTATAACCATTTTATCTACCTGTCCCTCTATCTAAAGAGTCCGGTAAACATGCACAGCAAGGTTCCTCTGATCCTCAGTGCTTCTGTGTGACCTCCCATTCCCTGACTTTATTTGTCCTGGTATGTGTTCTCAGTTGGCATCAAACATGTAACAATGTCACCACATCATGATGGTACATCTCTGACCCACTTGTAGTACAGTTCTGCATTTCAGTGGTGCACTTTGGGGTGAATTGGTACCTTCCATTGTAATGTTGCTGCCAGGACACTTTGTGCATGGAGGGACAGGCACCCTAATCATGCATTTGACCAGGGAGCATGCCAGGGCTCCTTGCTTTCTGTTTTAGCCCCCACTCACTTTATGCCTACTTGGAAGCTCCCAGCATCTCTGCTTGCCTTGCTTTGCCTTGCCTTTTTGTGCTTTCGGCCCCTCAGCCTTAACTTAAAGGCTTATTGTATTTCAGTCTTGCTTTGGTTATTAGCACAGAGACAAAGCCAGACAGCTTATCTTGTGTCAGCAGTGATCAGTCAAAGACATGGACATGTTGCCATATGGTCCTGTACTATGTCAATGTTACAACTGCACCATGTTCCAGCAGCATGAATGGAAAAACACACATGCTTCAACCTCCTGGCAATGTCTCAGTGTAAGGGCAGGAATATTTGGCCAAGTCAAAGGAGACATCCTTCAGTCAGGGATTCCTGGTACAATAAGTCAGGGCAGGGTTGAAAATCAGTTCAGGGGATTGGTCATGGTCAGACAGCTACTTGAGGCATTCGGGTGTGTATCAATAGAGTCCGGGGAGTGGACCACAGACACTTCTGTTTTTTCTGTCTTGAGCACATGGACTCTACTTGTGAGCGATGTGAGGCCCTTCAAGTGGCAATTAATCAGGCATTTCCATTGGACAGGTTGAAATCATCTGAAATGATAGTTCCCAGCATGTGAAGTGCATGCAGTGTCCCAACGGTGTGGAATACAAATCCAGGCCTCAAGCTATCTTGACCATATTAGAGGTTATTCCAGATTGATTATAGTCATCTTGGTGAAGCAAAGCTTATCACAGGTGATCTTAAAATGGCACCTGTGGGTCACTCATAACAAAGACAATCCAAGATTTCAGGCTGCTAAAGGACTTGGAGCCTGTTTCCTTTCACCTTGAACTGTGAGTATTCACCAGCATGCAGTGCTGCCTTCCTTGCATGATGTAGGGGTAAAGGTGGGGGAATGAGGTACCTGCAAACCCACCATAATGACAGTCTCCTACTGCATTTGTGTGACATAGTTTGTGCTGCATTCATCAGACTAAGATCCAATATGCCAAATGTCCATTAATAGGAATTCCATGGCCCTACTTATCAGAGTTCTCTATGTCTCTCTGTATCAATGACTAAGCTAAACCATCATCTATATGTGATGTGAATGCTGACTGCTCACAGTGATAAAATTTGTTCTGTTTCTGTTGCTTCCCAAACAGGTTCATTGGAACCGTTACCAATGGATCCAGCTATAGTAGGGGTTATTGTCGCTGTTGCTATGATGCAACAAAGGCACAGAGAAATGAAGAAGGAAAAATTGTGTCAGCAAGCCCAGGCTCAGCAGCAACCTCCAATGGTTGCCAAACAGCCCTCACCGTGACGAGGGCACAAATGAAGGCCCTTCAGAATATACAGGAGGACCAGAGTCTATTGTCCTCAATGACATTTTCACCAGCTGGGCAAGGTGCAGTGTCACTGCAGACTGAGGATATTTTCGGTCATTGTCATTGAACTATGTCAACTGCTGGAGAGGACCAGTGGCGTGAAGGGATGGGTAGCCATCCTATATCAGTGCTATCAAGATGACAGCTACACTAAACTTTTATGCAACTGGCTGCTTCCAGTGATCCACTGGAGACCAGTGTGGAATCTCTCAACCCTCAACCTACAAGGCAGCTTCCAATGCAATTTTCCCTTAACAGTGCTGCAGCCCGGACAGTTGGTTTTGCCAACATAGCTGTTATCCCCAGGTGCTGGGTGCTATAGGCTGCACACATGTCATTTGAGAATACCATATCATAACGCAGCTGATATCATCAATAGAAATGGATTTTGTTACATGAATGGACAAGTCATCTGTGATCATCGGTACCACTTATTGAGAACTCTCGTGTTACTGCTTCACTTCAATGGCCAGATGCTTTATAAGGATAGTTACTGAGAGACAAGGGCTACCCTCTGTAACCAAGGCTGATGACTCCATTACGCAGTGTATATAGATTCCATTGACAAATTTCCCTTCTAAGGCATTGTGAGGCTAAAAAGTACTTTTAAAATTTATCAAAACTGGTGGTGTGCTTGCCACTAATTCACTAAGAATATTAAAGAAGGCTTCTCCAGATCCAACTCACCCTCGTCCTTTCCATCTCAAAAATGTAACAAGAAAGGCAATGGGAAAGGTTAAAGAAAAATAATAATTCTAAAGGAAGCATGTAAATGTAACATGTAAGTGCAAAGTTGAAAATAAATTAGGTTACTGTTACCACAGTGTAACCTACAAGAATCAGAGACATAAAGGTTCAGAGGTTTGAATCGAAATATGATGGGATATCCTGAAACTAATGTATTAATTCATTTCCTGTGTTTCAAACTGTTAATCCCTATTGTAAACTTGTGGTGAAACAGATTTAAAGGGAAGGGATTAAGTAGATTTGGATTCATATTAGTCATTCCAACACAGAGTTGTAGGAAAATGAAAGGTAAGAATAAAATAAAGTGATGTATTTCATTTCTGGAATTTGTAAATTATCTAAATTATTGAAACAACATGCAATTTACAGGTGTCATTTGAACCACAAATGAAATTTAAATATTGTGATCTGTTTCTCTCCTATTTTACAAACATTTTTTTATTTAACAGTAGGATGGAATAAAGAAACTCTTTCTTTCAAGTTTATAGAACATAGATAATAGAACAGTACAGCACAGTACAGGCCCTTCGGCCCACGATGTTGTGCCGAACTTTTACCCAAAACCTAAGGTCTATCTAACCTCCACCGCTGCCTTATACTATCATCCATATGCCTATCTAATAGCCGCTTAAATGCCCCTAATGAGGCCGACTCCACTACCCTCTCCGGCAATGCATTCCACACCCCTACCACTCTCTGAGTAAAGAACCTACCTCTGACGTCTCCCCGATATCTACCTCCTTTCACTTTAAAACTATGTCCCCTCGTAAAAGCTACCTCCACCCTAGGAAAAAGTCTCTGGCTGTCTACTCTGTCTATACCTCGGATCATTTTGTACACCTCTATCAAGTCACTTTTCAGAATTTTAAAGATGTTTCAGAATGTTTCAAAAACTGAAGTATCAGTTCATAAACAAAAAAGAGCATGAAGTTTAGTTAAATCATTTATTTTGCTATGAGCTTGACCGTTAAATCCAGACTAAATTCATTGTTAGAAAATATATACTAAAGAAATGAAAATGATAACTTTCAGATTGTGACGTGAGCATTCTGTTTGTATCTACAGTGGCATTAAATTACCAGTCTGATGGTCGAATGATGCAGCTAAACAGAGCACTGTTTATGCTAAATGGAAATTGTGGGTATGTTCTAAAACCTCAGTCGATGTGCCAAGGTATTAAGATATTTAAAATTTAATCTGTTTCTTGTCTTTATAAGAATAAAGCACAGGTAGTGAAAGGTTTCATTTATCATTTAACTCTAAGCAAAATAACCTAGAGTTTGAGTTTTCTGTATCTTTTAGTGGCTTAGTAGTCAACCCTCTTAATATGGTCTTCTTTGACTTTTCTTTATTTCTGTTGTTCGAATACACTCTTGTAAAGTCTGTCAATGTGAGACGCAAGTTGTAAAATATTACCTCCTGGGTACTGCTTAAATTAAATAATACAGAGCAAGTATTGATTTTGGTGATAAGTAAACTCTGCAAGTATGTCTTGTTTTAAATTTAATCATCTTTATTATATGAGTGGTTTTGGCTCTAATTGGCATTGAAAATATGTTTTTAATATTTTGTTTAACATCAAATTAAATTTTGATTTAAAAATAAGATTCGTGTCTACTATAAAGTTTCTTAGCAAAGGAGTTTCCTGAAAGAGGACAGAATTACAGAGTACTTAGACCAATGCTATATACAATTTGTTTATGCAATTAGTTTTCATATAATTTAAAAATTGAGCAACCTCATTTCTGCAATCATACAGCAGGAAAACAGACCTTTCGGTCCAACTCATCCATGCCAAACAGGTTTCCCAAACTAAACTAGTCCGATTTGCCTGCATTTGGCCCATATACCTCTAAACCTTTCCTAGTCATGTACCTGTCCAAATGTCTTTTAAACGTTGTAAATGTACCCACCTCGACCACTCCCTCTGGCAGTTCATTCCATATACGCACCACCATCTGTGTGGAAAAAATTGCTCCTCAGATCCCTTTTAAATCTTTCCCCTCTCACCTTAAAACAATGCTCTGTAGTTTTGAATTCCCCTACCCTCAGGAAAAGAGTTTGCTATTCACCTTATTTATGCCCCTCATGATTTTATAAATCTCTATAAGGTCACCCCTTAACCTCCAATGCTCCAGGGGAAAAAAGACCATAAACCATATAAAAAAAAATCTAATGGGTACAGCAGTTGCAGCCAGTACATAAATTATGCAAACTATAAATCAATTATTTAAGTGTTGTATTACCACATTTGGAGTGATGTCTCTTTAATAGGTTTAACATAAAAATGAGCCATGTACACAGATATTGTCTCTAAAACCAAGCAGATTGTGTAGTAAGTACATTCTGTTCCTTCCACCACAAAGGTATCCTGTATTCCAAGATCAATGTAAGATATGTGGCATCAGAGGGCAACGGGCCCACGTATTCAAGAAACCTAGTTCCAAATTTGCAATCAGAGTTTATAACAAAGCATAGCCAAACAGAAGACATGTGCAGCACTATGGCAACAGCAGCAAGGAATGTATTAGTAACCTGCATTAACGTAAGCTGTTACACAAAGATCACAGCAAGGCAGACTTCATTCAAGACCCAGAGTTATACAACCACCAACAAGACCATGAATAGGCTTTCCAGATTGTGCACTAATACATTGTATGGATGAGGCTTTGCAGTTGGGCCTGTGAAAATTGTACCATGCTTGTTGGTGACCAATTACATTTTGATTCAAAACAGCAACCCAATTATTCCAAGATAGTGTGAAATATTTGCTGTAGCATTTGGTATTACAAGATTCCTCATATACTTGTTCGGTTAGCAATTCACTGTGGAAACTGATGATTTGCTGCAAACCACTGGCAAATACACTATCTAGACTACAATCATGGTAAAACTGCAGAGATATGACTTTGACATCTACTGCAAACCCGGCACCAAAATGGTCACCTCATATAAACTGAAAAGATTGCTAAATCTGAACAAGGATGCAGACATTTCACTAGAAAAACAAGTTGACAGCAAGGACAGCAGGGTGGAAGGTGTTCTTTGGTAAGCATAACTGCAAACAGCTTCAATTAGAAACAGCTAATAATCTACAACAGAAGGCACCATGGAATGTTTAAATTGAGACAGTGGCCTGACATGAGAAGAGGTACCAGACACGCTCAAGTACTTTTGACCTCAAAGTGATAAATTCAGTATCTCATGAAGCTTTAACTTCAAAGGAAAGCAAATTCTTGTGCTCAAAATTTTCTGCAAGGACATATTGTTGAAACTCTACCAAGGAGATATGGGCATTGAGTGGACGGGACAACTAGTACAACATAAAATCTATTGGCCAGGAGTAATGGTGAAGCAGAAAGTCGGTGATGATGTACAAGGCATGCCAGAACCACCAGGCAAAGCAACGTAGATAACCTGTATACCCATATGAGATTCTGTCAGTCTCCTGGTCGGAAGTTGTTACCCATCTATTTACCATGAATGGAAATGACTTCAACTTAGTCACTAAATTACCAATTATTAGACAGGTAAATAAGACTTCAAGTGCATCCATAACAGTCACATTGAGTTCCATATTCAGGCTATCAGTGCAGCTGAAGAAATCATTCCTGACAATATATGGACAAAGCTTTTACACCCTAACCACACTATCCCAGATCAGATGGTCTTGCCAAGTGCACAGATCAGAATGCTAAATCGCTCATCCTCAAGTGTAGCACAACAAAACAAGATTTTTCTGTCACATTGTTACCCTTCAGAATGACAGTTCTGGACATGGGGTTACCACCACCAGCAGTGGTTGTGTTAGAAGGCAGGTGAAAACAATATTGCTAAGTCAGCAGTTATCTAAATTCTCTGAGATGTAAGACACATTTCCTGACAAACAAGGGAGAATGAAGATAGTGCACCACCAGCATGCAGGTCTGGTACTACCTCAGCCATAAACGGCACAAAAGATCAGGGTCATGCACCACACTGGGAACCTGCCTACCTGCAGAAGTATCCAAGATCACAGTGGGCCCAGGTCATGTGAAATCATAACACCTAATGGGGCAGTAGTGAGCAAGTACAGAAGCCAGTTAAAAGAATTATACAATATGGCAAATATGCACAGTAAACATGAAAGAACACACTCTTAAGACGACGGTGTAATTAATACCAGAACAACAAGCCATACACTTATGACATGTCACTAGACCAAAGGCAGCAAAGGGCCAAATCCACACATCCAGAAGGTTACACCCTAATAGGATTTTCAAACCACTAAAACAACCAGCGGACTCTTTCACTTCTACACTTGTAAATGTTATAGTTACTATCTCTGTATAACCAAATTTTGCTATTGCACAATGTTTGTTTACACTTGTAACATGCAAGAAGTATTTTTGGAGAAAAGAAGGATGCTGTGTTATCACCTTTTGGAGAGATGTCCCTTTGAAAATCTCAGCATGCAAATGAGCCAAGTACCCAAAAGCAGAGGCTCCCCTTTCTGCATCTCTGGAGGCACAGGTTGTGTCTGGATATTACTGTACAGTAAATATTATTTTAGTTGCAAATAAACCCACCAGGAAACTTCAAGTTAAATAAATATATATATCTAATTTGTTTTAAGGTTAGATAGCACAAGAAAATCTTTACGAGAAGCAGATAAAATCATTTCCAGAATCTGAAATAGGGACGGGTTGATGCATGTGCTTGATGAAGGCTTGACTCACGTTTGAAACAATTTGAACAGCCTAATGTAGCTGAAATCTCCTTGGCTGTTAATAAGATTCCTGACGTAACTACCTCCACCCCAGTACTCTGTAAATATAGGACTAATTTAGTTAAGATAGACACTACTAATGATTTTAACATTCAGGAAGGAATTATGTCTAACCCGTGTCAGGCTTTTCTGAGCCTGCAGGCTCTTCTGATTTTAATGGCTTTGATTCAGTCATATGTCACTAGCTGACTTTCTGACAGAAAATACCAGGAGTGGTCACAAGCTTTCTGTTTGATCATTGAAAGTGAATGACAAGGAGCTGCTCCCTAATTCAGAGTTTCGAGATGTCAAAAAGTATAGATGAGAGATCTTGCAGAAGACAGGATGAAGCAGAGGCAGAGATGGATATAAAGCGTTCTCAGTGACGGAGAGACTTGAATATTCACAAGTTCTGCACAGGACCAAAATAGAAAGCCAGTTGTAAACACCGTGATTCAGCTGGAGACAGTTAACAAGGAAATACATGGAATCAGTTGCATAGAGGTTTGTGATGCAGTAAGTAGTGACCTTGCCTTAAGGTCAGGGAACATGGCTACAAGTCCCACCTGCTCCAGAGGTATGCAACAACATCTATGAACAGGTTAATTAAAAAATATCTTGAATCAAATGCCAACAGATAATATAAATATTTTACAAGCATCTGATCGGAGTTTAATGTGCTTATAGCAGATAGATGTTGAGCTGTGTCAAGTGGAAATAATATGACTTAATTTGTTTGCACCTGCAGACCAATATTGACAAACTTGCTGTGCTAATATCTTTTTCACTTGAAGAGACCATAGCTATTAATTCAACACCATACAGGTATTTAAAGTGTACTGAATTGCTGTTTTAGGTGTTTTTAACCCGTTTTCTGAAGATCCTTTGCATGGTCATCTAAAAAAGCATCTAACCCTGAAAATAATCAGTGGGCAGCGTTTACCAAAGCCACCTCATACTATGTTTGGGGACAGAGGAGAGGTAATGTCATTTCAGTGTGTTGTCAGTATGAATTTTAATCATTAAAATCGAATTTATATTTTTTGTAAAAGTCCCTGCTTTGATTCCTCCTGCAAAAGAAAGCAGAAAATTAATTTTGTCGTTTCAGAAGAATTATTCAAATCTCCAATTATGCTTTTCTTGTTCAATAAATGGCTCCAGAATGAGATTATTCCAATGGATACTGTTCAGTATCCACAAAAAACTTGTAAACATGGCCTTTGGACAGATACCACGTTGAAATGTAAAACTATAGCACTAAGATTTCTCAAAAAGTAAATAAAACTGCACAGGAAACACAGCACAGAAAATAGCCATTCTGCCCAATTTGTCCATGACAGTGTTTACACTCCATATTAGTCTCTATCACCTCTTTTTATCTCATATTATCAGCACATCCATCTATTAATTTCTTCCTTATGTACTTAACAAACTTCTCCTAAGTAGAAAGAAATTGTAAAAGTTCATAAAGATAACCATTTGAACCATTGAGAGTTTACCTATTGTTTTGCTGAAGTTAATAACAAGGAAATGTGGCTGCTATCATTCCAAGTTAGTGCAGTTACCAATTTTTTCATAGATTCATAGAATCCCTATAGTGTGGAAACAGGCCCTTCAGCCCAACAAGTCCACACCAACTGTCAGAGCATCCCGTCCAGACCCAGCCCCCTATAACCCACCTAATCTACACATCCCTGAACACGATGGGCAATTTAGCATGGCCAATCCACCTAGCCTGCACATCTTTGGGCTGTGGTAGGAAACTGGAGCTCCTGGAGGAAACCCATGCAGACACAGGGAGAACATGCAAACTCCACACAGATAATTGTCCGAGGGTGGAATCAAACCCAGGTCCCTGTTGCTGTGAGGCAGCAGTGCTAACCACTGAGCCACCATGCCACCCCATTTTTGTGATTAACTCACATAACTTCTCTGAAACAGTGTAATAATATAACATGTATTTTCTCTTAATTGCATCACTTTTGCAAATTAAGTGAACAAGTGCATCTGTATATTCTGGAAAATATTCACACGTTTAAGTTTTTCACATGCTTGATCTTCAACAGATAATTGATCCCTTCGTTGAAGTGGAAATCGTTGGTTTACCAATAGATTGCTGCAAGGAACATACCAGAGCGGTGGGTGATAATGGTAAGATCTTAGGTACTATTATGTGCTGACTATGTTTGTTTACAATGGTGCTTTTCACTTTATAAATGACTAAACAGGGATGTTGATAAGCCTCTTAAACTCAAGTCTGCATTGTTCACTCAGGTACAAATACTTGTGTGTGATAACCTGTTTTAATTTAGAGCAGACTTTGTACATACTAAAGTAGCATAGATATTTTTTGATGGAGTCATTTCCTAATTGCTATAAATATCATCTAGAGTTGTCATAAGTTTGGAAATAAAAGATGGAACATACTATACCTATGTCTTGTCCACGTAAGCAGCACTAAAGAACACTGTTGTTAAGGAGGAACAGTACTTAAGTCCTGGTTAGGTTTGGCCTTTATAAACAATGAAGATTTTTTGCTATCGAGTTATTTGTCTTCTACTTACCAGAATAATTCGCAAGAAATATGAAAGTAAAAGGAAATCAGCACTAAAATAATGAGAAGAAAGTGTTGATTGTTGGCAAGTTGACTCTGAACAGTAGAAATGTTACCATCGAGTGCAACAGCTAATGTTGAATGTTAACTGCCAAGATGGGAAAAAATCGAGATCATAGGAATTTGTAGCTATTGGTAAGCAGATTGGGGTCTTGGGATAGAACATTTCTGTTGAAGGATAGTTTTTCTGTGTTAGGTTGATAGATGCAACTACAGCACTCTATTTTTCAGCAGTTGTGAGTGATTCAGTAAATCTATTTTTGTTTGAGTAAGGCTTAACCAAATAAGGCAAAAGAGGACCACATTGGCAGTAAATTTTAGAAAACCTATCCACGAAAAGTGGACATCACAACTTAGGACAAGGATTTTGACAGTTGCAGCCAGTTGCATGGTCCATTGAATTGTTTTTAATTTATTGGTGATAAGTTCCAAGGTTCATTACTTTTACAATCATCTGTTTCATGACTGATTAGTATTCAATACTGTATTTTTGATTAATAAATACAGTTAATATAGTATAAAAATGACTAATTTAGCTACATGTAAGTGTTCAAATGGTTTCCTCGGTTCTATTGGTTGTGACAGTGAATATATTGTAAACATGGTCAAGTTGAACTAAATACTAACTACTCCAATCTATTTACATTTTGTAGGTATTAATATCTAACACCACTAGCACTGGAAAGTTGTAAAACTTAGTAGAGATGGGTGGTGTGGTCTCATCTGGAACACTGAGGCAGTTCTTGCCGAATATCTGGGAAGTCTTCCAGGTTGTGGAAGGAGTTCTGATGGTCTGTTTTAATAGCAGAAAGGTCAGGTTTTGTCAGTACAAGAAAATGTAGCAATAATAGTTGAGGCTGTAGCCTGTCAAAACTGCAGTATGGATCATTTTTGGGGTTGCTTGCACTTGTGGGGAAGATTGGTGGATTCCAAGATACAGGACCGGAGAAAATTGTGGCTGTAAAAGCTGCTCCTTTTTTGAGGTCTTTTCAGTGTTGGAACTGATTTCCTTGAATTCTTGAAGCAGTAATTACTGTTTTATAAGCTGTTGCATCGTTTTGGAACGTTGGATATGAATGAGAAGGGTTTAGAGGGATATGAGCCAAATGCTGGCAAATGGGACTGGATTAATTTAGGATATCTGGTCGGCATGGATGAGTTGGACCGAATGTTCTGTTTCCATGCTGTGCATCTCTATGACTCTATCTTCTGAATTATTGAGCACTGGAGAAGTGGTGAAGAGTACCAGCGACCCACGTAAATTGAGACAAACATTGGGCTATGGGATGCCCTTTTCTAGAGCACTGGGAAGACTTCATGGGTATGTGATCCTGTGGATTGAATAGTGTTGGAGTTATAGCAATAGATTAGTAATTCAGTAACTGTCAGTTCAAATCTCTTTATAAAATGGAATTAAATAAATTTATTAATTTGTGGGCAAGCAAAGGAGCTTTAAAAGAATCTAAAGGGTTGTTGGATTATTGTAAATCTGCTGGTAATTTAATATTCTTTAATCCTTCATACAATCTGACCAGCGCATGACTGTAATATTCATGTACTCCTGATAGTTTGTTTCCTCTCATTGATACACAAGCACTTTCTCCCTCTCGCTCTCTGTCTCACAAATTGACTCGTCTGCCACATTTACATTTATTGTGTTATATTATCAATCTTCGTTTAGTTTGCATGGTATTGATTTGATAGCTAAAATGTTTAAGTTTCAGTGTCACTATTTCTACATATCTAACATTGTCCTCAATACTTTTTAACCATATAACGCAATTGTGTGTAAATGGTACAAATCAAAGGAGCCTAACTGTCACTGCAGCATTAGTATTTCTTTAACTGTGTTCTCTAATGCATTATTAAAACTGGCTATTTCCCAATAAAGCTGTTAATGGCAGAAGTATTTGTATGTATGTGATATTAAGAGATGTTCCAAACAGAAATGGAATCCTAAACTTAATTCTCATCTTTAGGGTTTAATCCTGTCTGGGAGGAAACTATAACTTTTACAGTCCACATGCCTGAACTAGCCTTGATTCGCTTTCTAGTCTGGGATCATGATCCCATTGGTCGAGACTTTGTTGGTCAAAGAACCGTGCCTTTTAGTGCACTAATGCCTGGTTAGTACACCTTTTAAAATCATTTATGAAGTCACCATTCATACTGCATTGCTATAGGTCAACAAGTAACATGTAGATTTGAACAAACATCTTCCTTCCATAGGATATAGGCATGTTTACCTAGAGGGCACAGCAGAAGCTTCACTATTTGTGCATGTGATGATTCATGACATTCATGGAAAGGTATGTAATGTTTGTTTTCATCTGGAATTTAGAAATATTATCAGTCCTGGTGCTGCATTATTTGAATGAAATGTGTACTTTGAAGATAGAAAATTAGTCATTTAGTAAATCTAGCAAGATAAATTCACATGATTTTAAGCTTTGAGTAAGGCAAGTTAAAACAAAATTGCAAGTTAGCTTTTAGCAATTTAACTTCAGAAAGAATCAAGTACAATTTTAAAGAAACTTTAAACTGTGAAGTCAATGATAAGTAAATTGTATTCTTCAAGTTTTAAACATTATTTAGAAATGGCATGGTCCTGTTATATAATTAGGAATGGAATGACTACATATAACCAACTGTCACTGTTACCTTTAAAACGACAATTTAGCTTCACTAACTCATTCAGCAGAATTAGACCATAAAAATAGGAGCAGAAGCGTGTCATTTAGTCCATCGAGCCTCTATGGTATTCTGTGTGATCATGGCTGACCTGATAATCCTCAACCCCGCTTTCCTGCCTTGCCTCTGTAACCCTTGATTCCCTTACTGATGGAAAAACAGACTATCTCAGCCTTACTTAATGACCCAGGCACAATAGCTCTCTGCAGTAACACATTCCAAAGATTTACTATTCTCAGAGAGAAGAAATTCCTTCTTCTCTTTATCTCAGATAGGTGACCCTTAACTCTGAGATTATGCTGTCTGGTCCTAGATTCTCCCACAAGGGAAACCAACGTCTCCACATGCGCCCTGTCAGATCTCCTAAGAATTTTGTATGTTTAAGTAAGGTTGCCTGTCATTTTTTTAAAACTCCCGTGAATGCAAGCCCAACCTATTCAACCTGCCTGCATAAGACAGTCCCTCCATACCTGGTATCAATTTCTTAACTTCTAAGTGAAATTTCTCCAGATTGCCTTCAGTGACTGTATATCTTTCCTTAGATAAGGGACCCAAAACTGTTCGCACTAATCAAGCTGTAGTCTGACTAGTGTCTTGTATAGTTTCAGCAAGATCTCCCTATTTTTATACTCCATTCCCTTTGAAATAAAGGCCAACATTCCACGTGTTTTCTTTACTACCTGCTATCCATATACGCTGATAACACAGTGTGGAGCTGGAGGAACACAGCAGGCCAGGCAGCATCAGAGGAGCAGGAAAGTTGACGTTTCGGGTCGGGACCCTTCTTCAGAAAGATGATGCTGCCTGGCCTGCTGTGCTCCTCCAGCTCCACACTGTGTTATCTCTGATTCCAGCATCTGCAGTTCTTATTATCTCTGAGTGATCCATATATGCTAGCTTTTTGTGATTTATGTATGAGGACTCCCAAATCCCTCTGTGCTATAGCTTTCTGCAGTCTTTCTCCATTTAAATATTGTTCAGCTTCTTTATTCTTACAGCCAAAATGCATAATATCACATCTTCCCACTTTATATTCCATCTGTCAAGTTTTTAACCACTTGTTTAACTGATCTATATCTGTCTACAGATTCTCTGTTTTTCTCACCACTTGCCTAATCGATACTTTTGTGTCATGTGCAAACGTGGCTACTGCAAATTCATTTTCCTCATCCAAGTCACTAGTTTGGTAAATAATTGTGGGCCCAGCAATGATTCCTGCGTTACTGTACTAGTTACTGGTTGCCATCCTGAAAATGCCCTCATTTTCCAACTCTGTCATCTATTATTTTGCCAATCCTCTATCCATGCTAGTATATTACCTCCAACACCATGAACTGTTATCTTCACAAGTAGCCTAACATGTGGTACATGATCAAACACCTTCTGAAAATATAAGTACACTAACCACTTCCCCTTTTAGCTTTCCTACTTGTTACCACCTAATAAAATTCTAATAAATTTGTCAGGCATGATTTCCCCTTCGTGAAGTCATGCTTACTCTGCTTGATCATATTATATGTTTATATCCTTTATAATACACTCTGAATTTTTCCCAATAACATATGTTAAACCAACAGTTCGCTGTTTCTTGTCTGTTCCCCTTTGTAAATAAAGGTGTTACATTGACAGATTTCTAATTCTTTTGGACTTTTCCAGAATCTAAGGATTCTTGGAAGATTACCACTAGTGCATCCACTGTCTCTATAGCTACCCCTTTTAATATCCTAGGATGCATTCCAAAAGGTCCAAGCGACTTATCAGTTGTTAGCCCCATTAGTTTCCTTATAACTTTTTCACTAGTGGTCGTTAGTTTATTTTTTTTTTCTCCTTTTGCCTTTTAAGTATTTAGTTATTTTGAAATGTTATTAATGTCTTCTACTGTGAAGACTAATGCAATGTAGTTACTCAACTCCTCTGTCATTTCCTGGTTGTCTATTATTATGTCCCTAACCTCATTCTCTAAGGAGCTGATGTTCATTTTGGCCTCTCTCGCTTCCTTTTTATATATTTAAAGATGCTTTTGTTGCCCATCTAGATGTGACTTGAAAGTTTACTCTCAAAGTTGATCTTTGCCATACAGATAGTAGGAACTGCTGATGCTGGAGAATCTGAGACAACAAGGTGTAGAGCTGGATGAACACAGCAGGCCAAGCAGCATCAGAGGAGCAGGAAGGCTGACATTTCGGGTCTAGACCCTTCTTCAGCCATTTTTCTTTTAGGTCTTTTCGTTTAAAAACTTGCCCAATCCTCTGACTTACCACTAATCTTTACCACATTGTATGTTTTTTCTTTCAATTTGACTCGATCCTTAACTTTCCTGGTTAATTGTGGCCGGCTTATCCGCTTCCTGGATCTTATATCTACAACGAATGTATATTTACAAGAATAAAGGTTACATTTTCTGTTCAAGCTTATCAATCTTACCAGTGTTAACAGTAAACAGTCTTTTTCTTTGCAGTGAAACACTTTATTAGATCAACTTACGGTGTTACTCTTGTCTAATGGCATTCCTCTTTCTTTTGAGAATAAGTTTCATAGATTTGATACCTTTGGTGCAGTTTCCACTAGTCCTTTCAGATTTTCATTTACCTCTTTGCACATTCTTCATAACATACACATGGCAAACAAACTGATGAAGGGTCTAGGCCCGAAACGTCAGCCTCTCTGCTCCATGATGCTGCTTGGCCTGCTGTGTTCATCCAGCCCTGCACCTTGTTGCATAAAATCTCACTTTTAGGTGGCTGTTGAAGGTTGTCTAAACAATATTTATTAGCAAATTGTTGACTAATAATCAATTAGTTGAATAGATATATTGGAACTGGATGATGCAGCCAGTGGAAAAAAGGAGACACTGCTGCTTATCTCAAGAAAAGATTCCGCAAAGATATAGTGGCATTAGTGAGTCAAATCCCCTATTTCACTGTAGTTTTGAATCAGGTGCCATCTATAGATATCTGTGACATCCAGCAGGGACGTCATAAGTAAGTTTATTAGACAATCAGGTAAAAGATTTCACAGTTAGCATGCAAGGAAATAAAGAGCATGGATCAAAATTGACTTTTTAATTATGCTACAGAGAGCAAAGTAAAATTTGGAACATAACTATTGAGATTAAAGTAGAAACTGAAACACCATAATTTTAAACAGCACTGTCTTAAAAGTTTGCATTGTTTACATCTTATGAGGAAATTAATTACACTTCACATTAGTAAAATGAGCTTTTCCACATCAGAGAATTCATAACTATCATGATTATAGCTCATCAAAATTTAGTTGTACTTCATTTAGCAAGGCTTAAATTTGTCAATAGTTTATACAATGTCAAGAGTGCGTACACAGATGTAGTTCACTCAAATCACAGATTCCATGTTGGTCATGTCTATGAACACTGGAACAGGGCCCCACTGACAACTTCCAGATTTCTGTGTTTCACTATACGTATGCAGATACTAGAAGTTACTATCAGTTTTACATAGCAATGAAGGTGATACTCCCTGTTTCACTGGTATTATAATGAAGAATGCAGACCATTTAGTTTTCATTAACTTGAAATGTTAACTAAGAATTATTTTCCCCTTAGATTTACTTAAAAGAATTTTAAAAATTGAATGATCGCTGTGTATGATTGTAAAGCAAACAAAAACAATTTCCAATTTTTTTAATAACTATTTAATATGTCCATCTTTTCTTTTAAACTTCTATAGTGCAGTACGCTGCATAGTATACACCACTATAGAAACTTAAAAGAAAAGCTATACTGCATAGTATACACCAGTAATTGGCATTAATTTAGAAATTACAGGTAGTTTGTCTGGTATGACTTTGCTAATGTTTTTCTGATTATATGTCAAGATGTATTGTAGAAACCCGGAAGCAATTTGTTCAGCTCTTTATCAGGAATACAAAGTACTAAAAGATAAATATAGTTGCTTTTCCTGATTTGAGTTACAACTTTAATCACCAGATGCAGCAACTAATGGGACTCAAAGGTCTTTTTAACAAGAATACCGAGTATGCCTCTGTAAACAGAAACCGTGGCAACTTTATACGAAAGAAATCCTTTGGGAATCGAGTTCTACGCCGCACTGCCAGTGCACCTACAAAGGAAAGCAAAAAGGGCAAAAGTGTGCTTTTGGAAATGTGCACTGAATTGAAGCAGCAGGAATCCAAGTCACTTGATAGCAGGAGGCATGAAACACAGAGCAAGCATGGAACAAAGAAACTGCAAACCCGGCCTTCTTCTATGCCAGTTGATAAATTGCTTTATGGAGAAGTAACACCACTTACTGCTGAAAGGCAACGTAACTCTGGTAAGATACTACAGAATTATAAAAATCCACAATCAGGTAATATTTTTAAACAGTGGTACCAGGTGGACTTTAATTTTTTTCTGTAGGAAGAAAGATCACATTCTAGGGTGTTTGTTCTTATCAGTTACAAAAATATAATTTTCTGATGTCACACATGAAAAGAGGAAAATGCTTAGTTACTTAAAATATCTTAGGATATTCATGGCAAAGTAGTCCTATTTTGTTCCATTGATCTCCAATCTGTATGTGTACAAAGGCTATTTCTCAACTGTATCCCTATTTTTCCATTAGCAAAGTAAAATTGTTATCTATAAACAATAAGGTTCTTGTTTCATTTTGCTTTATTTGTTTAACTGATATAGCTTGGTCATAAGTAATTTTAGGGAGCTTGTTTTTGATATTTTACCAACGTTTTATTTTCCTTGAATCATTTGCACCCTTTTTTGATTAGTATTTCACTGCAATTCATTATTAGCCCATTGGGACCTTTCACCAATAATTCAAAATTAATCAAAACCAGCTCTTAGCACTAAATGTTATTTAATAGTTCACAATTCGTCTGAGTGGTCAGTATCTACAATACTTTGCACGTTCTTCTAATGTCACTTCACTTTCAAAAGTGTGAATCATGCCTCAAATTTAACCAAAGACATCACATAACTGCACTGTTTACTGGAAATTTATTCTGATGAGTGTTCTGAATTCAGGTTTTTAAAAAGGACTTCCAGTACCATTTGGCAGAAATCAAAATGGTTATTAGAAAAGCAAAGGTAAAGTCGCCCTAGTCCCAGAGGACCATAGGGCTGTTCTGTGATCAAAGAGGGACAGCTGGTGGTGTTTCAACCTGAGGGTCACCATACCTCAGGGAGGGGAGAGGCTGAGAAGGAGAGTCCTTCATAGTAACCTCAGCCGATGTGGGAAATGAATCCATACTGTTGGTATCAGTCTGCATTTCAAACCAGCTGCCCAACCAACTGAGCTAACCAATTCCCCCCCGTATGGTTACTAATCATTGGGTAAGCTAGATATGCAAATAGCTATGTGGAACAATGTTGTTTTGGCAATGCTGAGACTGGGTTCAACAAAAAAATGCTCCTGAGGAGGAGGTATTTGGGAAAGATAGGGAAGGGAGGGAAAAAAGATGTGACAATTTGATGAAATTTATTACTGGAGAGCTAGCTGGAGAGAATGCCTGTGAGTGATCAAAGACCAAATCTAATTAGTTAGAGTTGAGAAGCAATAATAGAGTTATTATGCTATCTGATATATTTTAGAGAACAGTAAATAGAGGGAAGTAAAAAGAGAATAAGATTTGCAAATAAATATTAATGGTTGTGTTAAGGGAAAAAATGGGGAGGTATTTCAGAAATGTATTTGAGAAGTTTCTTGATCAATATGTATTCTGCTCAACGAAGAAGATGGATCTAGTTCAGGGGAATGAAGTGTGTTATGTGGAGAATTCCACAGGCAGAGAGCATTTTGGGTATAATGATACCACCATCAGATTTAGACTAGATATGAATAAGGTGCAGTTTAGAATAAAAATGCACAACCTGGGGAGGTCTAATACTGACGGATTATGGAGGAATCTGGCCTGGGCATATTAGAATCATGAACTGGCACTTAGAAATGTTATGTAATAATAGATGGCTTTTAAAGAGGAGTTTCAGTGCAGTGCTTTTGCAACAGAGAAAAGGGAGGAGCAACCAAAGTTTAAAGCTACCTGAATGATATGAGAGTTTAAGAGAGAGGGATGAAGCTGAAATCGGCGACTGGTCAAACTTCAGATATCTATTTCTGATAAGGTCAGAAATAGGGATGATCTCTGATGATTGCATAATGTTCAGCACCATTTGTGAGGCACTTCAGTGCATGACCAGTAAGATGCGGACAACATCCAGGGCTGATAAATGGCAAGTGACATTCACACCATATAATTGCTAGGCAAAGACCATCTCAAACCTAGCCATCACCTCATGACATTCAATGGCATTACATTGAATCCCACACTGTCTCCATCCTGTTAAATACTATTGACCACAAACTGACCTGGAGCACTGTTTCTACAAAAACCAGCAGAGACTGGGAATTCTCATCTCAAATGGCACTTTGTGACTCCCAAGTGCTATCCAGCATCTGGAAGGCACACATCAGGAATTTGATGGAATACTCTCTACTTGCCTGGATGGGTACTGCTCCAAAAATGCTCAAGTTGCTTGACACCACGCTGAGGGCAGAACAGCCCATTTGATTGGAACCTGATTCACCATGTTGATCATTCACTTCCTTCACCACTGATGCACAGTGGCAGCAGTGTGCAGCATCTACAAAATGAACTGCAATAACTCACCAAAGCTCCTTTGACAAAATCTTCCAAACTGTGACCTTTACCACCTAGAAGAACAAAAAAGATAGATACATGGGAACCCTGCAAACATGTAAGTTTCCCTTCGACTAACACATCATTCTGGTTTGGAAATATATTGACATTCTTTCACTGTTACTGCATCAGCATACTGGAACTCACTTCCCAACAGCACTGTGCATATTCCTGTACTCCAAGGGCCGCAGTGTTTTAAGAAGGAAGCTCACCACCACACTCTGGGCAAATAATGATGGGCAATAAATACTGCTGGCCACTGATGGCCACATCCCATGAATGAATGAATGATTGAAAAAGAAATGGTTGTTAGACAAGCAATGGTCAAAATAGAGAACAGTTGATGAAGGCAGAAGGCTGGACTAAAGCCAAATGACTATTTTGCATTGCTGTTTACAAAGGAAAAGAACTTTATTAAATCTATGAACAATCAAGAGATTGTTGAGATACTGGATGAGATGAGACTGAAACAGATAACATCAGTGACACCTTGCAGTTTACTCTTCAGTAGAGTATGTCTCTGTCTGTAGGATCTGCAGAATCTCTTTCATGCACAGAATGAAGCAGGATGTGAGAACATTGGCCATCTCCTCTATTGTGGAATTCCCAGAGAGTAAAGTATTAGCAGAGAAGGAGGTGGAGTGTGATGTGGTGCAGTAATTGTATTTCCTTCAATTTCCTACAAGGAGAGAAATAATGAAGTGACAGATGAGGCGAGAATGTGCAGCCAAGCAGCAAATGACTATGCAGGTCATGATCGAGAACAATTCCACAGTTGTACAAACATATTTATAGGGGTCACTAATGAGAAAACAAGCTACATCTAATAACCATACTATAAAAGGAATTTGAAATAAAAAGGGACATGTCTTATATATTCACTGACAAGATGTGATTGATTTATTGTTGTCACATTTACTAAGATACAGTGAAAAGCATTGTTTTGCATGCTACACAGGCAAATCGTACATACAAAGCGCATAAGGATAGCAGAGCAGAGTGCAGGATATTGTGTTACAGCCACAAAGAAGGTACAGCAAGAGAGATCAGAATTAACATTTGAGAGGTCCAATCAAAAGTCTGATAACAGCGGGGAAGAAACTGTTCTTGAATCTATTCATACGTGTATTCAAACTTTTATATATTCTGCCCAACGAAAGAGGGTGGAAGAAAATATAACCAGAGTCGGAGGAGTCTTTGATTATATTGGTTGCTTTCCTGAGGCAGCGGGAAGTATAGATGGAGTCAATGGATGGAAGGTTGGTTTGCGTGATGGACTGGGCTGTGTTCACAACTCTGTAGTTTCTTGCAATCTTGAGAAGAGCAGTTGCCATGCCACACTGTGATGCGATGTTTTCTGTACTGCATCTATAAAAATTGGTAAGAGTTCTTGTGGACATGCTGAATTTCCTTAGCCTCCTGAGGAAGTAGAGACTTTATTATGCTTTCATGTCTGTGTGTTTGGCACCACATCCACAAGCATCCACCCCCTCCACCACTGATGCTCAGTAGCAGCAGTGTGTAGTATCTAGAAGATGCACTGCAGAAATTCACCAAAGCTCCGTGAGTGGACCAGGACAGATTGTTGGTGATCGTCACTCCCAGGAGCTTGACGCTCTCGACCATCTCCACCTCAGCACCATTAATGCAGACAGGGTCTTGCCTTCCACTCCACTTCCTGAAGTCAATAACCAGCTCCTTCATTTTGCTGACGTTGACAGAGAGATTATTTCTTTACACCATGCCGCTAAGTACTCAATCTCTATCCTGTATTCTGTCATGTCGTTGTTTGAGATCCAACCTACAACAGTGGTGTCATCAGCAAACTGGGAAATGGAGTTGGGGCAGAAATTGGCCACAAAGTTGTGAGTGTATAAGGAGTCAGTAGGAGGCTGAGTACGCAGCCTTGCAGGCACTGGTGGTGAGGATTATGGTGGAGGAGGTGTTGTCACCTCTTCTTACTGATTGCAGTCAATGGGTCAAGAAATCGAGGATCCAGTTACAGAAGAGGGAGCCAAGACCTAAGTCTGGGAGTTTAGAGACAAGTTTGTTTGGAATTATGGTGTTGAAGGCAAAATTGTGGTCAATAAGTAGGAGCCTGACATAGGTACCCTTGTTATCCAGATATTCCAAAATGAGTGCAGGGCCAGGGAAATGGTGTCTGCTGTGGACCTGTTGTGCTGTTTTTGTGAATTGCACAGAATCAAGGCAATTTGGTCATCGGAAGTTGATACGAGCCATGGCTAACCTCTTGAAGTACTTCATAATTATGGAAATCAGAGCCACAGGGCAATAGACATTAAGGCACGCTGCATGATTTTCCTTTGGCACTGGGATGATGGTGGGGACTTCAGATCATAGTAAGGAGAGGTTAAGGATGTCTGCGAATAATCCCGCCAGCTGGTTGCATAGATCTGAGGGCACAGCTAGGGACTCCATTAAGGCCAATCATTTTCCATGGGCCCACTCTCAAGAAGACCGATCTAATGTCTGTGGCGGTGACTGTGGACATGACTGATTTATTGCCCATCCCTAATTGCTTTTGAGAAGGTGGCAGTGAGCTGTATTTGGTGTAGGTGTACCACAATGCCATGAGGAAGGGAGTTCCAGGATTTTAACTGAGCAACACTAACGGAAAGGCGACATATTTCCAAGGAAGGTGAGTGACTTAGAGGGGAACTTTCAGGTAGTGGTGTTGCCATGTATCTGCTGCCCTTGACCTTCTAGGTGGAAGTGGCTGTGGGTTTGGAAGGTGCTGTCTGGACCTTTGGTGAATTTCTGCAGTGCATCTTCTAGATACTACACACTGCCGCTACTGAGCACTGGTGGTGGAGGAGATGGATGCTTCTGGATCTGGTGCCAAACACACAGGCTGCTTTGTCCTGAATAATATCAAGGTACCTAAGTGTTGTTGGACCTGCAACCATCCAGGCAAGTGAAAATTATTCCATCACACGTCTGATTTGTGCCTTGTAGATGGTTGATTAGCTTTGGGGAGCCAGGAGGTGAGTTATTTGCTATAAGATTCCTAGTGCCTGACCTACTCTTGTAGCCACAGTACTACTTGTAGCCGCCTATAAATAGACTTGTTAACAAGTCAAGCAATAAATAATTTGTTTTCAAATTCATTACTTGTATCATCATCTTGCACCAACTCAAAGTACTATTTGACTAAAAGTTATCTGGTGATGTATTCTCTGAACTCTGTTATCTCTGTTGTATACATGTGTATTTCTGCTTTCCCTTCCTCCAGGAAATCAATTCTCTGAATGTTCTGTAAAAGAACTTGTAAAAAAAATCTCCATTTAAGAATTGCTGCCACAGAGTCCTATTAAAACACTTCATGATATAGCCTATAAAGTTCACCATTGTTAAAAAATATCACTGGTACTTTTTCTCTCTTTTAGGAAGACAAATTTAAATTAAAAATAAGTGAATTCATTAAAAATATTCATATGACAAAAGTAAATGTTCTGAAATATTTTCTGTATATTAAATTCATTGTTCAAATGTGCCTTTCTCTTTGATTCTTGCTGTCAAGTGCATTCATTTGAAATTCTGTAATGTGGACCTGATTTGAGAATTACTTTAACAAAGATGTTTCTATTTTTGTCCTGTCTTCACTGTTCCTTTTTTCAAAACTGACTAGGAAACTTCTGCAGGTAAATCTAAACTTTGAAAATGGTGCTTCACTGAAAAGAATAAAAATTGCATTTAACAAATACCTTTATTGCATTTTTCAGATTTGAAATGTAATTAAATTTAAACTGAAACATTTCCAAAAGTTCAGTGAAGGACCTCATCATAGCTTCTTTTCTCTTCTTCTCTCTCCAAGTTTTTAAAAATACTTGTTTGAAACCTGCATCCCAAAAAAATGTTTTCTGATGTAATTTTTAAATACACATATCTTCAGTAAAATGACCAGTTAGCATGAATATCTGAGTTGCATTGAAGAGTTTCAAACTTACAAACCTGAAATTGATATGGAAGTCTAAGTTCTAAATCTAGAGATGAATATTTTTGGTCCAAGGTCAAAATCATTTTACTTACACAAGTTAAAAAATCTTTGTCAAACGTTGGGATTAGCAAAACCATTCAATGTATTGCCTTTTCTCCTTTCATGTCAACTGATGCATGTCTGTTTCTATGACTAGTTTCTCCTGCAACATGTCTAGCCTGTCACCAGAAGCTCTCGCTTGAGGCTTACTACTCAGAATCAAGCATAGCTAAAGAGACTTTCCTACTCTCCTCCTGACAGAGGTGTATTGGAAGGATTTACAGATTGAGAACCAACTTTTTTGTGCATTTGTTATGAATACATCTTCCATAATCATCAAGCCTGGTAGAAGAAACTAAAACTTATGGTTCAGAGGCAGGGTTTTTTTTTACCGGAGGCCACCACACCATCTATACTCAAATTATATAGAGAAGTTAAATTTTTACTGGAGAATATAGATATGAACATTTATCATGAACTGAGGGTAAAGATCACGATGTGGGCTGGAATGTTGCAGCCATTATCTGCACTCATCAGATGCATGTACCCCTGTTCCCGACTGGAAGGCAGGTCAGACCTCAAAACCAGTGCTGTTATATGGTCTCCATTCACCAGCAATGACTAAACTGGGGTTCAAAATTAACCCTTTCTGTTTCAGAGATCAGAATCCCACTACTGACCAATAGCCATTCTATCCAGATGCAAGAACATCTGCTATTTAGAGGTCATATTCTAGCTTAACTTATTGCCACTGTCTGGAGTAGGGCTTAAATTATTATGTATAAAACTTACATTAATATGAGGTAAAAGGGAAATCAGAGCTTCCTTATAAAACTCACTGTCTGACCATTTGTTTTTCAGAAACAAAAACAACTTCAAATAAAAAATGTTATGAAGATAATCATGTGGAATCATCATTTGTTTCATCTCACTGTATTCCATTAACAAGTGCCAATGAATTTTATGGATCTCAGTCACAAGACTTGATGGGGAATATTTCTGAAGTGTTGTCTGTAAACACTGAACATTTTTCATCTAATGTTCAAACATCTGAGTGTAGTTCCTTTGAAACTCTTCCCTTCAAAGAACAATACCATACAAAGTCTGTTGAACTTGATGGGACATGTAATAAAGGACAATTACACAAAAATGAATGGTTCCAATTTGAAAATAATCAGTTTGTGTGTCAGCTGACCAAAGAGAATCTGACACAAGGACAAAATGTTACTGGGCAACAACAGGACCCAAATATGCAAAGTGATACAGCTGCACAAAGTGATGTAAAGCTTTTAGAAAGTGAAGAAAATGTTGAAAAATTGGATTCTAACAACGACGAGCTTTATATCACAATGTCTCCTATTGGTTCACCAGTTCCTATTAACGATTTTGATGCTTCACAATCATTAAATCTGACTCCTGGCAGCACAGTCTCTCATTTGATTGATGCAATGACCTTGTCCAATGAAAGTAGAGTAGGCAGTTCTATTTCAGCATTCATTTCACAGTTTGAAATGACAGCTGACAGAACAAATCTGACCATGGTTTCAAATTTTCAAGGAGCTAACAATCACACTTTAAGCATGATGCCTGGACTGTCAAATACTTATGGCTTAGAAGTGAATGCAGCTATAGATCCACGATATAGGAATGCTAGAACAAAGAAACCATGTTTGGATACAACAGCAGATACTACAATCTTCTCCAGCCCTGAAACATCAGACCATTCTACATATGCCATAATTGGTGAGGATGTCCTCTCACCAGTTTCTTTGCATAACACTGCAAGTGAAAATGCATTTGACAGAACTTTGGAGGTAACACTAGATAAGCCTGTAGATCCTCTGGGTATCCATACAAATATCTTTGTAAATTCAAGTGTATCCAGTATCTATGATGAAACCCAGAGCCCAATGGAAGCATATGGTATATGTGATCTTACAACTAGCACATGTACAGCAATTGATGATACAATTCTTAATGTGTCTCTACCAATTGATTCTGTTGGCAGTAGTTTAATAGAATTGGATGAATTTGAGTCCACAGTGACAGCTACAAAAAACTGCAATGAAGGCATGGGCCCAGAAAATTCTCCATCAACTCATAATTTTTATCAATCGGGTTTCATGACTGAGAAAAATGTAAGCAACTGCTTGATTTTGGAGCACTTACCAGCTTCACCTACAGATGAAAAGGCATTGAGTATTTCAAACACAAATAATTGTAATCCATGTTCCACTCCATGTAGAACCTCAACAAACATCGATCCTTTCAGCACAGTGTATCAACCAAGTGCATGTAAATCCAAAAGTCTTGGAGATCTGACTTCTGAGGATATAAGCTGCACCTTTGAAAGCAAATACAAATTCATTAGCAAAAGTTTTTTTGTGCCACCATCAAAAGATCATCAAATAATATCTTCCCATAAAAATGTGCCACAGCCTGCAGATGCATTAACAGAGCAATTACGCAAACTTGTAACCTTGGAACACGAGGAAAATCAAGAAACCCTAGTTTCCAGCATAAAGCCAGAATCAGGTGACCAAAGGGGACTATTAAGGAAACTCTCATCCAGAAGCCAGAGCAGAGTCCGTTATGTTGCTAACAGGGCAAAGCAAATTCAGGAAGCCAACAAGCATAGATTTTCTGGTGGTGTGGTTTTAAGAAATAAACCCCCAGTACAGCACCATATAGTTAACAGGCATTCCACAGGCTCCTACATCGCAGGATACATGAACCAACTTCAAGAGGAAGGATTGGAAAGCCGGGGTATTCCTGAAGGATCTTGTAACACATTACATCATAGATACCTTGATAACTTTTACACTGACAACTCAATCTTGCAAACTGAACCGAGCTCTGTCAGTGAGCCAGAAATTTACTTTTTGCTCCGACTGTGATTTAGCTTTTAAAAATTGGCATTTGCAATTTTTGATAATAGCTCTGTCATTGGAATATTATTTTGGAATAAGTTTTTGTTGTATATTTCCTTATCTGTTTATAAAAATAAGAGTTGTCATCTTCTGAAAAGTATATCTTTGATTTGGACTTGTTTTGCACAAAGAATAGTAAAATTTAAATGCATAAAATTCTTTGTTAGAGTCTGTAAATGAAATACATCAATTGTTGTAGATATATGTACCAATTGCACCAATGTTTAGTGATGATGTGTTACGATATTTGATGGGAAAAACATCCATTTTTGTACCCATGATTTCTCTTACATTTCCAGACTTTGTTTTGTAAGTTTGTTCAGATTTGTGAAAGTTACTTTCTTTGCTTTATGAAATAAAAACATCCATTTCATTTGATGCTTTAATTTTATCCATATTTTGAAATACATTTTCGGTCCAGAGATACCAAGAAATAGAATTATGGGAAGAAATGCCCTGTGTATTTGTGCGCCAAGACACGTAACTGGGGTGTAAAACAACTAGCCAGTGTTTAAAAAAAAAACAGGCAATTGACTTCATGAGCTATACATGATATTACATTGACTAAACTTTCTTCATATTTTCCAACCATACAGGATCATTTATTGCAATTGCACTGATTCAGAATTAATATAAAATTAGCTCCAGAATTTTGGGCACAAAAGGAAACAAAACTTTATTTGGAAGTACTTAGAAGCCTACCTTTGATTTTCCATATTTTCCTATACCTGTATTCTTTATCAATATTTTCCATATTTAAATGAATGTATTTCTTTGTCATCAATGAAAGTGACATTCAAAACTATGCATAAGTGATATGTAGCAAGCTGCAAAATTTAAGTATGAGATAACAATGTGTAGAGCTGGATGAACACAGCAGGCCAAGCAGCATCAGAGGAGCAGGAAAGCTGATGTTTCGGGTCAGATTGGCAAAATTGACATTGGAAAAATGGTCATAGGAATTGGATTAATTTCAAGTGTAACTTCTCATTTTAACTTCTTAGTTACACCACCACATTAAAATGCACCCCTATGTTTCTATATTTTAACCAAATTATTTCTGATGTCTTTAATCTGTAGCAAGTAAATAGAGACTGGATTTACTTTTATTTCTGACATGTCACCTAAAATGGAACACTACTATTTAAGAAAGAAGGGAATGAGAAAATAGGGAACTATAGGACAGTTAGTCTGACATTAGTCATCAGAAAAATGCTGAAATCTAGTAGTAAGGAAGACTGGACAAAGCACTTTAAAAATCTCAGTATAATTATTTTTCAGGGATGTAATTAATTTGGGTAGGTAAAGGGAAATTGTAGATGTAATATACTTGGATTTCCAAAGATCATTTGATAGGGTAGCATGTAAGAATCAAGGTAAGAAGTTGTGAAGTTAGGGCTAATATATTACCATGGGCAGAGGATTGGTTATTGTACAGACAACAAAGAATAAGGATAAACGGGTCATTTACAACCTCTGAGTAATGGAGTAATGCAGAGAACAGAAATTTACCATCTATTGTCATCATCAGCTGTTCATAAGCTGGGATATGATGAATGCTCAGGGCTCCTTGATTTCACATGGGTCACCATGTGACTGAAGAGGCCAATTCGTGATTCATATATCTTTGGCCACAGTTGACAGGATATCCAATGAGATGGTGTTCCAGAGTGCTATATTCACTTCCACTCTGGAAGCCACTCTGCCTTATTAACTAGGCAATGCAGCGAGAGAGAATCTAACAATTGCACTTGACATTCAATGGCGTTAACATCACCGAATCACCCACTATTAACATTTTGGGATTACTATTAACTAGAAACTGAGCTGGACATGTCGTATAAATATTGCAGCTACAAGAGCAGGTCAGACCTAGGAATCTTGCAGCAAGTAACTCACCTCCTGACTCCCCAAAGCCTGACTACTATCTACAAGGCACAAGTCAGGAGTGTGATGTAATACTTCCCACTGGCCTGGATGTGTGCTGCTCCAACAATACTTAACAGGCTTGACATCATCGAGGACAAAACAATCGCTTCATTGGCATCACATTCACAAACATTCATTTCCCCATACCACCCATGCTCAGTAGCACAAGTGTGCACTATCTACAAAAAGAAATTCATCATGATTTCTTAAATAGCACCTTTAAACCCCCAACCGTTACCATCTGGAAGGACAAAGGCAGCAGATAGCAGGGAATACCATCACCTGCAAGTTCCCTTCCAAGACACTCACCATCCTGACTTGGAAATATATCACTGTTTCTTCAAAGATACTGGGTCAAAATCCTGCAATTCCCTCCCTAACAGCATTGTGGGTGTCCTTGCAGCACATGGACTGCAGCAATTCAATAAGGCAACATAAGGATGGGCAATAAAAGCTGGCCAAATAAAAACAAAGGCTTTGGCCTCAATGCAGGATGCAGCTTGATGGACAAGTTGTCAGCAGTTTGAGATAGTAAGAACTGCAGATGCTGGAGTCAGAGATAACAGTGGTGAGAAGGTGGTGGTGAGCTGCCTTCTTGAACTGCTGCAGTCCATCTGCTGTGGGTTGACCCACAATGCCATTAGGGAGGGAATTCCAGAATTTGGACCCAGTGACAGTGAAGGAATGGCAACATATTTCCAAGTCAGGATCATGAGTGATTTGGAGGGGAACTTGAAGGTGACGGTGTTCTCGTATATCTGCTGCCCTTGTCCTTCTAGATGGAAGTGGTTGTGGGTTAGGAAAGTGCTGTCTGAGGCTCTTTGGTGAATTTCTGCAGTGCATCTTGCAGATAGTACACACCGGTGCTATTGAGTGTTGATGGTGGCGGGAGTGGTTGCTTGAGGATGTGGTGCCAATCAAGTGAGCTGCTTTGTCTTGGATGGCATCAAACTTCTTGAATATTTTTGGGGCTGCATTCATCGAGGCAAGTGGGGAGTAGTCCAACACGCTCCTGTATGATGGACAGGCTTTCAGGAGTCAGAAAGTGAGTTACTCGCCGCAGTAGTCCTAGCCTGTGACCTGCTGTTGTAGCCACAGCATTGATGTAGTGAGTCCAGTTGAGCTTCTGAGCAATGATAACTCCTGGGATGTTGACAGTGGGTGATTCAAAGATGGTAACACTGTTAAATGTCAAGGAGTGGTGGTTAGATTTTCTCTTATTGGTGATGGTCATAGCCTGTGTAGCGCAAATGTTACTTGCCACTTATCAGTCTAAGCCTGGATATTATTCAGATTTAGTTGCATTTGGACACAGACTGCTTCAGTGTCTGATGGGTCATGAATGGTGCAATCATTGGTGAACATCCCCACTTCTGACCTTATGCTGGAGGGAAGGTCATTGATGAAGCAGCTGAAAATGGTTGGGCCTAGGACACTACCCTGAGAAACTCCTGCAGAGACGTAACGGAGCTGAGATGACTGACCTCCAACATCCACAACCAGTTTCCTATGTATCAGGTATGACTCTAACCACCGGAGAGTTTGACCCCGATACCCATTGATTCCAGTTTTGCTAGGGCTCCTTGATGTCACACTGGGTCGAATGCATCATGTGTACTTCTGGAAATCATGTTGTAAATTGCTCAAATGAAACAAATTCTGTTTATTGGTACAGACCTCTCAGCCAAGCAAACTGGTGATAAGCAGATTGATAGGTTCTTACTGGTGAAGGAACAAAGAACCCAGCTGTAGCTTTCTGACCCACAGGCTTGTTTGTCTCACAAGAAGCAATGTAAATGTTATGTATATGTATATAGTATAGATAGGATGAAGTTTTCAGCAAATGTGAACCAAAAATCATGAACATTGGTTTCATGACACATGAAAGCAAGAAGATCATGTATTTTGAATGCATATTTTAATAGTAATAACACTTCATATATTGATCAAAAAAGTGGAAAATCTTATAGCTCTGGCATGTAATGTAAATTGTAGTCTATGCTGATAATTCTCCATGTACTTAAAACATGACCTCTATCTAGACATGGGGAAATGCCAAGTAGAAATGGCGTTTTCCTAAAGATTGGAGAAGAAAGTTAAAGGGTTAGTCATTTCAGGTAATCATGAATATAGCTCCTACATCTGAACTGTCATAGAACATAGAACAGAACAACACAGGAATGAGCCTTTGGCCTACAATGTTGTGCCAAACATGATGCCAAATTAAACTAATCCCTTCTGCCTGCCCTTGGACCATATCATTCCATCCTTTGCATATACATATGCTTATCTACTAGTCCCTTAAACGGCCGTATCGTACCTGCCTCCACCAACACCCCTGCCAGTGCGTTCCAGACTCCTACCATTCTCTGTGTAAAAAAGTGCTCTTCACATCTCCTTCAAACTTTTCCCCCTCTCACCTTAAATGCATGCCTCCCTAGTTTTAGAGATTTCAACTCTGGGAAGTAGATTCTGACTGTCAACCCTATCTATGCATTTCATAATTTTATAGACTCCTATCAAGTCTCTCCTCAGCGTCCACTGCTCCAGAGAAAACAACTCAAGTTTTTCTAGCCTCTCCTTATAGCTCATACCCTCCAATCCAGGCAGCATCCTTGTAAACCTCTTCTGCACTGTCTCCAAAGCCTCCACAGCCTCCACATCCTTCCTGTAATATGGCAACCAGAATCAAATGCAATAGTCCAAAGAAGGCCTAACCAAAGGCTTATAAAGCTGCAATGTTACATTGTGACTCTTGTACTCAATTCCCCGACCAATAAAGATAAGCATGCCATATGACTTCTTTACCACCCTATCTACTTGTGTGGTCACTTTCAGGGAGCTAGGGACTTGAACCCCATGATCCCTCTGTACATCCCTCTATATACTTTTCATTAACACTTGATCTCCCAAAACGTGCTGTTACCCAGAGTAAACTCCATCTGCCAATTCTCTGCCCATATCTGTAGCCAACTTATATCCTGCTGTATCCTTTGATAACCTCCTTCACTATCCACAATTCGACCGATCTTTGTGTCATCTGTGAACTTACTAACCCACCCATCTACATTTTCATCCAAGTCATTAATATATGTATATATCACAAACAGTTGGTCTTTAAACAAATCCCACGTGTCAAATGTGTACTTGCCTGATAACAGCTCCTGCCAATTAACACTTCCTACCTCCTGCCTAATACTGACATAATTTGCCCTTCCCCAATTTAATACCTGCCAGCAAGGCCTGACTTATCCTTATTCATAGCTATCAGAAAACTTAAGAAGTTGTAATCACTGTTTCCAAAATGCTCTCCCACTGAAACGTCAGTCACTTGTCCAGGCTAATTAGCCAATACAAGATCTGGTATGGCCCCTGCTCTAGTTGGACTACCTGCATGCTGTTTCAAGAAGCCTTCTTGGATGAAATTAACAAATTCTGCTCCATCTAAGCCTCTTGCTCTTAGGGACCCAGTAAATATTGGAAAATCACCCACTATGACAACCCTGTTATTGCATCTTTCCATAATCTGTCATTGATAGAAATATTGTTTAGGTTGGCATTATTTGTCCTCCTGTTTCACCACTCTTTTTATCTCCATTAATAGCAACAATGAAGTATGATATTCATCTCCAGATCCCACCTTGGCTTTTATACTAGTTCTTCTGTGCCAGAAGGCTGAAGCACTTCACCATGGACCACTATTTCCACTTTGTAGTCTTCTTTTACCATTTCAACGCTCATCCATGACTATCTTTCCCATTGTCTAATTTGTTTAATTTTAATTTGTTTAATTTTTTCAAATTTATTTATTTTGGATAAATGAGAGGTATTGCATTTTGGTAAAGTGAAGAAGGGCAAGACTTATCCAGTTAATGGTAGGGCCCTGGGTGGTGTTGTGGATCAGGTTCATGGTTCATTGAAAGTTACATCATGGGTAGACAGGGTGGTTAAGAAGGCATTTAGCATGCTTGGTCTCATTACTCAGACTATTGAGTATTGGAGTTGGGATGTCATGTTGAGGTTGTACAGGATGTTGGTGAGGCAACTTTTGGAGTACTGTGTACAGTTCTGATCACCCTGTTACAGGAAGGATATTGTTAAATTGGAGAGAGTTCAGAAAAAAATTACCAGGATGTTACCGGGACTAGAGGGCTTAAGTTATATGGAGAGTCTGGATAGGCTGGGACTTTTTTTTCCACTGGACCATAGGAGATTGAGGTTTATAAAATCATGAAGGGCATGGATAAAGTGTATAGTAAAGGTCTTTCCCTTGGGTGGGTGAGTTCAAAACTCGGGGGCATATTTTTAAGTTGAGAGGAAAAAGGTTTAAAAGGGACCTGAGGGGCAATATTTTCACACAGAGAGTGGTTTGTATGTGGAATGAACTGCCAGAGGACGTGGTAGTTGCAGATACAGTTACAACATTTAAAAAATATTTGGACAGGTACATGAATAGGAAACATTTAGAAGAATATGGGCCAAATGCAAGCAAGTGGGACTCATTTAGTTTGGAAAAAATGGTAGGCATGGACAAGTTGGACCAAAGGGTCTGTTTCCATGCTGTATGACTCTATGACAATGACATCTTTTCCTGCTGTCAGGCCTCAATATCTGTACAAAACTGCCATCTTTCATTTCAATCTTCACAAATTCAGTCTCCCCGATATCTGTTTCTTTCAGCAGTAACAACTTCATATTGTTAATATAAGGGAAAGGCTATGGGCTGTAACAGCATAATGATGCTGAGGACTTGTGTTTTAGAAATAGCTGTGCCCTCAAAAAATCTGTTCCAGTTTAGTGATGACACTATTCAACAATATGAAAAGTTGGCTAGGTACTACTGTGTCCAAAAAGAAGAAATTCAATCTAATTAATTACTATCTCATTCGAAATGATGGTGAGAGAGACTAAACTGAATTACCTCGCCAGACTGTCTCCTGTTACCCAAATGATTAAAGTCTTAAACAAACAAATAAATATTGGAGTTTGAGTTTAAATGATAACCTAAAACTTACAAGACAATGGGACTTTAGGAAATTAGTATTCGTATAACAGTAGTGTTGGAAAAAATAATGGCACTTTAGAATAGACAAATCCCTCAGACCCAGGAACCTTCACCGTTGGGGGACTGAAAGTGAGTGGATGCATTTGTTCATCTTTCAAAAATCTATTAATTCTGCAATGATGCATTAGATGGAAAGGTTAGAAATGTAATCTTACTTTTAATGGGAAAAGGAATTAGAGAGAAAACAGGGATCTACCTGTTAGCCTGGTATCAATAGTAGGGAAATTACTGGAATATTACTATTATAAAAGACACAATCACTGAATATTTAGAAACTAATTGTCTGATTGGACAGTCAACATAAGTTCATGAAAAGGACATCATATCAACATGAAAGAGTTTTTTGAGGAGGTTTCTAGCACTGTCAATAAAGTGGAATCCGTGATAAATAGAGGGAGGGGGTGGGCCTGGGGGAAAGTAGGTGGAATGGTGATAGGTGGATGCAGGTAGGGAGTTGTGGAGATAGGTCATGGGAAGGGTTGGGCAGATAGCTGAGAAAGAAGATGGCCAGGTCAAGGAGGCCAGGATGAGAGGGATGGTTGGACGTGGTCTCCTCCAGTGTCACAATGACGCCACACACAAACTGGAGCAACAACACCTCATATTCCACCTCAGGAGCTTACAGCTTAATGGCCTCAACATAGAAATCATCAGTTTCAAAATCTCCCCACCCCCAGCCTCATCCCACGTCCAACCTCCCTCTCATCCCCGTCTCCTTGACCTGACACAACCTGTCCATCTTCTTTCTCACCGATCCGCCCCACCCTTCCCATGATCTATCTCCACAACCCCCTACCTGCATCCACCTATCACTATCCCACCTACCTTTCCCAAGCCCTACTCCCTCCCTCTATTTATTTCCCAGCACACTTCCCCCTCCCCAGTCCTGATGAAGGGTGTAAACCCAAACTGTGGACTTTCCTGTTCTCTGATGCTGCCTGACCTGTTGTGTTCCTCCAGCTTCACACTGTGTTGATTCTGACTGCAACATCTGCAGTTCTTGCTATCTCCAAGTGGAATCAGTAGATGTGGTGTATTTGGATTTTCAGAAGTCTTTTGATAAGTCCCACACAGGAAGTTAGTAAACAAGATCAAAGTACATGGGGAATAAAGACCAAAGAACTGTAAATGCTGGAAATCAGAAACAAAAACTGAAATTGCTGGAAAAACTCAGCAGGTCTGGCATTATCTGAGGAGAGCATGCAGACTTAACATTTTGGGTCCAATGACCCTTTTTCAAACCTGGCGAAGCATTTTGACATCACAGGGATAGTATCATTATTGACAAATGTTGTGGAGAAAGGGAGTTGAGTATCACCTTTGGAAGCAGATTCAAAGTATTAAAACGATGATATCAAAGAGAGTATCCTGGAGGGCATTGTCTGTCTGCTTAATGCCACTAGTACACCTCTTCCCATAGATCAGCTTTTCCACACTGCCGAGTTCGCTCTCAGGAGGCATGAACTACAGTTGATAATCCTCGTCCATCAGTTGCTGACCTGTATCCTGATTGGCACAAGATTAATGCGTTACAAATCCCAGGAAACTGGCCAGCAGAATGGAATTTTTTTCTATTCAGAAAAATGCCACAATTGTGATATGGAAGGGGGTAATTTGAGAGCAAGTAATATTTATTTTTATTGCCATGTGGTATTGATGGCAAGGTTACTATTTACCGTCCTTCAGAAGGTGGTGGTGAGGCACCTTCTTGAACCACTACCACCATGCTTTTAGAAACTAAAATCTTTCATAATAAACATGTCAGAACTTCCAAAATACACCAAGTCTCAACGTATATCTTGTTCTGATTCTATTGATGTGATAAACATTTAGAAATTTGGTCGAATGTATTAATGTGAGCGTATTGTATTTCTAGCAGTGAAGGTGGCCACATTTATGAAAATATATGTCTTCTATTCTTACTGCTTGAATCATTTGGAACTGCCTTGAACTATCATTTTTTTTTCTATCAGAGTCACAAACAACCCATTCTCTATCACATAAAAATGTTCCAAGTTCAAACTATATCAATTTTAAAACATTATTTGTTTTCATTGTACATATAATGAAGCCTATGTAAAGTTCTGTACAAATAGAATTGACAGGCTGTAATTTGCCTGAGGAAGGAAAGAGAACCCAGATGTAGTACTCCATTTGGATAATTTCTGATGTTTCTCTTGGAAGTATCAATACTTTCTTCTTTGAGAGAATAGTTTCAAGGTAGCATGCAATCTAACAGGATTCGCAGGTGTGTAGGCATTAGATAATTGATTTTATACCACACAGGAAATGAAGCAATCTGGTTCAACTTTACAAAATAACAAGATAATATCTGTTGTATTTACCAAATACTTTTGGAAACATTTGGCCTCTTGCTTTCCATTGAAAATGAAGTTCAATATAGTTCAGATTTTTACATGGGGCATTAATTATTATCGTTTTTAAAGTCTGGGGGAAATGTATTTACGCCTGTTTGCAGGGGTCAAAATGCACAATTATCCCACAACTAGTTCCATTGAGGCAACGAGCACACAAACTATATGTTGCTCTTCTCCACTAAATGATTTCAGCATACAGCCAAGCGTAGAACTTCCTGCTGACTGGTTGGGCACCTGGAAAGGGTACATTGCTAGCACATGTTTCTCCTAGCCTGCATATTTGAAGGCAGCCTGCCCCAGTAGTTGGGAGCTGGACTGAAATTGCTATAGACTGTGAAAGATTTAATGAGGAGCAAAATAACAGAAAATGGAGCAAATGGGAAAAGAGAGAGATCACTGTCCCCCGATGTTAGTGCTGGAGGCATTAGTACATGAGGAGAGGTGGAGAGATTCAATGTTTCCACAGGGGACACTCAGGCAATCCTGGACTGAAGGCCTGGCAGAGTGCCACGATGACCTCACAAAATTAATCAAGACCAATGAATGCATCTTCACATTGGCATTTCCTATCTAATACACTTGTGCACACTTCTTACTGCACCCAACCCCTATTACATAACCATCAGCAGTGTTTAACAATCAAGACTTGAGCCAAACATTCAAATGCTCTGCTGTAACTTTCCATATCTGGCCAGTGCTGCCAGCCAAATACTCATCTTTCAGCCATAACAGGAGCATCACCTAAACATATGGCAACATAGTCTTTGATATTGCTCCCTCTCATTTCCCGCACCGGGCACACTACAACAGGAGAAAGCAGAGTGGCCAAGTACACATACACCATCTTAGTCCACTGGAGGAGGCTGCTCCACATCAGAGTTGGTGATGATAGAGAATGCTGTATTTAGTGTCACTGAAAATATTCAGAATGATACCAAGTTTGTACCTTATGCTCATTCTCAAAACTAATCTAATCCTCATCCTGCTGTCTGACATGAAGTGCAAGCTTCAGATGATGTAACCATGCACCATTTGTTTTCTAACTCACACACCTTCCCTCACTTCAATCCTTCCATTCTGCACTTATGCTTTCAGAGAAATGGCATCAGTGATGCTACGTGCCTCTGGAGGAGGCCAAGATGAATCTTCCACTCAGCACTTCCTACTGAAAATTACTACTAATTCTTCAGCCATATCTTTGGCACTGATTTGCTGGGATCCCTAATAATTAAGGGTAGGAATGTTTGTGGAGCCTCCTCCTCCAGTGAGTTGTTTAATTGTCCACCACTATTCATGATTGAACGTGGCAGGACTGCAGAACTTGCTTTGGCACTTAAGTAGCCCTGTTTTGTAGCTGCACCAGGTTAGTAACCCATTTTTAGATATACCTAATGGTGTTCCTGACGTCCCCTAGCTCGGTGGTAATGATAGAATGGGGTACATGCTGGGCAATAAAGTTGCGGAATGTGTTGGAGTCAATTCTGCTGCTACTGATGGCTCACACTGCCTCATGGATGTCCAGTGTTGAGCTGCTAGTTGTTTGAAATCCGTCCCATTTAGTATGGTGATAATGTCACACAACATAATGTATGATATTCTCAATGAAAAGATGGGACTTTGTCTCCACAAGGATTGTGAGGTGATCACTCACACCAACACTGTCATGGACAGATGCAGCCACAGCATTCAGATTGGTGAGGATGAGGTCAAACTTTTTCTTCTCTCTTGTTCGTTTTCCTCACCACCTGCTGCAGAACCAATATTGAAGTCCCCCATCCAGAGTATATTCTGCACCCTTGCCATCCTCAGTGCTTCTTCCAAGTGTAGTTCAACATGGACATCAGCCAACAGACCACAAGAGCCAGGAAAAGACAAACCCTTCAGGACAAGCTAGCCACCCTTGCCCACCAAAACAACAACAACAGAACAAACACCTGGATAAGAAATCTCTCAGACAGGAAACTGACAGACACAGAAAAAGCTGTTCTCATTCACGGACTTAACTATAACTACAGAGACGCCGACAAAACAGAATTCCTGGCCACACTGGAAGCCACACTGAGGGCCAACAACATCAATGAAGAAAAACAACAAATGATAAGACAGACAGTAATCCCGACACTGACGAGAAGGAGCGAACTCAACACCCTCAACACATTGGAAAGGCAAGCCCTGGAAGGACTGAAAAAGGACAAGAACATCACAATACTACCCGCAGACAGAGGGCGCATGACAGTAATACTGAATAAAAGGGGACTACATCTCCAAGGCACAGGCACTGCTAGCCAACGAGAACACATACCGGCCAGTACAGACTGACCCGACACCGCAACTAGGCAACAAAATCCTCTACACGCTAAAAAGACTCAAACAAACCGGACAGATCAACAAAACAGACTTCCCCTAAGAATAAAACCCGAAGGAACCAACACACTCCGATTCTACAGCCTCCCGAAAGTACACAAACTGGAAGTAGCCCTTACACCCATAGTCTCCCTACCAGGCACGCCATCACATAGATTAGCCAAGGAACAACAAAAGAGACTAAGGCGCCTCGTCAACAAGTCACCCCACTCAATCCACTCAGCCCAAAAGTTCCTCAATTCCATCAAAGATATAAGGATAGATGACGATGAGACCATGGTATCGTTTGATGTCACTGCCCTGTTCACATCAATAGATGTAACACTAGCAAGGGAAACAATAACAGCACTACTGGAACAAGAATAAGTCCCCAGTGAAACCATCTCCACAGACAACATGCTGAAGCTACTGGACCTATGCCTCACCATCCACTTCACTTTCAATGGCCATATATATGAACAGATCAACAGAACACCCATGGGATCACCTATCTCTGGACTAATAGCCGAGGCAGTGATGCAAAGACTGGAAAGTACGGCCCTCTCGCTAATCCAACCAAAACTATGGATACGCTACGTGGACAACACCTTTGTCATCATTAAACGGACCAAATTAGAGGAGATACACAAACTAATAAACAACACCCTCACCGGAATCAGATTCACCAGAGACGAGGAGAAGAACAAACAGCTCCCATTCCTGGACATCAAGGTAGAGCTCAGGACAAGTGGGGAAATCCAAATGAAAGTACACAGAAAAGCCACACACACTGATCAAGTACTGAACTTCAAGAGTAACCATCCTAACACACACAAACGAAGCTGCGTGCAAATATTATTTAAACAGGCAACAACACACTGCAGCAGCACAGAACTATGCCAAGAAGAAGAAGAATACCTCTTCCAGGTATTCAAAGACAACCGATATCCAAAAAACTGGGTCAGAAGATGCCTATTACGCGAACAACACCAGGAAGATACTACACATCCCGACACACTCATCGCGGTACCTTACATCAGGAACACATCAGAACTAACCACAAGACTCCTGCGACCACTGGGCATCACAGTAGCACACAAATCCACATCAACCCTACGATAACTGCTCACCCGAACGAAAGACCCACTACCCACTATGACTGGACCAAAGTCATATACAAGATTCCCTGCAGAGACTGTGACAAACACTAGTTTGGTCAAACAGGAAGGAAATTAACAACAAGCGTAAACGAACACCAATTGGCTACTAAAAGACACGACCAATACTCAATCATCTCTATCCACATGGACAAGGAGAACCACCAGTTCGATTGGGACAACACAAAGATCCTGGGACAAGCAAAGCAGAGACTGGCACAGGAGTTCCTAGAAGCCTGGTACTCCATGAAGGAAGCCATCAACAAACATATAAATCTCGAACCCATATACACTCCTTTGCGAAAGAAAACCGGAAATAAGGTAATGCAGCTCAACGGACTCCAGGGTTTAAAAACTAGGCAGGAAAACACAACGGCGCTTCATCGGAGGCTGCGCTGATGATGTTACCCAGCAGGGTAATGAAACACCTGTGGAACAACAATGAACCAACTCGGTGAGCCAACCATCCACAACATCCACAACCCGAGCTACAAATCTACTCTAAAACCTTAGAATGAGATGTATGTTTTCCACCTCAGATCTTGACTTGGTAAATCTATTCCTTAGGTTGCCCGACATCGCTATATATTTCATATATCATACATGACCTGTGATTGCTCCTGCACAGTAGCATGTGGAATAACACCGTCCTGCCTTCAAGGCCATCACTACTGCAGGTGCTTTTTAGGTGCCATTTTTGATGGGTCATGGTTAGGTTGGTGGTGCTTTGAGATATAAGAGCTTACTCACCTTTATGCTGTAGGAAGTACTTCCATTCAGCCCTAGTCCTTAACTGAGTGCTCGGGAACTGTATTGTTTGATTTCTCTTCTGATTCCCTCATTGGGGTATGTTTCCTCAATTGCACTTTATAGGAAAACATGCAAACAAAACTGGATCCCTTCCACTTACACTGTGCATTTTCATGAGGCCATATTTTAAAAAGTGATTTAGAGAACTATGATTATAAAAGTTTCCCTCAAGTCATTCATCCTTTATCCACTCCCTCTAGAATATATTTCTCCCCTCAAATGTTGATGGCCTTCTCCCCTCCTCTGACATTGCCTACATCTTCCTTCTGTTTCCTGCTTCAACATCTGAAGCTTGCACAATCTCCCTAAAAATTTCTGCTGTTACTCCTGATCCCACTCCAATCCAGATTCCTATGCCCAGCCTTACCTGTACACTGTCCATTATTCAGTTCACCTACTTATTATCCCTCCTCAGAGCTCTGAATTACACCACTGTTCGCCACTACCAATGTGCAGCTCCTTTACTTCCTTGTCTTCCTTGCCCCTATCACTGTGAATCTCCCAACCGCATCTCAGTTTGCTCCTCCATTCTGCAGGATATCTCTGGTACCATCAACAACTACCCCCTTCACATTCCATTCCCTACCATTCCATTCCATTTTGCCCACCTTGTTATGAACCTTTTCTGTTAAACCCCATTTTCAGTAAAGCCCCATCTTCATTTGTACCCCTTTTCAATTGAGTTCCAGCTTCCTGCCCCAATCAGGTTTGCTGGAGTTAGCCAGGGTCGCTGTCTTGCCTGAGCACGCTAATGGGCCCAGTCAGCCTTTGTCACTTACACTGTAAGTGCTTAAGAAATACAGTAAGTCTGCATATGACTGAGACTTATCCTGAGCTGGTAGACATAGAGGGACTCGTCCCTTACAGTGTAAGTGTTCGTGCAAAGAAACATCTTGGTTATGCAGAAGTTAAGTAACTGAAGAACTTTGTCCTCACTGGGGCTTGAAGGAAGAAGCCAATCCCATACATATACACCTCAAATGAATAGTCAGGTTGTGAATGCATATGTTTCCCATTTCTAGCTAACACAACTGTGCTGTTGAATGTAATTCTTACAGACTGGGGCTTTAATGAGTATTTTTGGTATGATAATGAATACAAAAGAGCTTTCTGAGCATCCAGGTTGGCAAAGCTGACCCATCTGAAAGGTTCTGAGAACTTAATAACAAACTTTTAACCAGTTATGATCCCCACTGATGTTGTTACTGGACAAGTCACGTGTCAAATTTGAATCTAGCTTGATAGATCATGTACAAGCCAACACAGTGTGGAGCTGGAGGAACACAACAGACCAGGCAGCATCAGAGGAGCAGAAAGTTCCTCCAGCTCCACATTGTGTTGTCTCCGACTCCAGCATCTGCAGTTCTTGCTATCTTTTGATAGATCATGTTCTGTTTTTGCTTATTTAACAAGTTTCTCTTTCACTGAAGTGAAAGCATGCAATGCTACAGATTTGGTTTTCACATTTTGGTTCTAAAACAGAGGTTTATTATACAAAGTAAGATAAAAGAGAACAAATGAATGTCATGGAGCTAGAATGAAGCTATTTACATTTTCCTTGATTAGTTTTATAACTGAGTTTAGATTTTATAAACTTCAAATGACCCTTTCAGTGTCCTAACCAAACACTCTGGAATTTTCATACTAAAATTCTTACACTGGCGTAGCTTATTTCCTAATAGTTCTAAACTATCCCCTTTCTTCAGGAGAAACTCTTTCGCACATCTGACATCCATCAGCAGCTCTGTGAACTGAAAACAAAGGCTTTCCAATCAGTGGGATTTTCCCTTAAGCCAAAGATAAATAAAGTCATAATGCTTCTGACTGAAGGCAAGCTCATGCTCTTCAATGTTTATTTGGTGGTACTCTCCCAATGCAAACAAATTCTCACTATCACATCAGGGGCCCCCTCTCTCATACTAGTATAAAAGAAATCATGTCTCCAGAGACACGGACAAGTTCATTATTAGTACGTACACATATATCATTCACACAGACCAAGGCTCTCATGCCATTAGTTCAAAATCCAAATGTTAAAATTAATTAGATAAAAATATAAATAAATTACATACCTTATATCATAAACTCACCATCAAGAAAATTTTTTTCTGTCTCCCACTGAATTGGGTTCTCAACCAAACCTTCTAAAAACTTAATGGGGCTTTAGTGCCCTATCATTCTAAAGGATATACTTTATATATGTTACTTTGATTCTAACATTCAGCATTAATATGTGATAATTATGAGTTAAGAGAAAATCTGTGGTCAAGTACATCACAACCTGCATCTTGAATAACTTATACAGTGAAGACAGATGCCACCCAGACATTAGTAACATTGTGAGTCATCAAATTTCAATCAAACTTTGTCTCCTTTGTAAGGAATTCTAATTTTCAAAAATCGAGCCTTGGAGTGCCCTAATAGTCGCTAAATCTATCTGTAACAGCTCAAGCTCTTCTCCTGAGCCAAACCTCCCCCAGACTCTTGAGACTGCCAAGTGTTTGCCTACTAGCACAATTTCAGCTTTTATCAAAAAGCTAGTTTCAAATGGCTATTCCTAAATTTCCCTAATATCCAATAAGCTGGAACAATCAAATATTGCTTTTGAGCTTCTTTATCCCACTCCCTGCTGTAGTAAACTATTAATGACTCACTATTAATTGCCTAAACCTTTGTCCACAACATTGAGCCACCATTTCCTCTGGGACACTTCAGCCTTAAAATGCCTTAATTTCCTAACAGCAACTTTTGCTACTTAGAGGTACTTCTTTGGTTTCAGCACTTTCCCAGCTCCAAACTACAAGGAAACATACATCCAGATAAATTGAAACCAAAGAAGAAACTTCATAAGATCCACACATATCCAATATAACCAAGCAAACTCGAAGCATAACTTTTACAGCCTATCACTGAAAGTGTATGGGTAATTTAGCTTTAACTTGAAAACCATCTTTCCAGACTCTTTCTGCTGTAAGTGTAGACACAACTCAGCAATTCCACCTGCTTCTTCTGATCCGACCTTTGTAGCTGTTAACCTTTTAAAGTAAGATTACCAACCTTTCAAGGATGATGGACTTCTATCCTATTTTATACAATTAAATTTGAATTTCCAAGACTAAAAAACCATACTAAAACACATGAAGTAGTTATTTATAACAGCACTACCACATAGTTAAGTGTTTGGGGAGCATTTGATTTGGTGAGCCTTCGTAAAAAAATGGCATGGAGATTTTGTTGGTTCTGTAGCTGGCATGTGAGAACTCTGCCCCCCCCCCCCCCCCCCACCCCACGTTAAATACTGGCTATTGTTGAAGTTGCTCTAAAATGCTTATTTCAATTACAATCATAAATGTTAAACAAAATGGAGTCAGACTGAAATGTTTACACTACTGAGTATCAATTAATAATCAGGTGTCAGATTGACAGTACAGATAATTCTCTGGTAGAAAACAGATTAATGACGGCAAATACATTTTTGAACAGGTGACCTCATGACAGGCAGAGTGGCAGACTCTTGCTAACTCAAAGGAGAAGAGGACCCAGATGCTCTTGTCTAACAGGGCATATGCCTGATAGACCTCAGATATTTATCTATCGCACACACGGTAACAACAAATTATGTACACAATATTCTCTCTTCTGGGGGTTAAGTTTCCCCAGATGGTATTGTAAATTAAAACAGGGAACACAGGTGCTTGAGTGCCAAATAATTATTTTTATATCACGAGAGAGATTCAAACAATCAGCTTCACTTATTAAAAAAAAACACTGAAGTAATATTGCTGCAAATAGTGAGTTGGTTGAGAGCGTTATGTTAAAACTTAATGCTGTCTGGGTACGTTCTGTCTTTGTGGTGGAGGGCTGGTGGTGAGGTTCAGACAAATCTGATCAGGGGTTGGAGTAAATGTCGCGGGGTAGCTTTGGGCAATGGGAGGCCAGTTTAGATCGGGGGGTGGGATATAGGAAATCTGGTATGGTGGGGGGATGTTGGTGAAGTAGGGGGAGAGTCATGAGAAGAAGCCAGGTCCATTGGCAGTTGGAAGGGAGTTGCTCGGTGGCAGTGAGATGTTGTGATTGTGAGGGGCTTGGGGGTAGGAACATGATGATTCGGTATCTGAGAGAGTGAGGGTTGTTGGGGATGTTGTGGGGTTAGGGAGGCGGGTGTCAGGTTTGGGAGGGAGTCACCGGTTGGCAATGAGACATGTGCTTTATGGGGATCTTGGAGGCCAGGTCCTAGGGCAAGGTGATCGTAGAAACCCCACAGATAGATAAAAGCAATTTGGTCCATCATGCCCACACCAACCTGCTGAAAAGTATCCTACCCAAACCCACACTCCCATCCTATCCCCGTAATCCTGCATTTAACATGGCTAACACACCTAGCCTGTACAGCTGTGCACACCAAGGGGTATTTAGCATAGGCAATCAACATAACCTGCACATCTTTGGACTGTGGGAGGAATCCAGAGCACCTGATGGAAACTCATGCAGACATGGGGAGGATGTACAACCTCCACTCAGACAGTTGCCCAAGGCTGGAATTGAATGCAGGTCCCTTGCACTGAAGGGCAGAAGTTCTAACCACTATGCCATTGTGCCACCTCAACAGAATGTTGGGTGTCCATGGGGGTAGGGGAGAGGGGTATTTGGAGGGTGAGTTCTCAATGGTAATCAGGAGATTTATTGTTATCGACAGCAGCTACAGCAGATTTTAATCCTTCTAACTTTTCCTGGCTAAATATTAAACTAAATAAATCAGAACTCTCCAAATTCATGCACACACTAGTTCTTCAGGAGATAGACAGCATAGAAATATGATGTTGAAACCTCACTTCCATGACTGCAACATTGGGCAAAGCAGATGTTGTGCTGCTAGCTGCCTGTGCATTCAGCAGGGGGCCCAGTAGAATAACAAATAGTCTGTGGTGCATTCAGCCTTCTTTTCTTAAAGACAATTTGTTGCCCTTGAAGAAAAAGCTACATTGAATGTCATGAGATCACTGCATAAAACAAGAAAATTGGAACACCAAGGCAGAGACAGAGGCTCTGGATTAATGGATGCAGTGAGGTAAGTCTTAATGGTGAAAGTGAACAGGAGAAGAGACGCCATGGTCTCACGATGAACAGGAAGCATTCAAGGCCAACTCACAAAAGAGACTGGGAACATGTTGCCAGGGTGGGCAAACCCCATGAGGTGACTCCAAGGACCTGGCAGCAGAGTCATAGAGAGGAGGAACAGAGGGATCTTGGGAGCCGCGTCCATAGATCCCTCAAAGTTGCTACCCAAGTTGATAGGGTTGTAAAGAAGGCATATGGTGTGTTGGCTTTCATTGGCAAGTAATTGAGTTTAAGATCCGTGAGGTTATGCTGCAGCTCTATAAAACCCTAGTTAGACCACACTTGGAGTATTGTGTTCAGTTCTGGTCACCTCATTATGGGAAAGATGTGGAAGCTTCAGAGAGGGTGCAGAGGAGATTTACCAGGATTCTGCCTGGACTGGAGGGCAGGTCTTATGAGGAAAGGTTGAGGGAGCTAGGGCTTTTTTCATTGGAGCGAAGAAGGATGAGAGGTGACTTGATAGAGGTGTACAAGATCATGAGAGGCATGGATAGAGTGGATAGTCAGAGACTTTTTCCCAGGGCGGAAATGTCTATTACAAGGGGGCATAATTTTAAGGTGATTGGAGGAAGGTATAGGGGAAATGTCAGAGGTCAGAGAGTGGTGGGCATGTGGAATGCGCTGCCGGCAGTGGTAGTGGAGTCAGATACTTTGGAGACTTTTAAGTGACTCTTGGATAGGCACATGGAGGATAGTAAAATGTAGGGTATGCAGGGTAGATTGATCTTAGTAGGATAATATGTCAGCACAACATCATGGGCCAAAGGGCCTGTAATGTGCTGTACTGTTTTATGTTCTATGTTCCATGAACAGCATGGAATCAAATCCTTTGGTCCAACTCATCCATGCTGACCAGATATTCTAAATCAATCTCGTCCCATTTGCCATGATTAGGCCCATTTCCCTCTAAACCCTTGCTATTCATATGCCTATCCAGATGCCTTTTAAAAGGTATAATTGTAGCCGCCTCCACCACCTTCTCTGGCAGTTCATTCCCTGCATGCAACACCCTTTGCATGAAAAAGTTGCCCATTAGGTCCCTTTTAAATTTTTCCCCTCTCACCATAAGCCTTCAAGATTTTAATGATTTTTACTTAAATATTCAAGGTCAGTGAATGCACCGTTGCATTGCATCTCTCATCCTGTGTGCCATCAGTTTTTCACATTACTCAATACACTACACCACCATCACTCAACCAGGAGCATTCCCTGGTACTCAGGGCTCAGGCCTCACTTTCAGGTATATCTTACTGTCTCACATTCCAATGCTGCCCACCTCTCATTGCATTCATATACTCATAGTTATTCAGCTATTTTGGGCATATCATTCCAACATAGTGCAGTACATTCATTCTTTCCCCTGTCTTGTAGGACACAGTGTGATAATACATAACAGAATGGAGCAGAGCAGATTTGTTGGGGGATAAGAATACCTGTATAGCTTGACCTCTATGAAAGAGATCTCTGATGATGTCACTACTATTCAATCAAGCCAATGACATCATGTTTTCTGAGAACATTGAGAATGATTCTATGTTCTTGTCTTGTGGCTCTTCTCAAATCCCAGCAAGTACTCATCCTACTATCTGACATGGTGAGTGAGCTACAAATGATATGACCATAGAACTCTACCCACCCAATCCTTATTTACTAATTCCAACTCTCTCTGAATTTCTGCACTCAGATGTCAAAGAACTGCCTGCCACTTGCTCAGCCACAAAGGAGATAAAAGACCTCAAGAGAACTGCAGCCAAGCAGGAGGAAAGGATGGCTCATTTGCCAGTTCACCAGAAGGATTCAAGGGCATACAGGAGAAACTAATGGGCATGCATACTGACCTTCTGGGTGCATTGGTTTACTTGCAAGATTGCTTCCTGTCACTGTCAAGGAGCATGGATATGCCTGTCTCCAAATTCATAGAGAGTACCATGCAAATCTTTCTCTTTGTATAGTATCTGCTGCATCTCATTTTCATTCTGCAGACCAAGAGTATCATGTGCTCCCATATAACAATTGCAGACATTGTATGAAGAGGCTGTCCAATCCTCTGCTTCATCTCTAAAAATGTAGCAACCCCTTGCCAAATCTATGAACTCAACACTCACCTGGAGGGTGTGTTTGGGGCCTTAGGCAGTGAGGAGGGAGAGGATGAATGGACAAGTGTTGCACCTTCTGTAATTGCATGGGAAGGTGGCACTGGGCAGTGAGGAAGTGTTATGAGTAATAAAGGAGTAGCACCAAGGCAGCAGCAACTTTTCTCAATGCTAAATCCCTAGTTCACTGGCTGTGAACGTAGGATCCACCACAATTAATTCCCCTTACTACCCTCGCCACCACCCCCCTTCCACCCCCACTCTCTTGGGAACCTGTGAACAACCACACCCCTGTCTGCTTAACATGTTCCCTGCATGACATGTTCTTTGCCCAAGTGCTGGATTAATACCAGTAGTAGTGGGTTGAGGACATTAAGTGGGTGTTATTTGTCACCCCTGGGCCTACCTGCAATGGAGGTAGGCCCAGAATGGAGGCAGGGAGGTGATAGATCTCCAACATCACATACTGTTAGATTATATGCCACCAAACTCACCAAAGGGGACAGCACATGGTTCCACACCTTACCTACATGTGTTGAAAAGTTAATAAATCTGCTAGCTTCAGGAGAATACATTGATCGCCTCCTGCATACAGGGAGTCATAGTTACTCAGCTAATTCTGTTAAAAAAAAACACTTCCTTGCATCTGGAATGATTCTGTGCTAAAAATAATAAAACTTAATAACCAGTATCCAAACAGAGCAAATAACTCAGGATGCCACCAAGTCAGGTCTCAATATTTGGCATACCTGAAAATAGCAATCTAAATGTACGAAAATTAATATTTACCTTTCCAAATTCTTGCACTTGCGCTCAACATCAACTCTTTTCTTTCTTATATAACGTCCTTTGAGACTTCTTTTGCATTAAATATATGCTCAGCATAACTGAGGGGATATTGCTGCTCAGAGCTTCAAACTTTGTTTTTATCCAGAACCACATATTCGTTCTTAGGTTACAAGGCTTTATCTCACCTTTCCACATCTTTATTCTTTTCTTCTTATTCTTGACAAATCTGTTCTGCCTATGAATTATGTTTTGACTTAAATTCTATTAAACCTATTCCAACTAGACTTTAATAGTCATTTAGATTTTAAGGTGTGGTATTTGAAAGTTATATATTTGCAAATCCCCAACTAAAGTTGGCTCAATTAGTGTCACAGTCCATTCACAAAGCTTTTATCATGCTAACAATCCCAATCAATATAAGTTGCATTTGTGTAAACACTGCAAAAATGAGCTTGAAATTAGTTGCTGCAGTCTCATTGGCATGAAATCAATGACAAAATTATTGATAAGGCAAAAATTAATCTCGAACACTGAAATAAAAAGTAGGAGGTTTTAGTGTTGTGTTTTGAAAAAGGATCCTACAAGTTATTCACTTTCAAATGCTGAGTATTTGCGGCATTTTCTATTTCATTGCAGGTGTCCAGGATTCAGTATTTTTTTCAATATTGTTATCCCTGTATTATTTGGAATGTTTGGGAAATACAAAGAATAAATTAGATCTGTCCGTAGAGGAGTTGCCTAGAGCAAGTGAAATAGACCAATGAGTTAAAGCCCTCAAAATTATTGAAGGTAGTGGACAATGGGAAAGAAATGTGCACTAAGGCTTAATGTAGAAGCATTTCCCTAGGTTTGGTAAGCAAATGAAATGCTGAGTTTGGCTATTCTGATCAAAAACTTGCTAGTTTAATTCATAATCGAGTTTGTTAATCTCAGCAATCAACTACAATAATTGTCCTTTGTATGCAAACTGGAGAGATGGAAATAATCAAGGAGTCCTGAAGATATTGTGGAAGCCAGAGACGGTCATCCGGGTGGTAGCTGCTAAATTTGAATACCCTGTTGACGTTGATGCAAGTGAACAATGGTCTCTCAATGGAGAACAGGATATTTGAAGACATTGCTATTATTTTAAATAAGTTTTTGAAAATAGTTTAGTCTAACTATGATTGGTTGTATATTTATCTTGATTTATTACATATCTATTAGACTGCAATTTTCGCCTAATGTTCATGTATTTGGTCTAGGAGAAAAACCAATACAATCTTTGCTGCCAGTACATTAAAATAATTAATAGTGTAAATTTTGCTTTAATTTATGCCAGCTTGTTTTGAACTGTTTAATAAATTATGCATATAAACATTTTGAAGGAATTGATGATCCAGAAATTAAAAGTTGAGAAATTGATTGTGTTTATACGTTTGAACTAATCTATTATCTGACATGTTTTTTTAAAAAATTGTGATTTGTAGTCCAGTTTTCAGGACACATATGGGCCTGAAACCCTGTTTTTTTTTAAACCACCACCTTCCAATACGAGCCATTAAAATACATTACTAACAAAACCTGGTTTATCTCTGAATCTCTCACTATTCACATTCTTTCACCTATAGATTAGTTCTGAGCAAATGATTTTTCCAGTTGCCATGCTTTAGCAATATTGTGCACATAGCATAATTTACTTCCACTGCTATTATGCTGTGTTTTCCCCGTGTGGAATAAACCATACAGTACTCTTTTGGGGATATTTTAGTTTGAACTTCTCATAAAATGATGAGTTCTTCCAAATTTCCCAGCTGTATATAAGAGCAACTTATATTGAAATAAATCAGTCTGCTTTTATCCAGTGATGAAGGCAGCAGTGAATTTCAAGATGTGTTTTGTTCAGATATACTCATTGCCTGTGTTTGTACATGAAGTCACTGGTCTGTCATGTAAGCTACTTGAAAAGTTCAATCTGTACAGAATCCATCAGAATGGAGATATCATTATTGGTGGATTGTTTCCTATCCACTTCACGGTAACTTTGCCTGACCTTTCCTACAAGACAAAACCTGAGATGTTACAATGTGAAGGGTGAGTATGATGTTACAATGTGAAAGGTGAGTGTGAATGTTCTTCATGATAGATTGTAAGGGTCATGTCAAATGATAGAGATATTTTGTTTGCCAAATATGGACAGATTTTCACTTGATATAGAACAGTTTTCACCTTAACCATTGACTTCTATATTCAAAATTTCAACATATATATGAATGCTAATTAATACTTATTTGCAACTTTGCTGTTAAAATTTAGGGTAAGAGTCATTCACGTATAATTGACATATTCTAATGTTTATGCTGGTAACAGAAATCTTACAATAGAGTTCACAGGTGAAATTGAATATTTTGATGAAGAAATAAAATTTAAATAAAAATCCAATATTGTTCATTTGTTATTTACTTCAAATCCCTTTAAATAGACAAAATGGATAATTCATCCTTTGAGAACAAAGCAAAGTTGAGAATGAGAAGATCTAACATATAGTAGCTTCTCCGTGGTTGCTATCAATACATTCCTGGATTAACGAATAAGAAATAATTGGCTTCTCTAATAATATAATTGCAAAATGGACATATAATTCCATGCAAAGTTCCCTTAATTAACTGGTTTATTACTAATACTAGGATGGTGGTCTTCTGGTAAGATGCTGAAGCTGTGTATTAGCCTTTTTTTTAGTATGGGAGACTAAAGCAATGGCATCTTGTGTTTCATTTTATGAATTAAGGGTAATAAGTTTAAATAATTTGTTGTCCAACAGTTTTAATTTCAGAACATTTCGATGGTTACAAATGATGATCTTCACCGTCGAAAAAGTAAACAAAAATCAAACACTACTTCTAAATATAAGGTTAGGCTACAGCATTTATGATAACTGTCGTAAAGTACCACAGGCTGTCAGAGCAGCAGTCACACTTCTTAATGGAATGGATAATATTTCCAAGAATTATAAATGTACAGGATCATCTCCCATATCTCCAATTGTTGGTGATGCTCGATCAACACAATCCATTATTACCAGAAGAATTGCAGAACAATTCAGAATTCCTATGGTAAGTAGGATTGCAGACAAGCATTTAAAATGTTTACATTTAATAATGAAAAGTTGATGAAAAGTGTTTTGTCTCCGACTGAAAACCAATGTTCTCTCGATATAGAGCAGAGTAAAATCTCTCTCCTTTTCTTCTACAACATTTCAAAATATATAAATGTTCATGAATACATTATCATTTTGCAAATTTATTGTCATAGTCTATGCCAAGCTTGAATCATGGCTGATAAATTATTTTAATTTTAAATAAGTAAGTGACAAATTTGTTCATCACAAGCAACGACACTGCGAGTCAAAACAAACTAAATCTGGAAGTACTCTTTCACTTGTAAAACTGAAATACTGTAAATAGATTTTTTGTTTAAACACAAGGCAGAAAATGTATTTTTGGCTTTTATCCTTTCATTCAATCTTCACAAGTCTCTTCTGTTTTTCACGTCAGCTACTCTTCTTCATGCTCATGTCTTAGCAACAAATTGGAGTTTCCCACCTTTTTCAGGACAATACCTCGTGATAGCTTTCAAGCCAAAGCTATGGCCCAACTTGTGAAGCATTTTGGATGGACTTGGGTTGGGTCTATTGCAACTCAAGATGATTTGCAGTTATTTAATAAACAGCTTCAAAATTATGGTGTATGTCTTGCTTTTACAGAAGTAATTCCAAAAATTCCATCTAGACAAAAGATACTTCAGATTGTAGACACCATCAAAAGATCCACAGCCAAGGATATTGCCTTGTTTGCTGGTGTTGGGGATATTATTTATTTAGCCAATGAAGTGGTGCGTCAGAATATTACTAATAAGCAGTGGATACCAAATCCAATATTGTTCACTTGTTATTTATTTCAAATCCCTTTAAATAGACAAAATGGATAATTCATCCTTTGAGAACAAAGCAAAGTTGAGAATGAGAAGATCTAACATATAGTCGCTTCTCCGTGGTTGCTATCAATACATTCCTGGATTAACGAATAAGAAATAATTGGCTTCTCTAATAATATAATTGCAAAATGGACATATAATTTCATGCAAAGTTCCCTTAATTAACTGGTTTATTATTAATACTAGGATGGTGGTCTTCTGGTAAGATGCTGAAGTTGTGTATTAGTCTTTTTTTTTAGTATGGGAAACTAAAGCAATGGCATCTTGTGTTTCATTTTATGAAGCAGTGCAACACTGCTAGCCACAAAAACAAAATTTAGATCCTTTGGTGGAACAATAGGATTTGCTTTCCGTAAAGCAGAAATTCCACAGTTCAAAGAATTTCTTCTAAAGGTGCATCCATCTTTAACCCCTGGTAATTCTCTGGAAATAGATTCTGGGAAAGGCTATTTGGATGTACACTTAATTTACCAGATAACACTACTAGACACAGTGCAGCCACAAGTTCAGAATCAATATGTACAGGGCAAGAAGACATAGAGGAAATGGACAATGTATATAGTGATGTGTCACAATTGAGAGTTTCATATAATGTCTACAAAGCAGTGTATGCAATAGCTCATGCACTTCATAATTTGGAAACTTGTGAACCTGACAAAGGACCATTTCTGAATAAAACCTGAGCAAATATTTCACACTTTGAACCAATGGCAAGTAAGACATTTTTATGTATGCTGTGAATTTTCAAGTTTTACATGGGTATTGTTTATAACTGACCTTTTATAGCTTAGACTAATCATATTACCATTTCTCACCCTGCGCATACAGCATGTCCATTATCTAAAAGGAGTTAACTTTACAAATGATTTTGGTGAAAAAGTATGCTTTGATGAAAATGGTGATCCTATTGCATCATATGATATTATGAATTGGCAAAAGGATGCAGATGGTTCCATTAAAATTGTTACTGTCATCCTTTTTGATGCATCGGCAACTTCTGGGCAAGAGCTTTTAATTGAAGAAGACTATTATTTTTAGTGATGGGACAACAAAGGTAAATATATTCTGCCGTTTATTTAACTCTGTAGTGAAATAACATTGAATATATTTTGTACCAGCAAAACATTGAGCTTGCTTCCCTTATAAAACGAAGTTAAAGTTTCCTCCTTAATACAGTTTCCCATGAGTTCAGTATTTCATGACAAGTATTTCATAATATAACAGAATAATCTAGATACAAGAAAAGACAGTTTTTTTAAAAATTTAGAACAGATGTTCAAAACATTCTGTGCAAGCGAAAACATTTTGTAAACTTTTGAAAGCTGATATATAGAAAGTCAGAGGGTTTAGGAACAAGCTTGAAAAAGAAGAAATCTTTCTGAAATCACACAAATAAGAAAATGTATAGATTAAATCATCTTGAAGCTCGGAGTAGGTGAATGCTTAACATGACAAATGATTCAAGAATTTGTCAGAGCTGTTGTTCATTCCCAAATAGCCTGAACTTGCTCTCAACTCTTTCCAAATAATGAATCAAAATAATCTATACTTACCTACTCTTCACAAACAATGTTGTAAAGGTAACTTTAAAAAGTATAATTCTAGCAAGTTACTAACCAATGTTAAATAGAATTGAGAGTTTTCCTGAGGAAAAATGTCCATAACAAGGTTGAAAATACATAAATAATTGATTGGACAGCACCTTTAACAGTCATGATAAGAACAAAGGCTCAACTAGAAACTGAAAACAAATGCATCTCACAGCACCTTACTCAATGTCAGTTCAAACAAAATATTATCTTCTTAATGCTAATTTAGTTCCAATAAAATATATCATTTTCATTGCTATTTATCACACACATACCAGAACAAAAATGGAATAGAATACAAAATGAAATATCTGATTTCAAAATCAAAACCCAAATCAGCACTGAATTGCAGAACCATTTCAAACTGCTTCCTACAAAGATCTGAACAAAGTTTTGAATCCGATATACTGGCATATAGAGTTGCATTTTGTGAAGAGGATAGAAGTCCTGCTACCAGGACTAAGATCATATTTTCAAATGTGGGATTCCAGGGATATACTTTTCATTGGCCATTGTGAGCAAAATGCTGCTCAAAGGACTTGCTACTTTCTGGCAGAAGTTGTCTCCTGCTTTTACTGATGTTAACCTGGGTTTTGGTTTTAAAGTCTGATATTTAAAATATTTCATTTTGTATTTTATTCTATTCCATTGTCCCAAATATTGATTTATAGTCACAGTCAGCTTGCACACAAACACTGAGGTGGCTTCCTGCATCAGTTGCAGCTGACTGAATTTTTTTTTCTTGAGACAGTGAAATGGGGTCAATTGGGCTTATATTCATTGGTGCTTAGAAGAATGAGAGGGGATCTCATGAAAACATAAAATATTCCATCAGCGTTGGGCAAACTGGATGCAGGGATGATGTTTTCCTTGGCTAGGAGTCCAGAATAAGGGGTCACCAACGCAGCATATGTGATCAGCCATTTCAGACTGCATTGAGGAGAGCCTTTTTGACTCGAAGAATGGTGAACCTGTGGAATTCTCTACCACAGAAGGCTGTAGGAGGCATATCACTGAATATATTAAAGAAAAAGATAGTTTGCTAGATGCTAAAGATGTCAATGGGTATGGGGAGAGAGCAGCATGGTGTTCAGACAGAAGAGCAGGATGCATGAGCTGAATGGCCCACTCCAGTTCCCATTTTCTATGTTTTTATGTGATACAACTGCTGTTCTGTATAGTGCTTCAAATTGAACTTTAGCATATTGGCATGTATAATTGTATTACTATAGTCTGACTAGAACATAAGGCTGCTAAGTTAACCTGACAACCACCATGGCACAGGCGAAGAGAAGTGTTGAGAAGGAGAGTTCTCCTTTGTAACCTTAAATGGTGCAGGAATTGAATCCATGCTATTGGCATCCCTTTGCATCACAATGGCATATATAACAATTACTGAAACAAATTATGATTTGGAAAACAGAGTCTTTTCACATTCTTACATTAATGAGGAAAGTTACAGAAACAGAAATAAAACCAGACATTGATGGATCTTTGGATACAAAGCATATTAAGGAATATGGGATAATACATGATGGTGGATTTAAGAAATAAGCTGGGATTTTATTGAATGGTGGAGCATGTCTGAAAGGCTGAAAGGCCTATTCCTGCTCCCATTTTATTCTTGAGACAGATGACAAAGCCATAGGATTTGAAACAATCACAATCAAATGCACAATGAACTGCAAGAATTAACTTTGTGGGAAAATATGTCTGTATTTAAACTTGGATATATCTTTTAAATAATTATGTGAATTTACAATGTGTTTTAAATCTGTTTCTAAACAATTGCAACTGTTGCATGCATTTGACTTACATTAGATTGTACATTCTTAAAGTGTTGTGTTTACACATTGGGCCATTAATAGTTTGTGGCATTGTTACAACTGGTTTATCAAAAAGACAGTCAAAATACATATCAAAATGATATACCAAAAAGTCATATCTGGTAGATAGGAAGATGCTTGTGTTGTCGGAGGTCAGTCAGCTCAGCTCCAGGACATCTCTGCAGGAGTCCCTCAGGGTGATGTCCTAAGCCAACCATCTTCAACTGCTTCATCAATGTCCTTTACAAGGTCAGATGTGGGGCTGTTTACCGATGATTGCACCATGTTCAGCACCATTCATGATTCCTTCTTTACTGAAGCAGTCTATCAAGAAATGCAGCAAGATCTGGACAATATCCAGGCTTGGGCTGAAAAGTGTCAAGTAGCATTCACATCAGATAAATGCCAAGCAATGACCATCTCCAATAAGAGACAATCTAACCACTGCCCCTTGATGGTACTACCATCATTGAATCCCTATCAACATCTCAGGGGTTACCATATGGACTCACCATATAAATGTAGTAGTCACAAGAGCAGGTCAGAGGCTAGGAATACTGCAACAAGTAACTCACCTCCCAACTCCCAAAGCCTGTCTACCATCTTTAAGGCAAATTCAGGAGAGTATGGGATAGTATTCACTTCACTGGGTGAGTGCAGCTCCAAAAACACTCAAGAAGCTTGACACCATCCAGGACAAAGCAGCCCACTTGATGTGCACTACATCAACAAACATCTACCCTTTCACCACCAATGCTCAGTAGCAGCAGTATACTATCTACAAGACACACTGCAGAAATTCATGAAAGATCCTTATACAGCACCTTCAAATCCATGTAGAAGGACAAGAGCTGCAGAATCATGGGAACACCACTACCATTAAGTGGGGATAAAAGAATACTTCTCAGGATGGTAGCCAGTAATGTTATACATTAGCAATCTGGATGAAGAAACTGAGTGCATTGTTGCTACATTTGTAGATAGACAAAGATATGTGAAAGGACAGTTTGTGTTGAGGAGGTGGGAAGGCTGCAGAAGGACTTGGAAAGGTTAGGAATTTGGGCAAAGAAGTGGCAGATGGAATACAGTGTTGGAAAGTGTGAGGTTATGCACTTCGGTTGGAAAAATAGAGCCATAGACTATTTTCTAAACACACGAAGGCTTCAGAAATCTGAAGCACAAAGCGACTTAGGAGTACAAGTTCAGGATTCTCTTAAGGTTAACATGCAGGTTCAGTTGGCAGTTAGGAAACAAATGTAATGTTAGCATTCATCTCAAGAGGGCTAGAATACAAGAACAAAGATGTGCTGCTGAAGCTATGAAAGGTTTTGGTCAGACCGTATTTGGAATATTGTGAACAGTTTTGGACCTTGTATCTAAAGAAGGATGTGTTAGTGTTGGAGGGAGTCTAGAGGAGGTTTACAAGAATGATCTTAGGGTTGAAGGGCTTGTCGTGTGAGGAGTGGTTGAGGACTTTAGGTCTCAACTCAATGGAGTTTAGAAGGAGAGGGGGGAATCTGATTGAAACTTACAGACTACTGAGAGGCGTAGATAGAATGGACATGGAGATGTTTCCACTAGTTGGAGAGATTACATACCAAGAGCATGGCCTTAAAGTGAAGGCACAACTCTTAAGAACTGAGATGAGGAGGAATTTATTCAGCTAGAAGGTGGTGAATCTATGGGACTCACTACCACAGAATGTATTTAAGACAAAGATAGATAGGTTCTTGATCAGTAAGGGAATTCATCAAAGATTATGGAGGTAGGGGTTGAGAAACATATCAGCCATGATCTATTGGTGGAGCAGACTCAATGGGGCAAATGGCCTAATTCTGCTCCTATATCTTATGGTCCTTATTGTAGGTCTACCTACAGCACGTGGACTGTAGTGGTTCAAGAAGGCAGCTCACCATCACCTTCTCAAGGACAACTAGAAACAGCGATAAATGTTGGCCCAGCCAGCAACACACAGGCCCCACGAATGAATTTTGAAAAATTATTTAATGATTTAATGGCTAAGCTTATAACTGAACTATCGAATTGCCTTGTTCCTTTGTGTTTGTGTCATGGTCGATTCCAAGATCTATATGCAGTGAAAATTGCCCACCCGGTACAAGGAAAGCAGCACGAAAAGGACAACCAGAGTGTTGTTTTGACTGTTTACAATGTGCTGAGGGAAAAATCAGCAATCATACAGGTCCGTAAAAATTGTGTTATGATCTTAGAGTTTTACTCAGATTCTTGAAGGTTATTTCAGCTATAAATTCATCTTGAGAAAAATGTCATTTCTTTCCATTAAAAATCCACCTAATTTTGGTCAGATCATTAACATTTTATTATTTATATGCAATTTTTGCCTATAAAAGACTTTCAATGGATAACTTATTTGGAGGCAAACTTCGGCAGAGTTGTATGGAACAATTTTATCTTCAATAAGTCATTGAGAACATATAACACGGAACAGTACAGCACAGTACAGGCTCTTTGGCCTATGGTGTTGTGCTGACCTATTTTCCTCCTAAGATCAAACTACCCCGCATGTTCTACACTTTACTATCCTCCATGTGCCTATCCAAGAGTTGCTTAAAAGTCTCTAAAGTATCTGATTCCACTACCTATGCTGGCAGTGCATTCCACACGCCCACCTCTCTCTGTGTAAACATCCTACCTCTGATATCTCCCCTATACCTTCCTCCAATCATCATAAAATTATGCCCCCTTGTAATAGTCATTTCCACCCTGTGAAAAAGTTTCTGGCTATCCACTCTATCTATGCCTCTCATGATCTTGTACACTTCTTTCAAGACACCTCTCATCCTTCTTCGCTCCAATTTTAAAAAACCCCTGCTCCCTCAACCTTTCCTCATAAGACCTGCCCTCCAGTCAAGGCAGCATCCTGGTAAATCTCCTCTGCACCCTCTCTAACGCTTCCACATCCTTCCTATAATGAGGCAACCAGAACTGAACACAATATTCCAAGTT